>NC_090025.1:96125158-96432851 GCF_037176765.1 Anolis sagrei | reverse complement strand
GGAGTGTAGTGGAGGCTCCTTCTTTGGAAGCTTTTAAGCAGAGGCAGGATGGCCATTTGTCAGGGGTGATTTGAATGCAATACCCCATCATGTATATCCTTTGGACCTAAGAATCGTTCATTTGGCCTCACCGCGAAGAAGATGCAGATCAAGAATAGGGCTCCACAGCCACATACGGACCCACAAGACTACTGGAACACAATCCTCCTCGGAAAACGAGGGTTCGCCTAAGATAAGACCCATCTCTAATCAGTGGGATTTAGGGATTCCAGCTATATGAAGGAATCCAGCTGCTAGTTGGTTCATATTAAATTATGTGTGTCTAGATATATAATTTTGAATATCTATTTTTCTATGTTTGTTTCAGAATGCCTTTTCACATTTCCCTCAGAGTAATAGAATTTATTAAGGCTTACTTCTTGAGTAGCCATTAACAACATTGTGTCATTCTGGGTTTAAGTTTCCAAATATATATATCATTGAGAAAATGTGTGGTTATATTACTTTTAGAGCACAAATGTGTTGAAGAGCAAAAGTTTAAATGCACATGATTTTTATCCATGGAAAATAAATACTTACCTTACTAATGGAAGCCTTTTTTTCCCTTTCTCTGTGTTGTGTACATTCACAATAATTGCATTACTGTGTAGAAATAGGAGTGGATAGGGTCAATTCTACTTGACTCTGTCTGTTTAATCATGAACAGCAACCGGACTGCAATCCATGAAGAAAAATGATTACACCAAGGTCTGGTTTCCCCCCACTTCTGCTCCATTTCCCAGCCAAAGTAGCTGTTTCCCATTTTTGAGGGAGTTGTTCTTGCTGCCAAGGAGAAGATAAGTTCAATAAGCAATGGAATTGCATCAAAAGGGAGCTCTTTGCCAGGGCAAACAATAAACTACTTGAGAACGCATTACTATAATGGTGAGTTGGCAAGGAATCCAGTATCATTTCTTTCTTAAGTGATTTCGCTATTATAACAACAACTCAAGCATGATTGAAACCAGAAGCTAATTGAGAAGCAGTTAGTCACTGAAATAAAGAATAATAATTTTGTCTCCAATAAGGAGTAGTTGCTTTGGAAAGCCTTATCTCTCTTCTACTTTTGCACATTTGAAGAGATTAAATGCATATTGCTGCTGTTGTTATAACTCTATCCACAATGTGCACATGTCAAATGGGAACACTATTTTTAATCAGTTTTGGCAACTACCTTGAACTTTTGAATCCCATTGCTCAGAGTCACTTTGATCAACACAAATACAAAAGATAACCTTTGAAACATGAAATAACTTTCTTCAAAGCAATTTGAGGAGTAACTGGTGCTGGTGACAATGCCAAGGAGTTAGGGATGAACTCTCAGTAGCAATGCAAACCCTCTGGGATTCTAAGACTCCAATGTCTCCTCCATCCAAGTGTAACAAGTTATCCAATTCTACTTTTTTAAAGTCAAAACTTCCAAAATCATTGTTCATGGACAATGTTGTTCTTTTGACTCCAACTTTTATTTATTAATCACTAGCTGTGCCCTGCCACACATTGCTGTGGCCTATAGTAAGAATTTTCAAAGTAGAGGTAGATATCTGGACTATTATGAATGAGAAGTACCTACATATTCCTTCCCCCCTTTTTCTTCCCCGTTTTCTCCTTTTGTCCTTCTCTGCCTCTTTTTTTCATTCCTTCTTTTGCTCTTTGGTTTCATCCTTCCTTCTCTCTTTTCTTCCTTTTCTCCCCCTTTCTCTACTTCTTCCTTTGTCTCCTTTCTTCCCTCCCTGTTTCCTTCCTTCTTTCACTTTTATTTCCTTTTCTCCTTCCTTCTTTACTTCTTTCCTGCATTTCCCTCCCCTTTTCTTTCCTTTTTACTTTTCTTCTTCTTTCCTTTGGTACTTCTTTCTTTCCTTCCTTCTCTCCTTCCTTCCCTCCTTCTTTTTTTCCCTCCCTCCTTTTCTCTTTCCTTCCTTCCCTCCCCTTTTTCCTCCTTCAGTCCTTTCCTTTTTCCCTCCCTCCTTTCTTCTCTCCTTCCCTCCTCTCTGTTCTCCCCCAATACCATGGTAGAGTCCCTTCTAAGTCTATTCTATGAGTCTATTTAATATAGTAATATATAGTAGTAACATTATATTATATAGTAGTATATATAACAATAATATATATAATATATATGTATTATACAGCAATATATATAATAGTAATATATAAAGTATTATATATATAGAAAGGAGTTGCAATCCATCACCTTTGTAAAGCTCAAGGAATCACTCGGCACATGCTCAGAAGCACCCAGCAATTCCAAGAATCTTTGCCCACAAAACTTCTCCTCTTGCAGGCCTCAGCCCCCAATCTCAGGCTCCTGCCTCTCACCTTTTCTCCTCCAAACAGGAGCCTCCTCTGCAGTAAATAAAGCTTTTGGTCACTCTTGCTGGCCCTGGAGAGTGGTGGGCGGGGTAATCCACGTCTTGGGGAGGGGGGAGAGGGACTCACCCTTCTCCACACCCCATAGTTTGAGGACCCCTGATGTAAAGGATAGTGACAGGGTAGCAGGCCTGTGGGGATGAGGGCTTTTCCTCCAGCTCCTGAAGGGAGGGCCTCCATGGGAGCCTGCTGGGCATGTGCACTTGCTGATGGCCATGCACGTGCACTCCTTCCCTCCCCCTCCCTCCCTGAGGCTTACAGTTGAATGTCTTTCTAAGGGGGGTGGCGGGAGGAAGGGGAAAGTGTTTTTGGTGGGGGGTTTTGAGTGGAGAACATACATTGGGTTGTTAGGTGTATTGTGTCCAAATTTGGTGCCAATTCCCCCAGTGGTTTTTGAGTTCTAATGGTATCAAAAACAAACATTACATTTTTATTTATATATATTTTTTTCTGGGGCAGAGCTACACTGACCTGCTATCCGAGGGCTGCTCAAGCATGGCTAAGCTGGATTGACCCTGGGATGTTGAATAGGCATCCCTCTGGCCATTACAGATGCTAGAAGGATTCCTGACTTCCTTCTGGAGCCAAAAGTGGTTCGGCACCACTGGACAGATATCTTTACTGTCCTAACCATGCTGTGTTAGTCTCCAGCCATAACAAGGGTCTTTCTGGCTGACTGTAACCTGTAGTGAAGTCAGCTTGGGTGATTGAGGGATGAAAGAGGGGGAGAATCATAGAATAATCAAGTTGGAAGAAACCGCATGGACCATCTAGGCCTATCCCCCATCTAGTTCAGCCCCTTCTAGTTCACACCTCCTCTCTTCATTCCCATTCCTGATTGCCCCATTATTCTGGCCAACATCAATGCAAGCAACAGCCAACTAATAGAACACGTCAAAAGCAAAGACTACTATGACAAGGAGGATGGGAGGAAATAAGTGCCATCCCATGTCCCTGGACTGTCTGAGCCTGGAGACCATGGGATGGTAGGGGAAACAGTTGTGGCAAATTCCATCTCAGATCTGGTCCAAGTGTTTACATGGCTCTCCAAGAATTCTGGACCAGAATTCAGACTATCCAGTGACTTTCCTTCATGTGTGGCAAGGCGGCATTAAAAAGACCTTGCCTTGCATAATTATGGACCATCTCCATGAAGCAGTTGGCCATCACAAAGTTGATCTACTTTCTGACTTATGTGGTCATTGCAGATGTGCCTGTAGATAACAACTGTAAAGGCAATTGATTATGAATTTCTACTTTGCTTTCCTTTATCAAATGCTCTTTTCCTCAGAACCATACTTTGGCAGCAGCAAAAACCAAGGTGGTAAAAGATTGTAGACCATATCCTATGAGAAATTATTTAGTGATCTAGATACGTTTTAGCTTAGTGGACGGAACACTTAGAGCAGATGTAATAGCTTTTTAAAAATATTTCAAAGGATATCCTATTGAAATTGGAGCAGACTTATTTGAGATGCCCAGTGAGGAAATTGTGAAGTATTAACAAATGAGAGAACACAACTTTTATAGGTTACAGCTGTTGGAAACAGAATCAGATCTTTACATCAGCATTCCTGAGCAATGCTTGCTGAACTAGTACCATCTCATACACCAGTTACCAACCTTTGTTTGACCAGGGACCACTTGACTAGAGACCACTTTCCAACATTACCAAAAGGATTACAAATCAGTTCCTGGTCAACTTTAGACTCTGTTTGGTCATTTGGGGTGCTGATTCAAAAAATTGCATTGGATAGACCACATCAGTTCTAGTTTCTGATACAGAATATATGCCATCCAGTAGCTGCCATCTCCTCACCCACAGAAAACTATATTTAATAAGCCTCGGCACTATAAAGAGGGTTTTGCAAGACAAGTCCCTCTCATTGTAACGGTGTAGTAACGGTGAGGCTGGAGACCATATTTAAGTTCTTGTGGACCACTGTGGTTCACAGACCACAGGTTGGGAATCACTGCCATACACTGATAATCCCCCTGGAATAATGGCTGGGAGGATGTCACACGACTGCAAACCACGATGTGGAATTCCCATAACCTGGATGTGAAACCAGATCCCTTACCACTAAACTGTGCATGACCCATGTCACCCAAGGTTTCTTAATGGAGCCCACACCAAATATGACAGGCATGCAGGACCAATTTTCCAAGAAACTAGATTTTATCCCATGCCAACTTGCTAAAAGTTGTGATATCATGTAACTCCATTTTACAAGAATACACTAACCAAAAGGGAAAAAAAAAGAAAATGTGAGAAGGTGGTGCAAAGAACAAAGCTCAGCTGAGAATTTTAATCATAGTTCAATATTCTGGCAAAAGGTAACACATTGGTTTTTTCTCATCAAAGTGTGTCCCTTGTTTCTTGTTGTTGCTGCCTTTCATTAGTGTGACACATACTTTTTCTAAATTTATATCTCTATTATTTTACACTATCTTTAGCTTTTTAGCATACATATAAAAGAGGCTCAAGCAACATTTTCAATGAAAGTTGGTTCAATGCTGTGGAATTCCCAGAGGAACCCTATCTTTCATTTGGTTAAAATGATTTCAGGATGCTGTCTTTAATGGAGTAGTATAAAAAAGTCAAAGGGAAACTATTTTCATCATGTATCATTGAAATTTTGAGTTTAATTAGCTGTTAAATGCACAGCTTGTCATTACCTGCCGCATCAACATGCATTAGGAGGCACTATTAAATGGGTTTTTATTTGTTTAACCGCAGTTTTGTGGAGGGTGGAAATTATGTATCTCTGAGATTTAGTTAATAAAAATGTCAAAGTACAGTTTTTAAGTGTTACACTTGCTGGAAGACCAGATATTATTGGCATTCTTGCAATGGAAGTGTCTTTCAAATGGTGTCAGCTCACTGAATTGACTACTTTATGCCCCATCAACACTGACCATTTAGGTCAGTACAAGTGCAGATCAGTCTGTGGTCAGCTACAAAAGAGATGCAGGAAAAGTCATTTAAGGCATCTGCACCCCGGATTTAAAAAAAACCCACAGGAGAACCCAAATACTTTCCCCTTTATTCAGGCAGAGAAGACACTCACTGCTGATTGCTATGATGGGGGCATTTCAATAGCCATTCCATCTTCCCTGGGCTCAGGTGGCCTGAAAATGTGGGATGGCTGTCTCTATTATTATTATTATTATTATTATTATTATTATTAAACTTTATTTGTACCCTGCTAACATCTCCTGAAGGACTCGATGCGGCTTACAAAGGCCAAGACCTCAATAAAACAACAACATAACAATACACATAACAATATAAAGCAAATCAAAACATAAGCAATAACAGTAACAATACATCAAACCACAATAAAGCTAGGGCCGGGCCAAATGTAATCGGTACAGATTAAAAATTGCTGAGTATGACAGGTGAAATGTAGGATATTTGGGTAAGTGCAATGTGCAGACAATCTTAAACCTCTGATAAAGTGCTTCTGGGACATATTGCTGGGGTTTCCTATTCTGGAAAGGCACATCGGAACAACCAGGTCTTCAAGCTCTTCCTAAAGACTGCCAATGTAGGGGCTTGTCTGATGTCCTTGGGGAGGGTGTTCCAAAGTCAGGGAGCCACCACAGAAAAGGCCCTGTCCCTTGTCCCCACCAGACGCGCCTGCGATGCAGGTGGGATCATGAGCAGGGCCTCTCCGGATGAACAAAGAGAACGCGTGGGTTCATAAACGGAGATGCGGTCATGCAGGTAGACAGGTCCCAAACCATTTAGGGCTTTGTAGGTGAGCACCTGCACCTTGAATTGGGACCGGAAAATGAACGGCAGCCAATGAACCTCCTTAAACAGGAGGGTTGACCTCTCTCTGTCAGGAGCGTCAGTTAACATCCTGGCTGCCGCTCGTTGGACCAGCTGAAATTTCCAAGCCGTTTTCAAGAGCAGCCCCATGTACAGCGCATTACAGTAGTCCAATCTAGAGGTGACCAAGGTATAGACCACCCCGGCCAGATCAGCCTTCGCGAGGTACGATCGCAGTTGGCGCACGAGTCTCAATTGTGCAAAAGCCCTCCCGGACACAGCCGACACCCAAGCCTCAAGTGTAAGTGATGAATCCAAGAGAACTCCCAAACTGCGAACCTATGACTTCAGGGGGAGTGTAACCCTGTCCAGCACAGGTTGCCACCCTATACCCCCATCCGATTTTCAATCGACCAGGAGGACCTCTGTCTTGTCGGGATTGATCTTCAGCTTATTCATCTTCATCCAGATAGCCACAACAGCCAGACACTCGTCCAGCACTCGAGGGGCCTCCTTGGAATTAGGTGGAAATGAGTAGTAGAGTTGTGAGTCATCTGCCAGTTACATGGGTGACAGGGGAAACTAACAATTCACATGTGAATTTTTAAAATATTTTTTTAAAATTCTGTCTTAATATTTGTATACTTTTAGATTTAAACTGTATTGATGAAATGCTTATTAGGAGTGTGCAAAACAGCAGAAATCCATTCTATTTTCGTTTCAAATTTTGGGCGCTCCTGGTTCTGTTTTCAGGAAGATTCTTCCCAAAATGGAAATGGAACTCTGAATCTTGAATCATGAATCTGAATGACCCCCCCCCCCCTCCTAATCTTCCAGAATCAGAAACAGAACAGGGGACACCTGAAATTCTAAATGAAAACAGAATGGATTTTCGCCTTTTTGCACACCACTACTTTTAATGTAAGCTGTTTTCATAGAATCATAGAATCAAAAAGTTGGAAGAGACCTCATGGGCCATCCAGTCCAACCCCCTGCCAAGAAGCAGGAATATTGCATTCAAATCACCCCTAACAGATGGCCATCCAGCCTCTGTTTAAAAGCTTTCAAAGAAGGAGCCTCCACCACATTCTGGGGTAGAGAACGGCTCTCACAGTCAGTATGTTCTTCCTCATGTTCAGATGGAATCTCCTTTCTTGTAGTTTGAAGCCATTGTTTCGTGTCCTAGTCTCCAAGGAAGCAGAAAACAAGCTTGCTCCCTCCTCCCTGTGGCTTCCTCTCACATATTTATACATGGCTTCTCAGCCTTCTCTTCTTCAAGCTAAACATGCCCAGCTCCTTAAGCCACTCCTTATAGGGCTTGTTCATTTTATTCGCCCTCCTCTGGACATATTCCAGCTTGTCAACATCTCTCTTGAATTTTGGTGCCCGGAATTGGACACAATATTCCAGGTGGGGTCTAACCAAAGCAGAATAGAGGGGTAGCATTACTTCCCTAGATCTAGACACTATGTTCCTATTGATGCAGGCCAAAATCCCATTGGCTTTTTTTGCCGCCACATCACATTGTTGGCTCATGTTTAACTTGTTGTCCATGAGGACGTCAAGATTTTTTTCACACATACTGCTCTCGAGCCAGGCATTGTCCCCCATTCTGTATCTTTGCATTTCGTTTTTTCTGCCTAAGTGGAGTATCTTGCATTTGTCACTGTTGAACTTCATTTTGTTAGTTTTGGCCCATCTCTCTAATCTATCAAGATCATTTTGAATTCTGCTCCTGTCCTCTGGAGTATTGGCTATCCCTCCCAATTTGGTGTCGTCTGCAAACTTGATGATTATGCCTTCTAGTCCTTCATCTAAATCATTAATAAAGATGTTGAACAGGACCGGGCCCAGGACGGAACCCTGCGGCACGCCACTTGTCACTTCTTTCCAAAATGAAGAGGAAGCATTGGTGAGCACCCTCTGGGTTCGTCCATTTAACCAATTACTGATCCACCTCACCGTAGTTTTGCCTAGCCCACATTGGACTAGTTTGTTTGCCAGAAGGTCATGGGGGACCTTGTCGAAGGCCTTACTGAAATCCAGGTACGCTACATCCACGGCATTCCCCGCATCTATCCAGCTTGTAACTCTATCGAAAAAAGAGATCAGATGAGTTTTGTTTTGTTTCCCCTTTATGAAGAGTAAAAAAGGGGTATAAATAATAATAATAATAATAATAATAATAATAATAATAATAGGTGCCTTGGGTTTGGAAACAACAAATATTGCAAACAATAAACATTGACAAAATCACGATCTGTCAACTACAAAAGGCCACCTTACTTGGATCTGCACGCATCATTCGAAAATACATCACACAGTCCTAGACACTTGGGAAGTGTTTGACTTGTGATTTTGTGATACGAAATCCAGCATGTATATCTCATTTGCTGTGACATACTGTGTTTTTGTGTCAATAATAATAATAATAATAATAATAATAATAATAATAATCAACAGTCTCTTTTCCTGGCTGCATTCCATGTGACTGACAAAGAAGTCTGGGAGTGGCAAGAGAGGGCATATTTTTCAATGGGCTTTTGGTATGAAAAACACACAAAATAATGTTCTCATCTCTTAGATGGAGGCTGGATACTGTGCTGTTTCTAACAATTAAAGCTGCCTTGAGTACAGTTATAAGCAAGTGTTTTATTCTATTTATACATCATTCGTTTATACATTACTTAAATTAAAAGTATTAGTTAATTTTATGTGTTTAAGAAAACTTTCAGAGAAAAAACTAACAATGCAATCTGGTACATGTCTATTAAAAAGATAGTTCTATAGTATTCAGTGGAGCTTAAAGTCCACTTATCACTGTGATTTGCATTTGCATTCTGTGAAGACATTAACAATGAACTCTTTCATTTTTCTCCCACATTTTTTATCATGTGAGAAAACCTTTGCATAATTGAAGAACCATTTTCACTTGTCCATTATTCTGCAGTGAAAACTATTTTCCCCATCAACAGCAGTATGTTCACTGGACTGAAAGGCATTCTAACTGTTCAGTCAATACTTCTCTTTTCTCTGCACACCCTGACTCTTTATCACAGCACAAAAAGAAACACACATTTACCTGGCAGGCAGATGTTTGCTATAAATCCATGAAACATTGTCATGAAAAAGTATCCTCCTGAGTATTTTCCTCTCCAAATGTCAATAAATTCTCAGTCACAGCAAGAAGCATACTTGATTCTTATTCTTAATTCACCATTTTTAACTGCTCAAGGAAAGTATTGAAATTAACATCGATAGAATTACAAAAGAAGGTCTAAAATGGAGCTCTTGCTAAGCTAATATAGTTTACTCATCAATTCCAGGAAACAAATAAGCTTAGCATTGACTGATTCAGTTTATTCATATTATTCATAAGTATTTCTGAGTCTTTCATAACATTTTTTAAAAAAAATACTGGCTCTAAAAGTCTGGTCCTATAAAATGTGGTCCTACATCATTAGTTTTCTGTGGAGTTGTGATTTATTTTATATCCTCATCTACCCATCAGCAATTATGACCTAAATCCCGATTTGCTACCGGGCTCAATTCAAAGTGCTGGCGTTGACCTTTAAAGCCCTAAACTATTCCGGCCAAAGCTACCTATCCAACCACATCTCGGCCTATGAACTCACCAGGACTTTGAGATCTTCCGGGGAGGCCCTGCTCTCGATCCCGCCAGCCTCACAAGCACAGCTGGCGGGGACGAGAGATAGGGCCTTCTTGGTGGTGGCTCCCCGGCTGTGGAACGCCCTTCCCACAGACATTAGATTAGCACCATCTCTAATGGTATTCCGCAAAAAAGTAAAGACCTGGTTATTTGGGCAGGCGTTCGAATAATTAGTGCAATGAATGGTAATGACATAGGAATGGAACAATGGATGACGAACCTGGATCTTGTTTTTAGTGATGAGACGCTAGTGAATGGTTATTATAGTAATTGTGTATTAATTGTGTATTAGATTAGGTTGTTAACTGTTTTTATATTGGTGCATTGAATTTTGTTGTTTTCCTGTGTGTTGTGAACCGCTGTGAGTCGTCTCCGGGCTGAGAACAGCGGTATAGAAGCAAAGTAAATAAATAAATAAATAAATAATAAAATCCAAATAAGCTCAAGGTCAATTCCATATATTCAAGGAGATGTTTAGGGATGTCTGATCCAAACAAATGTTTACCCATAAAGAAGAAAAGAATATTTGAATATTTTTTTTCAAAAAACCCAGCAGACAACCCGCTGCCTCATGTTTCTTATGCATCGAGAACCCCGATGAGAACAATACTGGACTGATGAAAATCTTCTCAGTTTGGGACTATTTTATACAAAATTTGCATATGAATTTTGCACAAAAATGTCTTGAACTGCAAATTGAAAACAGTATAGTTTTGAAAGATTCGGGGAGAAGAAAATGATTAAAATTGCTCATCTTGTTTCTAAAAGAAGGGATTTATAGCAAACCAATTTTGAACCTGATGGGACTTAAACAGCTTATGATATGGCTTGCTAGGTTGGAAAGGTATGCCCAATATTGGAGGCTTTGCAAAATTTTGTCTTTTCATCATGAGCAATAATAATGTTATATGTTATGCTCCATAAATATGTCCTGCAGGCAAGTTTTTATGCAGGCTAATGACAATGACGTCTGTGTGCATTCAGAAGAAGAACTACAAGCCACTCTAAACACCTTTTCAGAAGCATACAAGAAGCTCGGCCTGTCATTGAATATCGAGAAAACAAAACTGCTGTTCCAGCAGTCACCAGCCAATCCCTCTCCAATGCCAGAAATACAGCTTAATGGTGTAACATTAGAAAATGTTGACCATTTCCACTACCTTGGCAGCCACCTCTCCACAAAAGTCAACATTGACACTGAAATAAAACACCACCTGAGCTCGGTGAGTGCAGCATTTTTCCAAATGAAGCAGAGTGTTTGAGGACCAGGACATCTGCAGTGATACAAGGGTGTTTGTTTATAAAGCTATTGTCCCTCAATCCTGCTATATGCCTGCAAAACATGGACTGTCTACAGACATCAGACATTTGTTGAGAGGTGTTAAGATGTGCCTGGTTGTTTCCTCTCTGCTGTTTTGCTGTTGTAATTGTTGTAATTTGGAGCCATGGAGAAGAAGAACTCAACAGGTTCCTGTTTCCTCATCAGCTTCCCTATGTGGTCAGTGGTTCCCTTGATGTATGGCAGGAACACTTTTCCTCTGGGTGCATCTTCGTCTTTATTCTCGTGGCTTGTTCTTGGTTTTGCCGCTCTTCTGATGTCTGAGGTGGAGTATCCATTGGCCTGTAGAGCCCAGTTGAGGTGGTTCAGTTCATCTTGAAGGAGGTGGAGTTCACAGATTCTTTTTGCACGGTCTGCCAAGGCTTTAATGGTGCTTCTTTTTTGACTTGGGTGATGGTTGTACACCAGTTGCACGTGAAAACAAGTCAGAGGTTGTTTTTATTAGGGTAATTTCAAAAAAGAAAAGGCATTTCTAACTGTAAAGCAGTAATAGCAACAGTAGTTGCAATTTAACAGATCGGAAGCTTTTTATGCCAGCAGTAGAGCAAATGTGCTTCAGTAATGCAGGAACAGAGACAAGCTCTAAAAGTTATAAAAGACTTTATTCAAAGAACTACATTTCTAGATTGGAAAGTAAATTAGGACTTAGCTATCTAATTCATGGCAAGCATGTACAGTTGAATCTTTACAGCCTCACTCAGGCTCATTTTTTTTTAAAATCCTCTCTGTAGATCATGGAAGTGTCTCAGAAATACCTACTATTACCAGATTTCACATTATTAACTGAAATATAATTAAACTATTTATGCAAAATGGAATAACTAGGAAATCTAGCAACTATGTATGATTTCAATAAATTTAAATAGTAGTAATTTTATTGATTAGCCCTTAGGCCATATCACAATAAGAAACAGAACAACAAGGCCTGACAAGACCTGATCACACTCCACGTAGAAAGTTAAAATAAGACACTTATAATAATACAGTAAATACATATGATAAGACATGATAAAACTGATAAACTGATCAAGCTGAGTATATACATCATATTTCATTATCACCCCTACAATTTACCCCAATCAGCCCTACATATGTGGTTCTCAGACGTATTGTTTTGCTTAAGTACAGAGCTGTTTTATACGTTATTTTTGGGTCTTGGCCACACATAAAATATGTTGTTCTGATGTGAGAATCCCAATACATTGTCCGTTTGATATATGGACCAAGGTGGAAGTCTCTCACCTTTTGATACAATTTGCAATCAAACAATATGTGTGCCATATCCTCAATTTTAGGTGCCCCGCAGATACAACTCCGTTCATTATAAGGGATGCTGTTAAATCTCCCGTATCTAACCATTGTCTCAAGCTGATCAAATCTGGCACACGTGAATACACGTGAATTTGCATTTTTAGGTAATTAGCAGTTTGAAAGGTACATTTATATTGACTCAGCCTTTTTAGGTTAGCAGTCTTAAAAAAAATTGAATAGGTATCACAACTACCAATATTTAACTTAGGAACCACAATATGAAAAAAGAAAGCGCACACACGCACACAAGGGTGGAACATAGATTTCACCAAATAAATGATTCATAAACACATTCGCTCGTTCATTCTATCTGCTGGATATATTTACTTTTCACTATGCTAATACATTCTATATTATATTGTTACAATACTGCCCCAAATGTATCTGAAGAGTTCGGAAAGCAACCACACTAACATAACATACAGGGAACTCTTTGAGCAGCTGAATGAATGGTTTTTCGGAAATTCTAAAATGCTTGTCAGCTGAAGTGCTTGTTCAGCTGAACTAAAATTCTATTTACAGAACATTAAAATGTTAGTCCAGCACTCAAAATATTCTTTATACTCTCTCTTATAATTATAAAGGAAATCTATAGACTCTAAACATGTTTAGATTTCGGTTCCTATGATGGAATGCTTATTTGCAAATGCATTCACAGATGTAGCATAAGGATATATTTTAAATTGATTTATAGTTCCCATTTTAATGACCAGTAAGAAAGTCTGAGGCAGCTTAACTTGGTTAGTTTCTCATATTCTTGTAATATTAATTTTTGTTGTGTGCCTTCAAGTCATTTCTGATTTATAGTAACCCTAAGGTGAACTTACCATGGGGGTTTGCTGGCAAGATTAAGTCAGAGGGATCACCCAGTGGGCTTCCATGGCTTGAGTAGGAATCCAAACAGAGGTCTCCAGAATCTTAGTCTAGTGCTCAAACCACTACACCACACTGCTTCTCAGTATTAACTATAAACATAAGACGTTAGTAAATTGAAAGTAATAGAAACATATGAACAATTAATTTTCATACAAATAATACAAACATTTTCGGTACATACAGAAACTCTTTGGTTTTTCAAATGTTTCCTACTTCAATATTTGAGAGTCCCAGCTAGCATGGCCAATTGGAAAACAACTAGCTGTATAGGAGAAATGCCTCTAGAACATGGCTCTATAGCCCGAAAAAACCCACAAGAACCTAACTAGCTGTATCTCTAAAACTCTGAAAACTACTTTTTTTTCTGTGCTTATCAAACTTAGGTTGTCCAGATGCTTTGGATATCATTAATTTACAGAGACAGTTTGACAGCTTTTGACAGTCATTTATGAGATATTAGAAATAAATTTAAAGAGGTAGGATAAGTTCTAGCACAGGAAGGATTGGAATGAGCCTGAGAATATGGGTTAAATAGCACAATGTGTTAAATAGAATCATAGAATAGAATCATAGAATCAAAGAGTTGGAAGAGACCTCATGGGCCATCCAGTCCAACCCCCTGCCAAGAAGCAGGAATATTGCATTTCATAGACCCAAATACATTTCATAGACCCAAAAAAGCCATGGTGGGTTGAGATTTTGAGGTAGGTTCTGACCCAGATGGCAATTGTACACCAATAAGTAACCAACCAAACAAAACAAATTTTATGCTTTATGCCCTAGAGAATACACATGGATTGGCATCCAGATTGACTAAAATCTTCATTAAGTTTTCACATTCATACTTCCAGATATAAAATAAAATAAAATCTTGTAGTTGATATCAAACCAAGGCCATGTCTACATCAGCTGTTTAATCCAGAGCATTATGCTTTGGGCTGGTTCTGGATTGACCATGACAGTGGACAGAATCATTGGGTCAAACCCTCTGTGGTGTTGTATTGGTGTCCAGATGATTCAGCCAGGCTGGAAATTCATTGGCACTGCTGGGCTTGCTCTTCTGCATGCAGGGAATGCAGAAGTACTTCAGCAGTGTCGCAGATGGATGATGAAAGCGACAACTCCCCTGGTGGCCAGAAAAAGTTAAATAGCCTCTGTCTACATCTGTATATGTTGTATGTCAAAATTGGCATGGAATGTTTGCCATATATGTGTACACTGTAATCCGCCTTGAGTCCCCTGAGGGGTGAGAAGGGCAGAATATAAAAGCTGTAAATAAATAAAAAATAAATAAAGTCTGAGATACTTTCAGTGAGTATCCAGAGGTCTTTTTTTTGCCCTTAACCAAACTTTGCTCTGTGCTAAACAAAGTTTAGCCCCCGGTGGCGCAGTGGGTTAAAGCACTGAACTGCTAAGCTTGTTGATTGAAAGGTCGCAGGTTCGATTCCGGGGAGCGGCGTGAGCTTCTGCTGTCAGCCCTAGCTTCTGCCAACCTAGCAGTTCGAAAACATGCAAATGTGAGTAGATCAATAGGTACCGCTCCAGTGGGAAGGTAACGGCGCTCCATGCAGTCATGCTGGCCACATGACCTTGGAGGTGTCTATGGACAATGCTGGCTCTTCGGCTTAGAAATGGAGATGAGCACCACACCCCAGAGTCAGACATGACTGGACTTAATGTCAGGGGACTACCTTTACCTTTATCTAAACAAAGTTGGGAGATACTCTGGAACTTGCAGAGTCAAGTTGTGTTAAAGGCAGAAAATTCTAGATACATACTGGCAGTCACTGTATTGTGAAGACTGTCAGAGTTGGATTTAGGGTAAATATTTTGATTATTTTACTTTCTACATTGCTTAGACTATGTTGTTATCAGTATAATCATGGTGCATTAGAGTAGCTTTCCCCTTCTGAAAAGTTCAAATCTTATTTTTCGGACATAATCAACATACATGTAAGAAACAGAAAATTGAGTCAGCACTCTATTGACTAATAAGCATTCTGAAGGAATATGTGAGTTTTCCCCATAGATGGATTCAAATGTCTGCTATGTACACAATTTACATTTTGAGATAGGTCTTTTACTTTTTATGATATCCAGCTGAAGCATTTTCTACAGAGTCAACTGTAAACACTACACAATCAGATTTGTGTAAATGTTGAAAAGAGCCACTAGGTGACATTCAGAAAACTTTGCCAAATTTTTCGAGATCCCAACACTGAGGTAAGGGTTGGAACCCAGAGTTTGAGAAGCAGTGTTGTAATTAACCTGGACTCAAGCCATGTAGGGCTTTAATGTGTAGTAACTAACATTCTGTATTTTTCCTAGAAACTAATTGGCAACCAGTAGAGTTATGTTGGTATTGGTGTAACTTCTAAATGTTGTAGTACAGCGTGATGGTAATGTTGCTAGTACTGGTAGGAGAGAGAAGAGGGCTGTGCAGGTGCTGGAAGAGGAGCAGCAGCGAAAGCGGATTAGAGAGATAATCATGGCCCCGACTGATTCTGAAACCTTTGAGGGTTTCTCCAACTGTGAAATGGGGGATGGGGAGGAAAGCAGGGGAGTCAAGCGGGCTACTCGTGAACAAGAGTCTGACGAGGAGATTCAAAGGAAGCGTATCCGTGATATACTTAGCGCTCCTACAGAGGATGAAGACTTCATGGGCTTTGAAGGGAGTGATGGGACTGGGAGTGACATGGGAGAGGAGGATGAGCTTGATTGGACCCGTGTACAGGAGATTAGGGATATCTGTACCCACCCTACCTCCAGCGATGACTTTGAGGGGTTCACTGAAGAGTGGCAACCGGGGAGCACTTGGCAAGATCTAAGTCTTGACAGACGCTGGCAAAGGTGGAGGGATGGGGGTCTAGGTTCAGCTGCAGGGAATGGAGCAGCTGAGAGCGATGATGAAAGGGTGGGGAGCACTTCATCTTCTGATGAGGAACTCTAGGATATAAGTGGGTATTGTTTCAATGGGTTCTTTGCAGAAGGCAAAGTGTCTTTTCGTGTGTGTTTCTTTGTTACTGCCAACTCTTGAGTTTGGATCCTTGGACTACAGATCTCCGTGTTCTTGTGTTTACTTCTTGTAACTCCGTAAGTGACGACTTCTACTCTCCTGTTTTTGACTCTGGATCTTGTTTGACTACGGGTACATGTTTTGGACTTTCTCAACTTATTTGGAATGTGCTTCAACTACGGACTGCCTTTGGGCACTGTTTTTGCTCATTACCAACTTGTTTTTGTATGTTTTTTGGACACTGTGAATTTCAAGAGGATTGCTACATGTTTCTGTTATATGCCAGGATAATCCGGATTATATTTAAGTTGCCTTTTTTCGCTTTGCGTTTGCTACAAACTCTTAGTTCTTTCTTGAGACACTGAAGTAAGTGTCTTCAAGCCTTTTTGTACAAATAAACCTGTGTTTGGACCTTTTACGTTGTGTTTGGCATCATTAAGGCTACTGGGTCTTGACACTAAATGTAGCCATAACCAATCTGGTTGCCATTATGTGATGCAATCAGTGATTCAGTGTACACCCCCTCCCATTATAACCACTAAAATAAATAGATCCTTTCATTCTCTTTACTTCTTCCTAAATATGTTCCTTCTATGTATTTCTAAAAGTAGATAAAAAGATTTGTTTGTTACATGGCATTAAGATTTACCCTTAACTTCTCCACAGGCCCTTGCAAAATTCATAATTTTGGCCCCCAACGTGCCCTTGATTTAATCATGAGGTCAACTTATATGAGTATCTGTAAATGAATAAGAGTTTCATCATTTGCACTCAACTACATCTTGTCATTTCTATTTCTATTTCAATTTACCTCATATTGGCTAACTAAAGAGATCTTTGTTTTAGAAATAGGTCTTCAAACATTTCAGTGTGAGAGGTAATGGCCAATGTCACTAAAATGTACATTACTGTCAGATTATGTCAGGGAGAAAAAGGAGGACTTGTTTTCCAAATGAAATACAGTGACACTTTTCAAAGAAGTGTTTTAATAATTTAAATATGAGCCATCACTTATTTTTAGAATGTATTAGCCTCTGCCCTTTACCTTTCATGACTTTACTCACATTTGTTCTTCAGGTCTATAATGGGAACTTTAATACACAGAGTTCTGAAAATGTTTTGGGGTTTTTTTTGTATGAATGCCATTAAAAATGGTCTAGACAGACTTCCCACAGTCATTTAATAAGAACCTTAAAAGAAAAGCATTGTTCAGACCTCTGTTCCAGAAAATAATATGGTAATGTTTAGTCCGAAAAAAGGAAACAGTTACATATATCTCAAATACCTTCAAAATAAGGTAAGGTGACTGAGTAAAGTATGTCAAAGGCTTTCATGGCCAGAATCACTGGATTGTTGTAGGGTTTTTCGGGCTATATGGCCATGGTCTAGAGGCATTCTCTCCTGACGTTTCACCTGCATCTATGGCAAGCATCCTCAGAGGTAGTGAGGTCTGTTGGAACTAGGAAAAAGGGTTTATATATCTGTGGAATGACCAGGGTGAGTCAAAGGATTCTTGTCTGCTGGAGATAGGTGTGAATGTTTCAACTCACCACCTTGATTAGCATATAATGGCCTGACAGTGCCTGGAGCAAACTTTTGTTGAGAGGTGATTAGATGATTAGGCCCAGTGCCTGCTGGGGAGCCTGGGGCAGCCCACAAGGCTGCCCACAAGGAGGGAGAGGCCAGCTCAGGCCTCTCCTGCAGTGGGCATGGTCAGTTGGCCATTGGTCAATTGACCCGACGGCGGGAAACCTTCCCGCCATCAGAGGGGGCTTCTGGGAGGAAGAAGCCCCCCTAAGGCAAGAATGGCGGTGGGGGACGCCCTGCACCGCAACTTCTTTGGCCTGGTAAGTCGGGCCATGCCTTTAATGATAGATTTGGACCAAACGTGATCTCACTTAGCACACAGAACCCCCATGACCAGCAGAAAATGCTTGGGAAATTCACCTTGCTTTATAGGAATTATAGTTCACCTACATCCAGAAATAACTGTAAATGCAAACAATGGGAACCTGGGAGCTGGAGTTCTTCCTTATCCAGAGAGCACAGAATCCAGCTAACAATGGATCTAGACCAAAGTATGCACATACACTCAACACAGTCAAATGTGAATTTTGGCTGGGTTTGGGGAAGATTGCCCTGGGAATCTGGGAATTGTAGTTCACCCTCATTCAGAGATCACGAAACCCAACAGGCAACAGATCTGGACCAAACTTGGTATACAGAGCCAACATGGCCAACTGTGCATACAGACAGGGTTTGGAGGCGGTTGCCCTTGAAGTTCTCTCTTATCCAGAGAGCACTAAAGCCAGATGGTGATGTACCTGGACCAAACTTTGTGCTCAGACCCAAAATGGCCAACTTTGAATACTGGCCGAGTATCCCACACCAAACTGGGAATACCTAACATCCAAAAACAATGCCAAAAACAATGCTAAATTAACTAATTTATGAGGCCATAAAAAAGACTCCAGCAAAGCACTCCAGCAAAAGCATGCGGGGAATACGGAAGTACTTCATCAGTGTCGCAGACGGATGATGAAAGCGACAGCTCCCCTAGTGGCCAGAAAAAGTTAAATAGCCTCTGTGTATGTCTGTATACGTTGTATGTCAAATCGACATTGAATGTTTGCCATTTATGTGTACACTGTAATCCGCCCTGAGTCCCCTGCGGGGTGAGAAGGGCGGAATATAAATACTATAAACAAATAAATAAAATATTTTTTTCAAATAACCCTGGCATCAGCAGGTCCCCAAGCTAGTATATGATAAAAACCAACTTCCATTTCCCCATATCAGTCCCTCAATAAATAGTTGTAAACCTTAAAACTCAACCCATTCCTATGGCACACGTCTTAGTTAAAGACCTTCTTGAAAAGCAAAGTATTTACCCCCTTCCTGAAGTTTAGGAGAGATTATGACTAGAAACCATGTGTAATCCACATTCAAAGCTGTCCAATCTGTCCATCACTTTAGCCATCTTGAAGAAGACAATTCAACAGTTTAACAATGGGCCCTTCCACACAGTCATATAACCCAGAACATCAAGGCAGGAAATCCCACAATATCTGATTTGAACTGGCTTATCTCAGTCCACACTGCCATATATTCCAGTTCAAAGTGGAATTTCCTGCCTTGATATTCTAGGTTATATGGCTGTATGCCTGTGAGACGTGGGCTGTCTACAGACGTCACATGCAACTCCTGGAACGATTCCATCAGTGCTGCTCCCGGAAAATCCTGCAAATCTCCTGGGAAGACAAGCGGACAAACGTCAGTGTGCTGGAAGAAGCAAAGACCACCAGCATTGAAGCGATGGTCCTCCAATATCAACTCCGCTGGGCCGGTCACATTGTCTGGATGCCTGACCCAAAGCAGTTGATCTACTCTGTACTTAAGAATGGAAAACGGAATGTTGGTGGACAGGAAAAGAGATTTAAAGATAGCCTCAAAGCCAACCGTAAAAACTCTGGCATAGACACTGAGAACTGGGAAGCCCTAGCCCTTGAGACCTCCAGCTGGAGGTCAGCTGTGACCAGCAGTGCTGCACAATTCGAGGAGGCACGAGTGGAGGGTGAAAGAGAGAAACGTGCCAGGAGGAAGGCGCATCAAGCCAACCCCGACCGGGACCGCCTTCCACCTGGAAACCAATGCCTTCACTGTGGGAGAAGATGAGGGGCAAGAATAGGGCTCCACAGCCACCTAGAAATCCACAAGGAAACCCATCATGGAAGACCATCTTACTCGTCCAACGAGGGATCGCCTAAGTAAAAGTAAAGGGCCCTTCCACACAGTCATATAACCCAACATCAAGGCAGGAAATCCCACAATATCTGATTTGAACTGGCTTATCTCAGTCCGCACTGCCATATTTTCCAGTTCAAAGTAGATATTGTGGAATTCCCTGCCTTGATATTCTGGGTTATATGGCTGTGTAGAAGGACCCTTTGTGTTGGGTGTAAAGGATAATTCTTCTAAATTCTTGTTTATTTCACCTGGGCATGTTTTCAGTTTAGAATGGCAACCATGTGCTTTGTGGGTAAAAATGTTTCCTGTTGTCAGATGTGAATCTCCCAGCATTCTGCTTCATTGGATTATTCACTGTGATTGCAACGGCCTATGGCTTGATGCAAATAAAATTTGACTTGACCTCTTCCTATCCACATACTGAATAATATATATCGGGAGTATCTTTCCTAAAACCCAAGGTTATAACTTTTTCTCATAGGGGAATTGTTCGACCCTCTTGACCATTCTTCTGGGGCTTTTCAAGTTCTCAACAGTTCGTTTTGCTATATGTTGGGAGAATGATAACAATCAGTCAACAAAACCGCTGACTGAAAAAAAGAAAGCTTTGATCCAAGTTGTCAAATTAGTTAAGGATCTTTTGTCCAGAAAGCACAGTCTAATCCTGCTGTCAGGTCATATTACACCATTTTCTTTCATTCCACAAACTTGTTCACAGCCAAGACATTGAGTATGCCTGTCCAACCTGGTCCAAAGGGATATTAAGTCAGATCTTGACAATCAAGAATAGATGAACTGAAATAAGGATTAGTAGATGCCTGACGTGTTGCCAAAGTCTTAGTCCGGTGACATGACCTCTGCATTTGTTTGTTTAACCCACCAAAATCACATCAAAAAGAATAATAACAGAGTTGGAAGGGAGACAAAAAGAAAAAGAAGAGAGCTTTAGTCATACTCTCTTCCCTGAAGGAACTAATAAATGTCCCTATTCTGCTTCACTTGTTTAAACCCACAATTTTCAAGCTTTGTCGCATTCTCTGGAGAGACTAAATCTTTAGCTAGTGTAACTAAATGGGACAATTTGTTAGTTTCTTGTTGCCATCGGGATCTTAGGAATTTTCCAATTTGTCATGAAAATTGAACTTCCTGTGATATTTCTCCTAATTCAGTTACCAATGTTCAGTGCAGTGGAATCAGATGGAACTTCAACAGAGTCTTTTTCTGGGGGTTTGTCAGAAATGAAACAAAATGCTTTTTTGGCTTCTTTAAAGAACAAGGTACAAAAGACAAGAATGCAAAATTATTATTATTATTATTATTATTATTATTATTATTATTAAACTTTATTTGTACCCCGCTAGCATCTCCCGAAGGACTCGATGCGGCTTACAAAGGCCAAGGCCTCAACGCAACACCAGCAAACAATAATAATACAATACAAAGCAAAAATTAAAACATAAGCAATGATAAAAAACATTACACTATTACACATTAAAAACAGGCTGGGCCAATGATGGGTACAGGTTAAGAAGTGCTGGATGTGACTGTGGTATAAATTCTGGGCAAGTGCAATGTGCAGAGAGTCTTAACTCTAATAAAGTGCTTCTGGGACATGGTGCTGGGGGTTATCCTATTCTGGGAAGGCACATCGGAATAGCAAGGTCTTCAAGTTCTTCCTAAAGACTGCCAACGTGAGTGTTAGTCTAATGTCTTTAGGGAGGGTGCTCCAGAGTCGGAGGGGGGCAACCACAGAGAAGGCCCTGTCCCTCGTCCCCACCAAACGCACCTGTTCTCTGCCCAAATAGCTCATAAGTAAGTAAATACAAGTAAGTCAAATATGACATTTTTCCATAGGACTGCATGAGTTAGGCAATCCCTCGTTGTCCGAGTAGGATTGCCTTCCAAGATCAGAGTACTGGCGATGTGTACATAAGTGATTGTGGAGCCTTATTCTTGATCTGCATGTTCTCCCGCAGTTTCCAGGTGGAAGGCAGACCCGGTTGGGGTTGGCTTGACACGCCTTCCTCTTGGCACATTTCTCTCTTTCACCCTCCATTCATGCCTCTTCAAATTCTACAGCACTTCTGGTCATAGCAGACCTCCAGCTGGAGTGCTCAAAGGCCAGGTCTTCCCAGTTCTCAGTGTCTATACCAGAGTTTTCAAGGTTGGTTTTGCACCCATCTTTAAATCTCTTTTCCTGCCCACCAACATTCTGTTTTCCATTCTTGAGGTGGAAGTAGAGCAACTGCTTTGGGAGACAGTGTTTGGGCATCTGGACGTGTCCAGTCCAGTGGGGTTGATGGTGGAGGACCTTCGCTTCAATGCTGGTGGTCTTTGCTTCTTCCAGCACACTGATATTTGCCCGCTTGTCTCCCCAAGAGATTTGCAGGATTTTTCAGACAATACTGATGGAATCGTTCTAGGAGTTGCATGTGACATCTGTAGATAGTCCATGTCTCGCAGGTGTATAGCAGGGTTGGAAGGACAATAACTTTATAAACAAGCACCTTGGTCTCTCTACGGATGTCCCGTTTCTCAAATATTCTGCATATACATTTGCTGGAAGTGTAAAGATATATCATTGAACACTAAAAGACCTCCTGGTGGCACAGGACTGCTGGCCTGGCGGTTGGCGGTTTGAATCCAGGGAGCGAGGTGAGCTTCTTATGCAAGGACATGAGAGAAGCCTCCCACAGGATGATTAAAAATCAAGGTGCCCCCTGGGCAGATATCTAAGTCTCTCACACCAGAAGTGACTTGCAGTTTCTCAAATAAAATTGAAAACTAAAATTAGAATTTTTCAGGAATCCTATTTCATATCTCTATGTGTGGTTTTAAAAGCTGAACAGTGAAGAGAATGGATCAAAAGATAATCAAGTCATTTGAGGTGTGGTGCCGAAGAAGAGTTCTGTAGATACCATGTATTGATTAATGAGAAATAAGTGCATTATAGACCAAATCAAGTCTGAATTCTCCTTAGAAGCTGCAATGACTAAATTGAGGGTGTTGAGTTTTGGTCATATGATGAGAAAACATGACCCACTCAAAAGAAAGATAATGTGATGTTGCACGGTGGGCCTGTGCATAAGACTGTAGACAGGACATAAATTCTGTGTGCCCAACAGGACACTGGGGCTGCCTCAGATTAAAGGCTTTTGGATTTCCTTAAAACAGAGTCCTTAGATTGCTTAAAGGTTCAACAAAGATCTTTATTAATGAAAACAAACAGGTACTTTAAGGCTTTCTTAACAGTCTATTGGCTCTCTCTCAATCTTGTCCACAGGGAACAGGTACTATCTTCATAACTGTAACTAATGGGGAAATCCTTAACTTCTAATCTGAGCAGTCTGTCTTTGCCTCTGTTGGCGTGGGGCCCCTGCACCCGGTACCAACTGCTTCTGGCTTCCGCGAGTGACCCTTACCAAGCAGAGCTTTATAGACTTCCAGGGGGGAAAGAATTCAGGTTTCCGTGATGGCTGACTGAAGTCCTTCAGCAAAGGAACTGTAGGGCTGTATAATCCCGGCCAAGATGTGGGCTCTATATCTCCCCGGCCAAGCCGTAGAAGATGAAGCTTTCTATAGGAGCTCTTGGTTTTATATCCTGCATGAAAGGCTTCTCTGGGTGGACTGACCCAAAAAGGCTCCTATTCCTTCCAAAACCCCAAAAAGGGGGCGGGACCAGGGAACCTAACTATAATTGACAGGTGGCTTGCCCCATGATTGCAATCAAAAGAAGCCACCTATCTGCAGTGTTCCTGAAACTTAGGACTACAACAAACATTCAATGCAAAGCAAACAAAATTGGAGCTCCTGGTACAGTTGTACCTGCACAGATAATGATGCTTGAGAAGCTAGAAGTGACGAAGAAGAAGACTGCATTATAGTGACTAGACACAAGGAAACCACAGCTCTGATTATGCAATACCTGAGCAGGGTAGTGAATGATAGTGGGAAATGGCAGCTTCTCATTCATTTCTTTTTCTTGTTGTTCTTGTTGTTGTGTGCCCGCAAGTCATTTCCATTCTGTGTTGACACTAAGGCAAATTTTTTACAGGATTTTAATCACAAGATTCTGAAGAGGTTTCCCATTGCTTTTCTTTGAAGCTGAGATAGTATGGCTTGCCCAAGGTCTCCCTGTGAGCTTCATGGCTGAGTTGGGATCCGAACCTTAGTCACTAGAATTGTAGCTCAACACTGAGGCTACCACACCATTCAAGTAGGGCTGGGCAACCACGGAAAAATTTGTTTCTAAACTCGATTCGTTTTTTGGGTTTTTTTGCGTTTCGATATTTAAAAGAATTCCGAATTTTTTCTTTAAAAAAGTTCGATATTTACGAAATTTCGTAAAATTACAAAACAAATACGAAACGAATACAAAACGAATACGAATCGATTCGTTAATGGCGGACGCGACCGCGCAATACGCTAAAAAACCTCCATATGGGACAGGGGGAACTTCTGAAGCTTCCCTCTCCCTCTGTTGTTGACTGTTGGTGTGATATTTATAATTTTTTTTCACTGATTAAACAAACAACAGCTATAAAACTTGCCCCAGACATGCGGAAATAATAACGAAACAATTTCGAAACAATTTCGAAACGAATACGAAACGAATACGAAGCAATTACGAAACGAATTGAAAGATTCATTTCGTTTTTTAGATGCTCCTGAATGGTTCAATATCGCTTCGTTATAAAAAAACCGAATTTTTAACGAATTACGAAATTACGAAACGAAACCGCCCAGCCCTACATGCAAGTTGAAGTTAAAAATGGTAATTAACAAAAATAACAACTATTCTCTTGAGCATTGGCACATTATAAGCAGAAGCAGAAGCAGTACTCATTCTTATGCATTACACATTTTATTATTAGGCATAGTGTCAGCAGTTTGAACCCAGAGATGGCCAGAGTCTGAGATACCCAAAGACCGTTTGTTTCCATAGCAGCTTAATCTTTATATAGTTTGATCCAAAAAATGGTTCAAAACTTGTTTTGGATGTAGGGGGCACTGGTGGTTCAATTCTAAAGTCAATTCTGATTTCCTCAGAAAAAAAATGTTCAAAACTTTTCAAAACTTCCGAGTCTTCCAATTTCATTTGGTGGCCTTTACTTTGAAAGTAGTTGTTTTACTCCAGAAGCAGGGGGAAGGGAGGGGCAAAGGGAGGAAATTCATCCTTCTCTAGTTTAAAACGGCTTTTCTGGCTTGTGACAGAAGCAGGGTTGGGGGAGGATAGGGAGGAGATTCACCAACTTTGGTTTAAAACGTCTTCTCGCTCTTGAGACAGAAGGCGGGTGTGGGGGGGGAGGGAGGAAATTCATCCACTCTGGTTTAAAATGGCTTTCCAGGCTTGAGACAGAAGCGGGGGAAAGGAAAGGAAGGAAATTCATCCACTCTGGTTTAAAACGGCTTCTCTGGCTTGAGCCGAGGCCAGGGACCAGAAGCCAGGAAAAGCTGAATCATTTCCAACTCATTTACTGCTTCATAACAGAAATGGCGGAAAAAGCCTTGGAAGGGCAAAGGGACTTCCGGTTTCCTTTAAAACTTCTAAATCGCTTCAAAAAGTAAATCTTTCTGAATTTATTCCAAATTATGAAGATTCTGACCGAACCTAGCCATGCCAAATATATATCCATCCATCTTGACATTGACTATGAAAATGGTTAATCCTGTTCCTCCTTCATTTTATTATTATTCTGATAGTAAAGGGGTAAGATATGATGCACTCTGCATTGCACATTCATGAAAAATTCTTAGTCTCTGAATAATCAAATATATATGGAGAAGACTTTTAGAAGAAATGCTTTCCAAGCAAATGGAAAGCTCTTCACACTTACACTTTATTCATTATTTACTTAGAAGTATTTTTATCTGTCTCTCCATCTAGAAATGGCTCCTAGGGTAGCTTACAGAGATCAATAATAAAACAGTCCTTATTTTTAGGTTTGTTATCTAAATATACAAAAACACATTTAGGAAAAGAATTGGGAGATGATGATAAAGGAAAAACTTATCCAACAGACTTCCAGAAGTTGTTTTTAGGAAATTGTTCTAGACATTCTTAAGTAAAGGTAAAGGTTTCCCCTGACACTGAGTCTAGTCGTGTCCAACTCTGGGGGTTGTGCTTATCTCCATTTCTAAGCTGAAGAGCCGGTGTTGTCCGTAGACACCTCCAAGGTCATGTGGCCTGCAGCCCAGCCCCTGTCAACCACCTCTACAAAGTCTGGTCTCTTTAATGAGAGCATTCAACACCCCCCTCCCCAACTTGGTTGCTTCGCTATACCGCATCTCTGTATATGAACCCACACGATCTCTCCGATCATTTGGAGAGGCCCTGCTCACAATCCCACCTGCGTCGCAAGCACGTTTGGTGGGGACGAGGGACAGGGCCTTCTCTATGGTAGCCCCCTGACTCTGGAACTCTCTCCCCAAGGACATCAGACAAGCCCCAATGTTGACAGTCTTTAGGAAGAGCTTGAAGACATGGTTGTTCCAGTGTGCCTTTCCAGAATAGGAAACTCCTAGAATCATGTCCCAAATGCAATTTATTAGAGATGTAAGATTGTCTGCACACTGCACCTACCTCTAAAAACCTATAATTTCAACTGTCATGTCCAGCACTTTTTAAATTTTATTCATTACAATTTTTTTGTTGTGTCAGGAGCAACTTGAGAAACTGCAAATCACTTCTGGTGTGAGAGAATTGGCCGTCTGCAAGGACGTTGCCCAGGGGATGCCCAGATGATTTTGATGTTTTTATCATACTTGTGGGAGGCTTCTCTCATGTCCCCGTATTAGGAGCTGGAGCTGATAGAGGGAGCTCATCTGCTTCTCCCCGGATTCGAACCTGCGACCTGTCAGTCTTCAGTCCTGCCGGCACAGGGGTTTAACCCACTGCGCCACCAGGGGCTCCATTCATTACATTTATTACGTTTAGCCCGGCCTTTAGTTTTAAATGCGCCGTGGTGTTATTGTTCTAATGTTTATTGTTATTGCTTTAATGCTTATTGTTTTGCTTTATGAGTTTTATTGTTGTATTTGTTATGTTGTTGTTTTATTGAGGGCCTTGGCCTTTTGTAAGCCGCACCGAGTCCTTTGGGAGAAGTTAGCAGGGTATAAATAAAGTTAATAAATAAATAATAAATAAATAAATTGGCTATTGCTGCAAGTAATGACAGTGTGAATATTATTTATTTATTTATTTGGTTTACTTTTACCCCGCCCTTCTCACCCCGAAGGGGACTCAGGGCGGCTTACACATCCAAGGCACAATTCGATGCCCATAGCATACATCAATAATAAACAATAAAGCAAAATAACACAAATTAGCAAACAACAACAATACATTGCACCTAAACCCGTTAAAACCAATAAAACCAATAAAATTTCATACAAACCGATACAAACCGCTTCTTCCTTATTGCCAGTCAATGTTCGCTATCTCATGGTTCAGAGTTTTCTTCCACATTTATCAGTCCACATATATCAGTCCTGCCGGTCCTAATTGCCTGGTTGTCCTATCTAGTTAGCAGATTGCCCGAAGGCCTGGTCCCACAACCACGTCTTTGCCTTCCTCCTAAAGGACAGGAGTGATGTCGATGCCCTGATATCCACTGGGAGTGAGTTCCACAGGTGGGGGGCCACCACTGAGAAGGCCCTGCTCCTCGTCCCCACCAGCCTTGCTTGGGAAAGCGGTGGAGTCGAGAGCAGGGCCCCCTCAGATAATCTTAAATTCCGTGGTGGGACGTAGAGGGAGATACGTTCGGACAGATACATTGTCAATATTTGCTTGAGATAGTGCTTGCAGTTCTGGAGGGCCTCTTATTTTTTTGCATCTCATAGACTTAGCATGGGGATTTGGTTAACCAGTTAAAGTTCATGAGTAAACCAGGTTTTTTTTAACCTGAAAAAATTCGGGGGGGGGGGGGGGGGTTGAACCCCTAACCCCCCCCCCCCCCCCGGCTACAGGCCTGCTTTTGTGATTTAAAAATGGAATTTGAAGCATGCAGCAGCCATAATGGGCACCTTTTTTGGCCAAATAACAAAGAGTACACTGTTTGCTGCTGCACATTACATTAGGCAGCAAATACTTTTTTGGGTTTCAAGGTTTTTAAAACTGGGCTGCACATTAGATTTGATGGCGCATTGGACTCATGTAAATATGAGTATAGTCCTTATTTTATTCAGCTAGTTATTTAGAGTTTGAACATGATTTCCATTAGAACAAAAATGGAAGCTAAAACTGGACAGGTCTCAGGGGCGGCTCAACCCCTTACGCAAAGTAAGCATTTGCAGTATAGTTGATTTTGCCCAGGGGCGCTCTTGAGGCGCTCTTGGGGGGAAATAGACCTTGACATATGCGAGTTGTAGTTACTGGGATGTCTAGTTCACCTACAATCGAAGAGCATTCTGAACCCCACCAATGATGGAATTGAACCAAATATGGCACACAGAACTCTCACGACGAACAGAAAATATATATCAGAGATTGGTTGGGGGGGGGGGGGGAAATACTGTTTGCTTACCGTTGAAAATTACCTAGGGCCGCCTCTGCCAGGTGTACATCAACTGATGTGTTAGAAAATATCTTAGCATCTAAAATAATTTGTCAACATTTATTGGTGAGCAAACTGTATGGTGCTCAGAAGTAAAGAAAGGCTGATCACGGAGTTTCAGAAAGAGCTGCATACACTGCAAAGCTGAAACAACCTAGTAATTGGGGTTTACTGGTTCCCAAAATGTATACTTTTTTTCCATTGAGAGAAAACAGCTGCTCATCCAAACTAGTATAAATATATTGTAACTGCTTTACATGTTAAAGCAAAATATGCCATTGTGCATTTTTGTTTTCAGAGAAGGGCAATTAAGAAAACATAGCCAGAATAGGATGTAACATGGCAAGCTCAGCAAATACAGCTAATACATCTGCAGCCTCTTACTTCTGCAAATCTTATTAGGAACTGAATTGTTCCAGAAACTGAATTGTTCCAGAAATATTGTCCTTATTTTGTTTACAATGCAACTACAATATTCTCCAGTTTTTCACAAACTTTGTCTCTAAGAGAATATATTTTATTTATTTCTTGGTTTAAATATTTTCCACATTGCCCCCGGTCTGCTACTATATATAAAACAAATATGCAAAATGTAATAAAACATTTACAATCTTATTAAAATCACAACAAACTACAAGAAGCAGAACATGACATACAATAAGATAGCTATACCACAAGGCTTCATAAACCAATTTAAAATGATTGAACAAACAATTAGGCTAGTGAAAAAAGTATCACTTCTTGGACACACATGATGTCAGAGATTGACGATGCCCAGCGGGAGGAATGTTAGATCAAGCAGACACTGAGTTGCAAAATAAGGACTCTGCAGGCTTTGAGTTACAAAAGAAACTAAGTTTACTAAGTACATTCAACAGACACGCCTTTCTACAGCGAGCTACAATTCAGAACTAGTCAAAAACCGAAAGCATCTTCACATCTGCTTATCTTCCCTTGCTGAGACTGGCAACTCCCTTCTGTTCTCAGCAAGAGCAAACCTTATCTTACTTTTTGAAGTTCACTTAATCACAGCCTCAAAGTATAAACATATATGTATGGCATTTTCAATTCACAGTGGCATCCATCTTGGCAATACATAGAAGCACATTGAAAAACACATACATAACTAAATTAATCCTGACATATGACCAATGAACCTCACTTCAATGGCCATCAAAACATTCCACCAAAAGACTGAAGACACTCCAATTGTATGTTTGTTAGCTCTTTAGAAATGACCTTGAACTTCCTGCCAGAATAGGACACCCGGCCTCAAACGGTTTTCCTCCAAAGCATACAAGGTAAGCAAAAAGAAGAAGTAGCAAGTAATTGATCCCCTCCCAGTGGATCAACCAGCTGCCTGTTGTCCAGTCATGTCTTTGGGACGGTTTTTGGTAACCTATATTCTATCATGAAGTACTTTGGCCACAAAATGAGAAGACAGGAAAGCTTAGAGAAGACAGTTATGCTGGGAAAAATGGAAGGAAAAAGGAAGAGGGGCTGACCAAGGGCAAGATGGATGGATGGTATCCTTGAGGTGACTAGCTCGACCTTGAAGGAGCTGGGGGTGGTGACAGCTGACAGGGAGTTCTGGTGTGGGCTGGTCCATGAGGTCATGAAGAGTCTGAGGCAACTGAACAAATAAACAACAACAACAAACAAACAACATATTCTATCATGTGATTCAACAGGGGTGCATGTCTATTTATTTATTTATTTATTTATTTATTTATTTATTTATTTTAAGCATTTCTATCCCGCCCTTCTCAACCCCCGAAGGGGAACTCAGGGCAGCTTACAAAAGGCACAATTCGATGCCAGCAATACACATAGTAAGATAAAATACATAGCAGCAACAATTATAAAATAATTAAAACAATCCAGTTAAACAATACAACTAATAAAAAACCAATCTAGTGATCAACGTTCGCCAAGCTCAAAATCCGTAAGTTCATGTCTACAATGTACTCTATATTTTGCAGGATTGATTTTGCTCTAGATCTGGGATACATTGGAGTATCATGCAGCACATTAAACGGCTGAACTTAGACATTCCTGCAACTTTTTAATGCACTATGTAGCCCTAAAAGCATGCTGCAGCCTGTATTGGTGATGCAAATTTTATGGCTGCCACACATTCTAGTAATGTCAAAGCCATATTATAGTGCCATTATAGATTTGGACTAAATGTCAAATTGCGCATGAGCTTTACATGCTATGTAGTTTTCAAAGTCTTTCTTAAAAAATGCTAAAATACTCATTGTTTCCTTTGAGAAAAAATATTAGCAAAGAATTCAACATATACCATAAACATATCAGATTGTTCTGTCACACGCTGGGCCTGTAACAGCTGTCTTTTCTATTGGACGTATACTTTAAGCCCAGCGGGAAGCTAGGGGGCCTCAAAGAGAGATTCTTAGGGATTTTTCTGAAGTGATGGTCTTTAGAATTTTAATAATACAACAACGTCTTTATTATGGAACAAACAACAACCGCTCTGAGTTGCCTGAGGGCTGAGAAGAGCGGTATATAAATGAAGCAAATAAATAAACAAAGGTTCAAAGGTTCAAACAACACTTCAAGGCTTTCTTAGTCTAGTCCTCAATGGACCTGACTTTGATTAACTGTACTTTCTCTGTAAGAAAAAACAAACCCCCTTTTAACCTCTCTTAGGTTATGCCTCATCGGTGTGGATGCTACTACTGATTCCAAATGCGTCTGGGTATTGAGTAGACCTACCAGCCAAGGCTTGAAGACATTTCAGCTGGAGTTCCATGGAGTTGTAATGCTGTTCTCCCTTCGAGAATTCTTTGAAACTTCAGGGCTGTTTTCCCTCTGGTTGCTGTGAGGCTGAGAGGCTGTGAGCTCTCAGCCAGAGCTTTTGGGACCTTTCTCCTGGAATTTCTGTTTCTGTATCCCCGGATGTTATTGAGAAAGGAAGCTTTTCTATGGGACGAGACTATAGCTTATCTATCTTGTGTGAGACTGACCAAAAAATGGCGGGAAAAATTGTTCCCACTCTTTCAATGTATTAAGAAAACTTATAAAACTTAACAAAAAATGGCTCCTTTCCCTTCCCAGAGCCCAGAAAAAGGGGCGGAACCAAAGCTTAATTATGATGGACAGGAGCCCTGCCCTATGATTGCAAACTTTAACAGAAAGAAAATAAAGCTGGAGCTCCTGGTACAGCCGTACCAGCACACAGATGTTATCAGACCATGAAACACTATAAGCAGGCTGTTCCTATCAAGGCAGTACCCAAGGAATCAGACAAAGCAAATAAAAAGAGACCATCTTCAGAGACTTTGAGTGACAAGTCTAGTTCAAGGTATAAGACCAAAATGGAGACCTATTCCTTGCCATTAATCTGAAACAGGCAAAAATGCTTTCGTATATTGGTGTGACATTCCAAACTGGCTTTTTGCACAAAAAAGGATAAATTTCAACACTCTGTTTTCTATATCAGCATATGAGGATGGAGATATATTTCACATAACAGATGTCCAGGGCTACAGTAATGCTGCAACTGTCGGAGTGTTTGTGGAAAAATAAATCATACATAGACCTGGAAAGAGCTGTAAGAGAGGGGACAAAGGCCCTTTCGAATGTGCAGGGTAGAAGGAATGGATAGCAAAGAAGTGAATATGTGTGAAGTGTTTTGAAAGAGAGGGGAGGGAGACAGATTTACCTGAAAGGAGATAGGAAGCAGCCAGAGAAGAGGCAAACCTTGCATCTATATTTCATATAAGCAGTAGGGAGGCAAGACAAGAGAGAAGCTGTGCAGGCTGGACTAGGTAATGTTAGGGTACAGCTGGAATTTTATCTGAGCTTTCCTCCCAATCCAGACTCAAATCCTTTGATCTTTATCTTTTGGAAGTACTCCCTTTTGTCAAAACTAATAGAAGTGCTCCTACTCTTGACGTGACATTCCAACCTAGCCTGGATTATTAAAATGGACTGTCCTTTAGTTGATCTAGGCTTCCCTTTTCTTTTATTTGGAAATGCAAAGTTTACTCCTTTAGGGAAGAAATACATTCTTTGTGACTTTTACAACACTCTCAAGGGTTTGTTACATTCAGATTTTTCAGAGCAAGAGTTTCATCATTTCATATTGCCTAAAGGGAAATAAAACCTTGTTCTTATGAACATTCAAGCATGTTTGAAAATTTATTATGATATGATGGATGCAGGGGCGGCTCAACTCATTATGCAAAGTAAGCATTTGCAGTATAGTTGATTTTGCCCAGGGGCGATCTTGAGGCGCTCTTGGGGGGAAATAGACCTTGACGTATGCGAGTTGTAGTTACTGGGATGTATAGTTCACCTACAATCAAAGACCATTCTGAACTCCACCAATGATGGAATTGAACCAAATACGGCACACAGAACTCCCACGATGAACAGAAAAATATATATCAGTGATTGATGGGGGGGGGGGGGGGGGGGGGTAAAATACTGTTTGCTTACCTTTGAAAATTACCTAGGTCCGCCTCTGGATGGATGCCATTTGCCTGCCAACCCCCCAAAAGAAGACACCAGACAACAGTTACGGGTTTAAAATTGGGCAACTTTATTAACTGTTACCTAATTAAATCTAAAGCTTACAAACCATAATCAGACTAGCATGAACGTGTAGTGAATAAAGCCGAGGTGGTGTCCCTACCCAGCCTACCCCTCAGCTCAAAGGGCGAAGCACCCAGGTTCCCAGGGGACATAAACCAGGGTAACCTTATTAGCCAAATGTGTTGGAGGAATCTTCCTCAAGGATATTGAGGTAAGACCCTCCCCATTTAAAGCCATATATCTTGTTCACTTCGGACAGTGTAAGAACCAGTGATGTTTTACATTAATGGCCTTTTCCCCAAAGGGGGATGCCTTGGGTGCACCCCAAATATGTATTCCTTTCTAGCTGTTTTCTGCCGAAACTATTTAAATTACCAACAAATGCGATCTGCCCTCTAGTAACAGTATAGGGTAGGCGAAAAAACCCTCCTGGAATATAGGAGGGGAAAAAATTCCTACCCGGCTGTCTAAAGCAACCACGATTATACTGTTAATTGTCAGGAGAAGACTGAACGTAGACGTCAGGAGAAGACTGAACTGCAGGAAGGCTAATCGTCTCCAGGCTCCTCCCCCCAAAGTAGTTCCGGCCGGAACTACTTTGGGCTGGCTTTCTTCTCTGGGGAGAGGAGGCAAAGCCCTTTCACCTCTCCAGCTGCGCTTGGATCAGGGAAAGGTAATTTTTCTTACACACATACATACACACCTTTGAATTCATGGAACTAGATCAGAATAATTATAATATATGATCCAGCAATATTTAGGCTGAAATACTCTATACACATACTTGAACATAAGATTTATTGAATTTGGTTGGGTTTGTGAATTAATACATTCATAGGACTGCTTATCTCACTCATTTCTGTTTGGCATAGGTCTGCCCATGCAAAGCAGGTGAACATAGCATTGAAATATGCAGAATAATCACAGGATGTCTGAAACCTACACCTGTTGATAAACTCTATAAGCTAGTTGGCATTGCCGCCCCGATGTACGACAGGAAGTTGCTGCTAAATGTGAGAGAAATAAGGTTGAACACTGTGAAAGCCATCCACTACATGGCTACCAGCTTCCTCCCAGTAGATTCAAATCAAGGAAAAGCTTTATGAGAACTACCACCTCTCTTGGCATCCCCCCAGCAACAGCAAGGGTATCCCTCTGGGCAACGAGACCAGGAAATCCCAACTGGATGGCCCCCCATGAGGGTTTTCCTCCAGGGGCAAACCAAAAATGGGATACTTGAAAGTCCCTGAACAGACTCAGAAGCGGAGTGGGCAGATCAAAAGACAATCTGGTAAAATGGCACTACCTAAAAGAATCTCATACCTTATGTGACTGTGGAGCAGAACAGAGAACCCCACATCTGTATGCTTGTCCACTATGCCCTGCCTCATGTACAGAGGAATTTTTTTTGGAGGCTACAGACAATGCCATTGCTGTTGCCTGTTTTTGGTTGAAAGATATTAAGCCACTTGCACTCCTTCTATTTTTATCGGTTTTATACTAATTTATGCAATGTTTTTGATACGAAATAAACAAACTTATTTCAATAAAATGTAGCTCTCCCCATCAAATCAGAGAGGTTTACAAGAAATTAACTTTAATCAGTTCTATTCTCCTAGACAAGTAATTACTGAAATAAGCTGCACATATAATTAAAATTACAAAATATAATTGGCAATTATTTTCCTAGTGAAATGGTCAAGTTGCAGATAACATGATTGCCTAATGGATAAGGCATATGATTCCAGGCTAGTTGAAAATGCATGTTAGGGGGCTGGGGTCAGTGAGGAGAGGGATGTATTACCAAGCATCTCACCATATCTCTTCTTGGACAATGAGTTGTTCAGACACATCACTCATTGTATTATCAGCAAAAGCCCACACATCCACTTTCATCACTGACATTAAGGAATGAAGTAGGATCACTATTTTTTTCATGTTCCACAGATGATGATGGGAAGTCTGATCTGGCCACAGTGGTCCACGCTCTCGTTACATCCCAAATAGATTACTGCAACGCACTCTACGTGGGGTTGCCTTTGAAGACTGTTCGGAAACTTCAATTAGTCCTGCGGGTGGCAGCTAGATTACTCACTGGAGCATCATACAGGGAGCATACCACCCCTCTGTTATGTCAGCTCCACTGGCTGCCGATCCAATTCCGAGCACAATTCAAAGTGCTGGTTTTGATCTACAAAACCCTATACGGTTCCGGCCCAGCGTGTCTGTCCGAACGCATCTCCTTCTACGTCCCGCCTCGGAGTTTAAGATCTTCTGGGGAGGCACTGCTCTTGACCCCACCTCTATCACAAGTGAGATTGGTGGGGATGAGGAGCAGGGCCTTCTCGGTGGTGGCCCCTCACCTGTGGAACTCACTCCCTGGGGAAATTAGGTCATCGTCATCCCTCCTCTCCTTTAGAAGGAAATTAAAAACCTGGAATTGGGACCAGGCCTTCGGGTAATCTGGTGGATAGATAAGGCGCAAGCGATGACCAGAATTGTTGGACTGGTCAATGTGGAATTTGAATTACGGACTCTGAGATGATAAACGCTGAGCACTAGATTGTTTTTAGGGACTGTGATATTTAATGGATTGTTGTAATTGTTTTAACTGTCTAATTGTTTAATTACTGTTTATATGTTTTATTTCTTTTACCTTGTTGTTGTGCCGGCATTGAATTGTGCCTTTTTGTAAGCCTCCCTGAGTCCCCCCTCGGGGTTGAGAAGGGTGGGGTAAAAGTGCGAGAAATAAATAAATAATAAATAATAATACTTTATCTATACCTCGCCTCCATCTCCCCCAAGGGGACTCGGGGCAGCTTACATGAGGTCATGCCCATCAATACAGTAAACACAATATAACAGAAAAGCATAGCAGAAAATCTGAAAATAAAATACATATATAAATAAGCGACACAGCGATATAAAATCAAACATTAAAACACAAATGGTCACACTGGGCAGGGCTAAATTCAAAGATAAAATTTTTAAACACTGGGAGATAGGACAATGTAACATATCAGGGAGGGCATCCGGGGATGAGGTAGGATTTAATTGCACAAACCATAAAATGAAGTGCTTCTGAGATCATTTTATGCAAAGTTTGGTCAGGGAGTATCTTACATTCAATCATTGAAGGCACATTGGAATAACCAAGATTTCAGTCTCCTCCTAAAGATTGTCATGGCGGGGACTTGCCTAATATCTCTGGGGAGTGTTCCAGAGCCAGGGGACCACCACAGAGAAGGTCCTCTCTCTCGTCCCCACAAGTCGCACTTGCAATGAGGGCGGGAGGAAGAGAAAAGCCTCTCCAGAAGATCAAAGAGGTTGTGTGGGTTCGTACTGTCAGTGTGTAATTCATGTATGATGTGTGTTTAAATGTAATTTTATGTGATAGGATTGTGATTGTAATAGAATTGTATTACCAGGATGTAGTTTGACACAGAAGGGTTAAACAGCAAAGTAACAAGCTGTGAGAATGTGACCCTGAGTTCTTGCTCTATGAAAGATTAGGGAGTGCCAGAGATAAACTTCCTGCCAACTGCAGTTTGCATTAGTTCCTATCTCTTTCAGTTTGTGTTATTCACGTCTGTCTGCTGATGGTGTATGTTGTCTATTTTGAGCTGCTTAAGTAAAGCTGAAAACCTGCTTTTACCGGAGACTCCAGAGTCCATTATTCTGAGCTTCTGCGATACTCTGCTAACGCCAACAACTGTGTATCATGCTTCTTTTGAGGCTGAAGGTGATTCCAGAATGACCCAATACAAGCTTATGAAAAACAGAACCATAAAATTAGCAAGAAGTAATTAAACTAAGGTTGTAAACATAATATAAAATGTCAGTTCAGATCATATACTATTTTAAATGTATAGACTTTGGCGCTTGATGTATTTTTTTCCCAAAATCATTCATAGATTTTTAAAAAGCTGATCCCAAACAACAAATCTGTACAAATCTCTCTCAACTTTTTCAGAGCTTTCTGTTTTGATTCTTAATATTTCAGAGAGGTCTCTTTCCTATTAATAATTAGAAGATTTGTTACTATGAATCATACAAATATCCGAATTATGAAACAGATCTCCAAAGCTTTGCACAACCCTAATCTGCATTTGCACTGATAGTATGCAAACTTGGAAGACCGCTTCCATACATACTTCTTCTTTCCTCAGGAGTGGAGCTATTAAAATTGGCATTTTCTACAAAGTATTTCATGAAGAAAGAAAAGTCTCTTTTCCATTGTTGTTTCTGGCGATTCAGAGGCACTGCTTAAGCTTCTCAACAGTTAAAGCAGACATTACCAGAGCGAATGAGGAAGGAAAAATAGAAACAAACACCTGTTAGGATTGGAAGGAAATGACTGATACCTCTGAAATAAATCAGTTGAGTAGTTGCTAAGTGGATCCCTGAAGGACAACTTGGGGATACATTACAACAATAGAGAAATGGAGAAGATCTGCTGTGAGAGCTAAGTTGACAGAAGGCTTGGAAGGCTGCCTTTCTCAATTAACAAATCCACATATTGAGAGCAGTCAATGGGAAAAGCAAGACAGATTTTTATCCTTTGAGACAAACTCTGCAATTTCAGCATATGCACAAACTAATGAGGGTATATGTTCATCTTTTGACCTTGACTTACCCCATCATTGTGTTTTTCTAAAAAGATAAAAATGTGTGTGGAGGAGAAGAAAGCTCATGAAAAGCAACTGGATTTATCATCAATGATGTTTGCTTCATTATTAGATTAACTGCAGTGCCAAAATAAACTGAAGTGCAGAATATTTTGCGTTAGGGCCTACAACTCTGCAATTTGCAGAGACTATTTATGGTTTGGGACTTATTCTTCATAAAATTCTCTGGCATGCATAAAAACATTTTCTGTGTAAGAAAATGATTTTTTTCAAATGTTGAAAATAATATTTATCTCCAATGATATTATTATATTAGCAGCTATTGTTTTCAGTGCAGAAACATTCCAGCGGGGAAGCATGCGGGGAATGCGGAAGTGCTTCATCAGCATCGCAGATGGACGATGAAAGCGACAGCTCCCCTGGCGGCCAGAAAAAAAGTTAAATCGCCTATGTGAATGTCTGTATAGGTTTGTATGTCAAAAATTGGCATTGAATGTTTGCCATATATGTGTACACTGTAATCCGCCCTGAGTCCCCTGCGGGGTGAGAAGGGCGGAATATAAAAACTGTAAATAAATACATTTTAGCTGAGGGAGCATTCTGTGCAAAATTTGAACATGTGTGTGTATATGTTTGTGTGTATGCAGAAAACAATATTATACAGAAAATGCCATTTTTCTGCACACCAACAATATGAGAATTTTGCATATTGCAAATATTTTAGTCATGTCATGGTTGTCAGTTTCTTGACACGTGAGGAATTTTTAAAATAATTCTTACCAAATATTTATCTTTTTTAAAATATTATTTTTACCCTTCAGAGCACCTAGTACATGTATTGCACAGGGATATTCTATAATAAATTAGGACCCTCAAAATGAAGACTGATTAATGACTCAGGCTTTTAAGCATTCACTAAGTTCCCATTCCTAACTCAACCACGCATAAGCAGAGAAGAAATACAACATGTAGAGAATTGTATGGGTCATGAAAATAATTGACATCCCTCATGAATGGAGCTGTCATGTTGGAGAGTTAAACCATCTCCCTCAGAGTCTTCAGGGAGTGATTACTATTTTAAGATTATTTTGCATCTACAATCATTCCAAAAATATTATAGGTTCCTCATAAAAAATATAGAATTTATCACTCCTGCAGAGTCCAATGTTCTCCATACCAACTTCATATTAGTTATGTCAACATGGGTTGGTTTAAGACAGGGGAGTCTTTTTCACTGAGGGCCATTTCAGCCTTATGTTGGTATAATATAGCCAGGCCCCAGGGGATTAATACTTCACTAATAAATCCCCTAACACACACATACACGTTCTTTCAGCTGCTCTATAGCACACAGCTGGTTACCACTTTGAAGAATCAGTGTAAAGGATTTTTGATTACTACAGCTCCAACTGGACACCAGCACAATCCTGTCTCAAAGCATTTTGATATGTGTTGAGGAAACGTGAATGTGTATTGGTATAGTTGCTGCCACCACTCAAATGGATTTGAGAAATTATCTTGATGTTATGCCTGAGGAAAACCCTGTTATTTACCAGCCCTCCCTTTAACTCCCTTTAAAATGTCTGAGGTAAAAAGATGTTAAAAATTACTGGAACAGATTCTATTGAATGATTCAATGCTGAGACTGCTTTGAAGGTTGAACTAGAACAAAGTTTATTTGTATACTTGAACACACCACTAACTTCTTCTATGAGGTGTTGTTGTTGTTCATTCGTTCAATCGTCTCCAACTCTTCGTGACCTCATGGACCAGCCCACGCCAGAACTCCCTGTCAGCCGTCACCACCCCCAGCTCCTTCAAGGTCAGTCCAGTCACTTCAAGGATGCCATCCATCCATCTTGCCCTTGGTCGGCCCCTCTTCCTTTTACCTTCCACTTTCCCCAGCATCATTGTCTTCTCTAGGCTTTGCTGTCTCCTCATGATGTGGCCAAAGTACTTCAACTTTGTCTCTAGTATCCTTCCCTCCAGTGAGCAGCCGGGCTTTATTTCCTGGAGGATGGACTGGTTGGATCTTCTCGCAGTCCAAGGCACTCTCAGAACTTTCCCCCAACACCACAGCTCAAAAGCATCGATCTTCCTTCGCTCAGCCTTCCCTAAGGTCCAGCTCTCACATCCGTAGGTGACTACAGGGAATACCATGGCTTTGACTAGGCGGATCTTTGTTGCCAGTCTGATGTCTCTACTCTTTACTATTTTATCGAGACTGGACATTGCTCTCCTCCCAAGAAGTAAGCGTCTTCTGATTTCCTGGCCACAGTCTGCATCTGCAGTGATCCTTGCACCTAGAAATACAAAGTCTGTCACGGCCTCCACATTTTCTCCCTCTATTTTCCAGTTGTCAATCATTCTTGTTGCCAAAATCTTGTTTTTTTTTTACGTTTAGCTGCAACCCAGCTTTTGCGCTTTCTTCTTTCACCTTGATTAGAAGGCTCCTCAGCTCCTCTTCACTTTCGGCCATCAGAGTGGTGTCATCTGCATATCTGAGGTTGTTAATATTTCTTCCAGCAATTTTCACCCCAGCTTTGCATTCCTCAAGCCCTGCACATCGCATGATGTGTTCTGCATACATTCTATGAGGTACACAAGCGTATTTGGTTAACAAAGCACAATCTTCTTAAATGGTTTCTTGGTCTTAACAAGCTTGCTCGTTTCCTTAACTGGGTTTCTTTTCTTTAACGTGAGCAAGTTCCCTCACTCTATCTTAAACCTAGTAGCAGTGAGTTCCTCTGGCACACCAATCCTGGCTGTCCCCAGAGTATCTAGCTTCCCTCTTCACAGAGATCCCTAATAGCTAAGATACCTTGTCCCCTAGAGAGTAAAAACAACTTGGGTTCTAACACTCACACAAATCCACAGGTGACTATCTTGACCCTCCAGGTCAATCCCTATAGATACACCTGCCTCCAAACACTCTCTCACAGGAAAACTTGAGCTCACTAGAAATCCACTCGCTTTCCTTCAGATCAAAATCCAATCTCTCTCTCTGTCAGAAGCTGCCTGACTTTTTTCACTCACAGCTCTGGCTCCTCCCATCTGACCTAGCCAATCCTGGGATAGCTGAGCTCCTCCCCTCTGCTGATCTGCCTCTCCTAAGATGTCTGCCTCCCTGCACTACCTTCCTAAAATGGAGGCCAGCTTACTGACTTCTAGGCCTTGGCTTCGGCCTACCAAGGTACGAGTCATGACAGTTGGCATCAAACGGCCATTTGTAATTGCAATATTGCATAAATGTAACTATGTTGCTGTAGCACTGAAAGCCTCACGGGTCACATAAAATGATATGGTGGATCAGATTCAGCTTGCAGGCCTTTGTTTAACAAAATTAAACTACTTCTGATGTTTATCCTTACTAAATCCCTAACCTGGGCATTGCCAGGTACCTAGGCTATAGTAATGCATATTTTTAGAGAAGGACTGCCCCCCCCCCCCAATCAGATAATAGGCCAAAACCTTGTTGAATCATCCTCCACATTGCCCATCCTCTCAAGGAAGTCTAAAATAAGTAAGAATCCCAAGTAATGTTCCAAAGTGACATCTAATCTCTGAGCAGATCATAAGGTCGAACCATTATTTTCATTGTTGATGCTTAAATTGCCTTTGAAGCACTCACATGCTGTACAGTTGAACTTTGATCAGTATTAATGGGCAAGGGGAAAGCAAGAAAAGAGAAGAAAAGCAAAGAGCAGTTCAGAGAAAATGCTTTTCCTGGAAGTAGTGTAGCATTATATTTCCATCACAAACCATATGGAACAAAGAACTCTTTTTCAAGGCCACAACCTTTTTCATACTTATCTGGGAGTCCCACTGAATCAAATAGGGATTATTTCTGAGTGAATGCTCATGAGATTGTGTGGTAAATGTCACCTGTGAAACACTCTTCTTTCCCTTTCTCTCCATCCTTCAATTTGTTCAATACGTTCCTATTTCAATATATAGTCAGATAAATACATGGATTTTGAGGCACATAAAATATCTCAAACAAGCACATTTCAAGCATTCAAACTTTCATCCATATTTCATATATAAAACCTTACCAAATATCAGGGTTTTTTTAAAAAATGAGTACATTGTAGTGTGATTTTTTAAATTTATCATTCTGTATTCAATACTAGCAAGAAAGAATGTAATTTAAAAAGAGGCAGCTGTCGTTAGACAGGTTGATGATTTAATCAATTTTAGCTCCTTTGCTTCCTATGACAAGTAAAATGATGTTAAATTGATGTGACAAACCATATATTTTTCTGTGCTGACATGTGAGGCTGTTGGAAATGAGTGACAATGAAACGAACAGAAACTGGACAATTCTCAGTGTTATAATCATTTCAATTTTTGTGCCCATTTCCACATTATTAGCAGTTGATATTCATACAAAGAACATTTTATTTATTTATTTAGAAGTTTTCTATACCGGTCTTCTCACCTCTACGAGGGACTCAGGCCGGTTTACAGCATATATGCAAATTACAATAATATACAAAAACAAAGTACACCAACATTACAGATTAAAATAGTACAGTAAAATATCATCATCTCATTACCCAAGCCAAATCGTCATACAATCACAGTCATAGTCATAGTCACAGTTCACCCACGTGGACGAAGGTTATGGGATCAGTCCCCGAAAGCCACGTTCCAGAGCCAGGTCTTTATTAGTTTCCTGAAAGTCAGAAGGGAGGGAGCAGATCTAATCTCTAGTGGGAGGGAGTTCCAAAGCCAGGGAGCCACCACCGAGAAGGCCCTGTCCCTCGTCCCCACCAAATGCGATTGCGAAGGTGGTGAGACTGAGAGCAGGGCCCCTCCGGAAGATCTTAATAACCTTGATGGTTCATAGGGGAGAATCTGTTCGGACAGGTAGACTGGGCCAGAGTCGTTTAGGGCTTTATAGGTCAAAACCAGCACTTTGAATTGTGCCCGGAAGCTAATCGGCAGCCAGTGGAGCTGGCGTAACAGAGGATACATTCCAATGTGAAATTAAATCCATGGCTTATTTCCCTATTTGAAATCAACAAATACCTATACATGATATAGTTTTCAGTATGAGAATTCCTAACTTTGAGGTCTTCTTTATAGATTTTTGTTTTGTATATGAAAGCAGAAGTGAGAGATTGGATTTCTTTCTCATTGTAATAAAACATCAGATTTTGGAGAGTGAACCAGTTACTGTGTACCTACCACATTCTGATACGGTATCTTATTTCAAACCGCTATGATCCTTAAAATGAGATATGTGTGTCAGATACATTTCATGAGCTCAACCTGGACTGCAGGAATAAAATATTGAAATTACTGGTCACACAAGAAATAAAGTTCAACATTCAAACATTAGTTGGTTAACTGGGAAGAAAAGTCAGAAATAAGCTGCTTCGAAGAAACAGTACTACTATATAGGAGAGCCAGGACGATATAATAGTTTGATTCTGAGAGACCAGGAGCACAACTACACTGGTCACTTAGGTTGGCATTTAATTGGTTCACCCCTGTGGTGGATACACATCACATGAGGCTGATCTGTGGTAATGCAGGGCAAGGGTATCTTATTTATTTATTTATTTATTTACAGTTCTTATATTCCGCCCTTCTCACCCCGCAGGGGACTCAGGGCGGATTACAGTAAACACATATATGGCAAACATTCAATGCCAGTTTGACAAACAACATTTAACAGACAAAGGCTATTTAACTTTTTTTCTGGTCGCCAGGGGAGCGGCTGCTTTTCATCGTCCATCAACGACACCGATGAAGTTCTTCCGCATTCCACATTCCCCGGAGTCTTCTTTCTTTATGGCCTCATAAATTAGTTAAATTTAGCCTCCCACACAAGGTGGTGCCTTATTTTCCTACTTGACAGATGCAACTGTCTTTCGGGTTGCAAAGGTCGACAACGGGCTACACAATGGCTGGACACCCACTCCAGCCCGGGCTGGCTTCGAACTCATGACCTTTTGGTCAGAGTGATCTTAATGCAGCTGACACTCAGCCAGATGCGCCACAATCCCGGTGCATTAACATGACTTTGCCCCATGTTATCCAAAAGAATTCCCCCCCCCCCCCCCAACGTAGGCAGCCCAGAGTCACAGGATGGCAGTCTTCTATCCTCCACATCAACCATGTCATGACGGTCTCCAGTTCTGACACAGCCCCTACTTTTTCATCTTCGCTTGCCCTGATGCCAACTGCACCAACAGGAAGTACTGGAAAGAGGGAGGGGAGAAGGGGTGATTTGAGTTTCTATGGCTATGTGAGTTTGAAACTACTGCCCCATTTACACTGACCCTTTTTTGGGCCTAATCCAACATACTGTCATTACCATCTTCTACTCCATCACCTTCCTATAGAAGTCACTAGGAACTATTGAAGTAGAGTGGTCAAAGGCTGTTCTAAAGCTCAAATCTTATTTCAGCTGTAAATTCAATAGACGACTATGGGCAACCCCCTTCCCCCCACCAATATGGTTAATCGGGGTGCAGCCAGAACAATTAATTCATCATCATCATCACCATCATCATCATCACTACCATCACCAAGAGTGTTTTAGGTGGCAAGCAGACTTAATTCTGTGCTAAGGAATCAGTTTGTTAAAAGTCCACTCCAAATTCTGAACCTGAGTAATTGCAGAATTTTTCATTATTTTAATGTTTTAATGTTTCAAACTTTTGATCTGTGACCATAATAAATAAATTCATTTATACTCCATGGTTGGAATTGAGATGTTTCCAAGGGATGTGCTTTTGTGAGGATTCCAAGATGTTTCTTTTTTCCGCATTGGATATCCTGGATCTGGAATAAGCAATCCTGGGCCTGAATCTCCACAAAGGGAGATTCCATTTGTTCATATGAGCAAATCAGTTCTGCTGTATTCAGTCTTTGATTATTGTCAACTCCTGATCTTTTCCTTTAGACTTTCAAGCTGGACCATTAGTCACCAGTGCACCAGCCTTTTTCTCAGATATTAAGCTTGGGCTCCTGTTCTCCCAAATGTGATTTCAGAAATTGTATTTACAATCTTCCACACCTTTCCTGGCTCCAACAATTTTATGGGCCTATGTTACTCTCTCTCTCAAGGGAATGTGCTGTCTGAATGCATCTACATTGTGAGGAACAATTTGGAAAGTAACCCTCTAAACCATCTCAAAGGAGCCCTAGCATTCTCTCTTTCTCATTGTCAGCAGTTCTCATAAAATCATCTTCAGATTTTTAATATACAGTCACAATATGGAGTTTCCAAAGAAAACATAACATCTTTGAATTGGAATGAAAAATATGTTTTCTAATAAAAAAAAGAGTGCCGCCAGCTACCAAATAGTGTTTTGCTATTTCCCCAAGATTAGCTATGGACATCTTGTGTCCCGTATGATCGCTAGAAATCCAACTCATAACATGAAGCCACATCAGGAGCACAGCTTTGTTTTCTAAGAGGAGTATTTTGAAGTTAAGCAACAGGGGAAAATGAATCTTTCTCTTCTTTAATGGAATATATTAAAAAGTTGACAGGAACAACTGCACTTATGATAGCCATCTTCAGTGTAAATCTGTTTGCTTCATATTTTCTGCATCATGAAACAATCAAGGACATGTCAGATTTTGCAAAGCTGGTTGGCTATTTGTGCTTCCCAAAATAAAAAAAACTCACAAATTGAAGGAGAAACCTCTTTCTGTAAACATTCAGACACAAAGACAGGGAAAATATAGTTAACTCAAGCTTCCTTGGTATTTTCATTGGAAATTTAGAATTACGTGCTTACTCCTATCACTCTCCTTCCATGCTAATGGAAAGTTTACCCAATTTGTCATGACAATAGTTAGTCTACAACCTTCTCCATTATTTTTTCTATCTGTGTTTTGTGCGGGTGATGAGAAATATTCAACTATATGAGCTCCATTCGACAATAAAGTATCATAACCCACACAACTGTACCACCTCAATAAATGCTAGGCACCAGGCATTTTGGGTGCTTTCAACTCAAGCAGGAGTTGATTATACTCATTTAGACCATGAAGATATCATCAATTTGCTTTAATTACAGATCTCCCATACTAAATTACTATTTGTTACAGATTCTAACTTTCAATATTAACCCCGCTTGGTACAATTACGCAGGAAAATGACACTTTAATGAGATCAGAACTAGATTTCATGCATATTTTTCAAGGACTCTCACTTGCTAAAAGACAAGGAACTATTAGAGTGTATTACTTACTTACTTACTTAGGCAATCCCTCGCTTTCCGAGGAAAAACGAATACAGGGGTCTACCAGTATCTGGCCAGAAGAAATTGACTGAGGTTCAGCTGAAATGCACATGCCTGGCTGGAGGCCACAAAGATCTGCTCCATCTGAACCCAGTATTTTTTTTATTTTTTTTGGTCTTACCTTCTCTGTCAGATGAACTGATGGGTGGCAGCATGCCTGATTGGGATCAACACTCGAGCAAAGCAGGACGTAGCAACAAAGGAGCAGAAAGCAGGCATTCCCATGGGAATGTTGTGGTTTATAGTAAAAACTTTATTTATATACCGCCCTATCTTCCCTAGGAGACTCAGGGCAGTTTCAATGTAACAAAACATCAAAACATACAGAGTAAGCAAAACATAAGCATTGAATTATCAAAACAACGCAAATACCGTATATTCTGGCATATAAGACGACTGGGCGTATAAGACGACCCCCAACTTTTCCAGTTAAAATATAGAGTTAAGATGACTCCCATGCATAAGACTACACCCACATATAAGACGACCCCTGACTTTTGAGAAGATTTTCTTGGGTTAAAAAGTAGTCTTATACGCCAGAATATACTGTACATTAAGACATTAAAAACCAATCACAACCTATTCTTTTGTGCAAAAATTACTATTAGGGCCAGGATTTCAGAAAGGGCCTAGGCAAATTAAGAGGGCTGGACCGAGGCTAGTGCAAAGCAGGACATGGGGAGGGGGCAGGGGAATGGGTAAAGTGCAATAACCGGTTCCAATAATAGTAATAGTGGGGCCTGTGGCTGCTCATTTCCAGGGCCTATTGGAGGACTGTCTGGGGGTAGTAGGTGGGGGTGCAAGACCAGATTTTAACAGTAGCCAGGGATTGGGGCTAGTACTAGTCATTCTCAAAGGCCTGGTTTCCCCTACAAACAGGAGGTGTTTCCTTCCAGTAAACTGTATTTATGGATCAGCAGTAGCTCTGTCCTGATAAGTGCTTTGCATTTTTTTTGTCTTAGGTTTGGCTCTGCATGGGGCAGGCCTGTAGTGTGTGTGTGTGTGGGGGGGGGGGGTTAGGGGGTCAACCCCCCCGACATTTTTCAGGTTAAAAAAAATAAACCTGGTTTACTCCTGAATTTTAACTGGTTAACCAAATCCCCATGCTAAGTCTATGAGGCGCAAAAAATTAAGAGTCTGTCCAAAACTGCAAGCACGATCTCAAGCAAATATTGACAATTGTAGCGAAGCAACCAAGTTGGGGGGGGGGGGTGTTGAATGCTCTCATTAAGGAGGCCAGACTTGGTGGAGGTGGTTGACAAGGGTGGAGCTGCAGGCTATGGAAGGCTGCTCTGCCCCTGCTGTGCTCTTTGCTTCAGCGTGAGCTAAGAGGCAGGTTTCACCCCCCCCCTGAAATTTTCAACCCCCCCCCATTTTCAACCCCCCCCCCCCTGAAATTTTCAACCTTCCCCGGAATTTTTTTCTGGCATGGGGTATATACACTGATCAACTGCAGAGGATCTTATGGCTTATTCTGGAATTTCCAGTTTTTGAAATACACTGTTTCTATCTGGATACATGTTTCAGTGTTCATTTGGGATACAGAGGAACCCCGACTAAGAGCATCCCAACTTAAGAGCATTTTGAGTTAATAGCCATCACTTGGACCAGGTTTCACTTTGACAGATTAGCCGCATTTTGAGTTAAGAGCTAGTGCCAGAGGGAGTGCAAGTACAGGAGTACAGGGCGTCAAGGGAGCAGCCTCTGTGCCTTGTGCCTCATGCCTCATGTTCTTGTCCATTTTGGGATATTGTGATCCACTTTGCTCTTGTCCGCTTCAAGGAGCTTTGAGTTAATTTTGTGTGGTTTTTTTATTCCTGGTATGTTTGGCTTCATGAAGAGAGAGAGAGGGAGAGAGCAAGGGAGGGAAGGAGACTGGAATGAGCACAGTATGAAAAAAATGTTGCTTCTGCCTCTTCACTTTGTGCTTTGTGCTTCCTTGCCAATACTTTTTACTTCTACCATTATGCCACAAATGTATGTTTTTACCATTTTAAAGTTGATCTTTTTAATTGTTCCATGATAATGTGCAGGTTTTGCCTTGCTGCTACACTGGCCAACATGCATTTTATTGCCTCAAACATGCTTCCCTGCCACAACTTTTTTACTTCTATCATTTTAAAATTGATCTTTCTTTTTATTGTTCCATGTGAATGTTCATTTATATATTACTAGCTATCCACTGCCACGTGTTGCTGTGGTCCAGTCTGGTGATCTGGAAAATAAAGTAATGAGAAAGTGTTGGTTTCTAATATATGTAATTCCTTTATGCTTGTGAGTAAACAGGATTTCTTATTGTTTCTTCGTCAGTGTTGATGTGGAGAGTGTCTGGTTTGCCTACTCTGGAACATGCAACATATCATAGTCCTTCATTAAGGGTCCCTTTCAAATCTGTGATACTATATCTGTGTGTGAGAGAGAGGATCATATCTATCTATATTTATGACTGGATAGCTCTTTGTCAGGAGGGCTCTGATTACATTTTCTTGCCCTGGTGAAGAGAGTTGGACTGGATGGCCTTAAGTATTTTCTGTTGGTCATGGGGGTTCTGTGTGGGAAGTTTGCCCCATTTTGTCGTTTGTGGGTTTCAGAATGCTCTTTAATTGTAGTGAACTATAAATCCCAGTAAGTACAAATCCCAAATGTCAAGGTCTATTTCCTCCAAACTCCATCTGTGCTCATATTTAGGCATATGGAATATTTGTGTCAAGTTTGGTCCAGATCCATCATTGTTTGAGTCCACAGTGCTCTCTGGATGTAGATGAACTACAACTCCCAAACTCAAGGTTAATGCCCACCAAACCCTTCCAGTGTGTTCTGTTGGTCATGGAAGTCCTGTATGCCATGTTTGGTTGAATTACATCATTGGTGGAGTTCAGAATGCTCTTTGATTGTAGGTGAACTATAAATTCCAGTAAGTACAAATCCCAAATGTCAAGGTCTATTTCCTCCAAACTCCATCTGTGTTCATATTTGGGCATATGGAATATTTGTGTCAAGTTTGGTCCAGATCCATCATTGTTTGAGTCCACAGTGCTCTCTGGATGTAGATGAACTACAACTCCCAAACTCAAGGTTAATGCCCACCAAACCATTCCAGTGTGTTCTGTTGGTCATGGAAGTCCTGTATGCCATGTTTGGTTGAATTACATCATTGGTGGAGTTCAGAATGCTCTTTGATTGTAGGTAAACTATAAATCCCAGCAACGACAATTCCCAAATGACAAAATCAATTTTTGAGTGGAGGACATAAATTGGACTGTTAGGTGTCTTGTGTCCAAATTTGGTGTCAATTCCCCCAGTGGTTTTTGAGTTCTGATGGTAGCACGAACTAAAATTACATTTTTATTTATATAGCTTTGTTATCTATAAAGTGCATTTTCTTAGTTAAAAACACATAACAAAAATGAGGGGTGGGTTGGAGGATCAGAATGGATTATTCGTGTTTCAATGGAAAATCACTTTGAAATAAGAGCAATTTGAGTTAAGTGCTTGGTCACAGAACAAATTAAATTCTTAACTCAAGGTATCGCTGGATGTGCTTTATGGACACTCCTGCCTCGAGTTAGCTTCAAACTGCATTTCATAGAATCATAGAATCATAGAATCAAAGAGTTGGAAGAGACCCCATGGGCCATCCAGTCCAACCCCCTGCCAAGAAGCAGGAATATTGCATTCAAATCACCCCCGACAGATGGCCATCCAGCCTCTTTTTAAAAGCCTCCAAAGAAGGACCCTCCACCACACTCCGGGGCAGAGAGTTCCACTGCTGAACGGCTCTCACAGTCAGGAAGTTCGTCCTCGTGTTCAGATGGAATCTCCTCTCTTGTAGTTTGAAGCCATTGTTCCGCGTCCTAGTCTCCAGGGAAGCAGAAAACAAGCTTGCTCCCTCCTCCCTGTGGCTTCCTCTCACATATTTATACATGGCTATCATATCTCCTCTCAGCCTTCTCTTCTCTTTAATGCCTGTGTGGAAATGTCCTGAGATAAGGACATCTTTACTTTCTTATATCTTAATGCATTTAAACTTGGTTTCAAGCACAAAATTATGTATAAATGTACCCATCTCTGAAATATCTCATTATGAATATGCAAGTATTCCAAAATCTGTTTTAAAAAATCTGAAATACATAACATTTCTGATGCCAACGTTTCAGATAACTGATTCTCACCCTATATATTGTTGCAGGGAAGAGAAAATATCCATCAGGAATAGGGCTACATCAGAATTCAATAGGCCTGAAATGATTTTTCAGAGGTTACTCTATCCATCCTCCCCTCCTGTTAAGAAAACACAGCCAATTCTCTCATCTTTACTCTTTGACTCGTGTTTACTAGCTGCTTATTTTTGAGGAATTCTTTTTCTTAAACAGATTGGTTTGATTATTTGCTTCTTAGGTGGACAAGAAAATTGCAGTATATTCTTCTCCAAGGAAAACAGAAAGAAAGAAATGTAATTTTAAAACTCCTCTCTCTCCTTCCTCATTTTAACAAAGGGCCTGAACTAAACAAATATTAATGTAACAGAGCTGGTTTTTCTTCCGTTGTGGCTTTAAGTAAAAGCTGGAATTTATTTTATACTTGCCTCTCTAAGCCAATGCTCATTTTCCAGACTATTTTTTTTAATGTCCAGAGGCTGCTGCTATGAGAAGACTGTTCAAGAAAGGGTTGCTTATTTTCCTAGTTTCTAACTAAAAGTTACAATTGTCCTGAAGGAAGAGGTTTTTAAGAAAAAAATCAAGAGAGGATCACCACTTTTAAATAAGAACCAGTGCAAAATGTTCCGTAGGCTATCAGTGGAAGACAACAAAGTCATATTTTTCTTGGATGCCAAAACTGGATGAACATTGGAGTCATAATAACTTAATAGAGTATGGTATAGTATTTATTTTGTGTATCTTCTTCTTTTTCTTCAGTGTTTGTCCCGTTTGATGGTGGGGTCCACTTTACTGATTTGTTGGCACAGTTTCACCCGGTTGTGCAGCTGATCAGGGTGTATGACAGCAGTCTTGCGTTTTGCAATGTGCCCAGCCAGTGTTGCTTCAGTCATCCCTTTGGTTGGGTTGTTGTAGGTTTTTCCGGGCTATATGGCCATGTTCTAGAGGAATTTTCTCCTGACGTTTCACCTGCATCTATGGCAAGCAGCCTCAGAGGTAGTGAGGTCTGTTGGAACTAGGAAAAGGGGTTTATTAGGGCTGGGCGGTTTCGTTTCGTTAATTCATAATTCGTTAATAATTCGTTAATTTTTTTTAATTACAAAACGATAACGAACCATTCTGGAGCAATTTTTTTAAAAAATGAATTTTTAAACACATTTTGTAAATGCTTCGTATCTCGTTATTGTATTCGTTTCGTTATTGTTCTGAGGTCGTTTCATTATTATTTCCGCATGTCTGGGGCAAGTTTTTTGTTTAATTAGTGAAAAACAATTATAATATCACACCAACAGTCAACAACAGAGGGAGAGGGAAGCTTCAGAAGTTTTTGGAGGTTTTTTAGCGTATTTCGCGGTCGCGTCCGCCATTAACGAATCGATTCGTTATTGTTTCGGAAATCGATTCATTAATGTTTTGTAATTTTTTTCACATTTACGAAATTTCATAAATATCGAACTTTTTAAAAGGAAAATTTTGTAATTATTTTAAATAACAAAACGCAAAAACCCCCAAAAAACGAATGGATTTTAGAAACAATTTTTTCCGTTGTTACCCAGGCCTAGGGTTTATTTATCTGTGGAATGACCAGGGTGGGACAAAGGGCTCTTGTCTGCTGGAGATAGGTGTGAATGTTTCAACTGACCACCTTGATTAGCATACAATGGGTTGACTGTGCCTGGAGCAAACTTTTGTTGAGAGGTTTTTTAATACTGGTAGCCAGATTTTGTTCATTTTCATGGTTTCTTCCTTTCTGTTGAAATTGTCCACATGCTTGTGGATTTCAATGGCTTCTCTATGTAGTCTGACATGGTGGTTGTGAGAGTGGTTGTAATTTTTGAGTATTAAAAAACTCAAAAATTACAACAGCAAAACAACAGAGAGTAAACAATCAGGCACATCAAATCACTCTCAACAAAAGATTCCCCCAGGCACTTCCAAGCCATTAAATGCTAATCAAGGTGGTCAGTTGAAACATTCACACCTAGCTCCAGCAGACATAAGTCCTTTGTCCCACCCTGGTCAACCCACAGATATATAAAACAAAAAGAGAAGCCTACCTCTCCTCTAGAGTAGAAAGTAGAAACAGTTTCAAGGAAGCAAAACTGGCGGCAAGCAGAAAGGAGATTGCAGGCAAGTAGCAGAGAAAACAGAGGGAATTTTAAAGGTAGTCCAGAGACGATACTCCACTGAGCGACAGGCAATCACTCTTCCTTCCCTAGACCTCCTTAAAATGCTGGTGCTGTTTAGAGAAAACACATGCGCCTGCCTCTCCTCTAGAGTAGAAACAGCTTTAAGAAGCATTGAAACTGGTCTCCTCTGCAACAGAAGGTAAAGGATTCAGAAAGATCTTAACTCTGATGCTTTTTAAAATCTAAATCTTAATGGATATGGAAGGGGAGTCTATGGGAAGTCCCTCGCCCCCAATGGGCTGGATAGAGTGCTTTCTTAACCATGTTACTGACAACCAGGTTCCCTTGAAGGGAACAAAGGGAAGGCCAGACTTTTCTGGAATTGAGGAAAAACAGTCTTTTGACATTGTGAAATGGTTAAAAATGAAAATAAAAAAAACAATTTTTAATTCATCTATGTCCTTTCATGTTTAATTATGAGTGAGGTTAATATCTTGATAACAGGTCTATTTGAAATTTAAACTGAATTATTTAACAGCGCAGATCCAGCCTATGATATAGAGGCATGGACCACCCCGGCCAGATCAGCCTTTGCGAGGTACGGTCGCAGTTGGCGCACGAGTCTCAGTTGTGCAAAAGCCTTCCCGGACACCGCCGACGCCTGAGCCTCAAGCGTAAGTGATGAATCCAAGAGGACTCCCAAACTGCGGACCTGTGACTTCAGGGGGAGTGTAACCCCGTCCAGCACAGGTTGCCACCCTATACCCCAATCTGGTTTACGATCGACCAGGAGGACCTCTGTCTTGTCGGGATTAATCTTAGCTTGTTCATCTTCATCCAGATAGCCACAGCAGCCATCTTTATTGGTATTTCAACATCTTTATTGGTAATTCATATTTACTTGATTATTTCTAATGATGGATTAAATTTCCTTTAATTTATTAGATCTTATGAAAGTGGACATTTGTTCTAACTTCTTTGTTGTCATCCTCTATTTTTTGTGTTGCTTATTGTAATAGTTACCTTTGACCCTATGCCTAAGTCACCAAACGGTTGCATTCAGAGTTCTCATCCTGTTTCTGCCACCGTTTACTTTTGCTTCTTGATTGCCTTTAAACATTATTCAGCTAGGCTTCGATTTCTTTTTGGTGACATTCTTCTCTAACAATATTTCTGATTATAGTCCAGAGTTTCTCAAGTTTTTAATCAATTAGATTTTGAATTACAAATCAGTTTTTTACATGGCCCTCAAATTCTGCAGGGATATTTTTTTGGATTGTGTCTTGGCAGGACGATTGATTTAAAATTCTTCTCGAGCTGTACCTTTTTTTTATTTTGGCATTTCATAGCCTGCTCAAAAATCTGTTCTGAGTCTTATTTTTACAGAGAAAATTGAGCTTCTGATGTTCTGCTTTCAAATGCTACAGAGATTGCATTGTTGTGTGCCTACAAGGGATTTTTGATTTATGGTGACCCTAAAGCAGACATGTCATGGAGTTTTCCTGGCAGGATTAGTTCTGAGTTACTTTGTCTTCTTTTAAGGCTGTGAGAGTGTGACTTCCCCAAGGCGACCGAGTGGATTTTAAGGGCCAAGTGGAAATTTTAATCCTGGTATCCAGAGTTCTAGTCCAACAGTATGCCACACTAGCCTCAGTAATTTATTTATTTATTTATTTACTTTATTTATATACCGCTTTTCTCAGCCCTCAGGCGACTCAAAGCGGTGAACAACATCGATACAAAACATCACGAGACAAATATAGGGCAATTAAAAACAATTGTAACATAAATCATTAACATCAGAATAACAATCATTAGCGCCTCAACAGTAAAATCAGAATCCAGTCTCATCATCCATTATTCCATTCCTGTGTTCAATTACACTGTTTAATCAAATGCTTGTTCGAACAGCCAGGTCTTCACTTTCCTCTGAAACGCCAGCAGGGAGGGGGCTGATCTGATATCTGCAGGCAGGGCATTCCACAGCCGAGGGGCCACCACTGAGAAGGCCCTGTCTCTCGTCCCCGCCAAGCGTGCCTGTGATGCAGGCGGGACAGAGAGCAGGGCCTCCCCAGATGATCTTAGTGTTCTAGCCGGTTCATAGGAGGAGATGCGTTCGGAGAGGTAAGAAGGGCCAGAACCATTTAGGGCTTTATAGGCTAACACCAGCACTTTGAATTGTGCCCGGTAGCAAACTGGCAGCCAGTGGAGCTGGCGCAACAGAGGAGTAGTATGCTCCCTGAGTGCTGTTCCTGTTAGCAACCTGGCTGCTGAATGCTGGACCATTTGAAGCTTCCGAGCAGTCTTCAAAGGCAACCCCACATAGAGAGCATTGCAGTAGTCTATATGGGATGTAACCAGAGTAAGACAATACCCTTTCTTTCTGAGTTCCATAGAGAGTCAGTGAAAGCCAATGAAAGTTTGACCCGGCTGCTATAATTCCAAAGTATAATTTTTATATGATAGCGTGAGAGCAAAATATAACAACCAGAAGTTGTGCTTTAAATTGTACAAGACATATTTACTAGAAAGTAGTATCCTGGCACTGATATCTAATACCATGTTCAGCTACTTTGGAAATTGTGGGCTATTCACTGAGGTAAAACATGCAATCTGATCAGTTCTAGCTACTTGTTATTAAAAAAACCCACTTGGTCACTGGCCATCCTGCTGTTTTACATTTGTTTTCCATTACTCCAGTTAGAAAGACATAGAAACTTTAAGGATCCCCTTTATTAAGCAGGTAGCTTTGCATTTTGTAGCATTTGTTTTTCGTGGATAGTAAATATAATGAATGAACAGGCAATTTGAGCCGAATTTCAGACTATAGCAAATCAATATTCACTGTTTAAACAGGATTTAATTTACCAGAATAATAAAATTAATGGAAAACCACAAATATAGAAAAGTGTGCAGGTACAACTGCACCAGGAGCTCCAATTTTGTTTGCTTTGCATTGAATGTTTGTTATAGTCCTAAGTTTCAGGGATTCTACAGAAAGGTGGCTTCTTTTGGCTGCAATCATAGGGCAAGCCACCTGTCAATTATAGTTAGGTTCCCTGGTCCCGCCCCTTTTTGGGTTTTGGAGAGAATAGAAGCCAGTTTGGGTTCAGTCCACACAGAGAAGCTTTTCATACAGGACATAACACCAAGAGCTCCTATAGAAAGCTTCGTCTTCTACAGCTTGGCCAGGGTTATACAGCCCACGGCTTGGCCGGGGAGCTATATAGCCTACAGCTTGGCCGGGGTTATATAGCCCACAGCTTGGCCGAGGATCATACAGCTTTACAGCTCTTTGCTGAGGGACTTCAGTCAGCCATCACTGAAACCTGAACTCCTTTTTCCCTGGAAGTCTACAGAGCTCTGCTTGGTAAGGGTCACTCGCGGAAGCCAGAAGCAGTTGGTACCGGGTGCAGGGGCTCCACACCATCAGAGGCAAAGACAGACTGCCCAAATTAGAAGTTAAGGATTTCCCCATTAGTTACAGTTATGAAGATAGTGCCTGTTCCCTGTGGACAAGATTGAGAGAGAGCCAATAGTCTGTTAAGAAAGCCTTAAAGTACCTGTTTGTTTTCATTTATAAAGAATTTTGTTGAACCTTTAAGCAATCTAAAGTCTCTGTTTAAGGAAATCCAAAGGCCTTTAATGTGAGGCAGCCCCGGCATCCCATTGGGCACACAGAATTTGTGTCCTGTCTACAGTTTTATGCACAGGCCCAGCATGCGACAGCACAAAAAGCCTTGATTAAACTGAACAATATCAAATATTATCATAGTTCCAAAGATAGGAGGCTTCATATCATGTTCCAATTTAAACATGTTTGTGCATGCAAGAAAAAAATAGTAACGTGTCCATTTGGTCACACTGAAGTCAATTAAAAATTAAACCTTCTCCTAGAAATTGAGAAAGAGACAGAGAGATCAATAAAGTCCTGTTTTTTATTTTTAAAGATTGTTGCTCCGCAGCTCATACTGCAGAGTTTGGAAAGTTACCTTTTCAATAAAGGCTCCCAAAATTCCTCAGCCAGCAGTGATAGGATGAAGGTTGTGGGAGCTGGAGTCCAGAAATAGCTTTTCTGAGCTTTGTCATGTTTATCTATTCTTTAATTTATTTTTTTTCCTACCTAATCCAGATTCCATGCCAGGAGATGACCATTCTGTGAAATAATGAGGGCAAACATGGAAACTGGGTAACTTGGGCCACTTTTATTAAACTAATAATTATTTTATTGTCGAAGGCTTTCATGGCCAGAATCACTGGGTTGTTGTAGGTTTTTCTGGCTATATGGCCATGGTCTAGAGGCATTCTCTCCTGACCTTTCACCTGCATCTATGGCAAGCATCCTCAGAGGTAGTGAGGTCTGTTGGAACTAGGAAAAAGGGTTTATATAAAAAATTTCCTTTTTTGATATAGTTCAACTGCTTTAAGTAAATCCATACATGTCCTCTGAATTGAATGGAACAGTTCCAGCTTTGCTTTGGTCTGGTCTAAACCGAGTATCGGTTGGTGGTAACAGGGATCTAACAAGTGGATCTAATTCATTTAACTCTTGTCTGCTGGAGCTAGGTGTGAATGTTTCAACTGACCACCTTGATTAGCATACAATGGCCTGACTGTGCCTGGGGCAAACTTTTGTTGAGAGGTACTTTGAAGTCCCTGCCTGCTTCCTCTCTGTTGTTGTGCTGTTACACAGAGAAGCCATTGAAATACACAAGCATGTGGACAATTTCAACAGAAAGGAGGAAACCATGAAAATGAACAAAATCTGGCTACCAGTATTAAAAAACTCTAAAATTGCAACAGCACAACAACAGAGAGGAAGCAGGCAGGGACATCTAATTACCTCTTGACAAATGTTTGCCCCAGGCACAGTCAGGCCATTGTATGCTAATCAAGGTTGTCAGTTGAAACATTCACACCTAGCTCCAGCAGACAAGAGTCCTTTGTCTCACCCTGGTCATTCCACAGATATATAAACTCTTTTGCCTTGTTCCAACAGACCTCACTACCTCTGAGGATGCTTGCCATAGATGCAGGTGAAACGTCAGGAGAGAATGCCTCTAGACCATGGCTATATAGCCCAAAAAACCTACAACAACCCACTAATTATTATTTCATTGTGAGTATACTAACAAAAAAGGGGAAATGTTCTGGTGTGAGAAAAGTGGCAGAAGTCTGTAACCTATAAAATCTCCTCCACCACTTTCCTTGCTCAAAGACACCTGATACTGAGATGACTCCTTCTTTGGATTACTCACTTGGTCAGCTCACACATGGAATGCTCCTTTGAGATTTCCCCCTTCTGAACTTTTTTAGTTCTGTGATCTAAAAAAGCAGTTCCATAGGTCTCCCTTTCATCTGAAAGGAGTGCTATAAGTGCTCACCAAGTCCACTTGCTCCCTAACTCCCCACCAGTAGCAAAACTATTTACAGATTACATCCAAAGCCAACTATCCAATTCCCCTGCTCACAGTATGGGATAAGTGAAAAAAGCCTTTCAATTGGGGAGAAAATTCCTGCATGGTACCTAGGTGACAAGTCAGATTCATACTGCTGCAGAGGATGGTGGATAGGTCAAGTTCCAATAGACAAGAGAGAGTTAGGTGTACGGGCTTTATATGTCTAAATAGGCTTTATAATCCTTGCCCTTTTCCTTCGGGTGCAGGTGCCTGACATACAGCACATAGTCACAGCTTGCAGGAGGCCATCAAATAAAGCTCCCTCACAAACATGGCTACACCAGTTGGGATGATATTGATTATTGGATTAGGTGTTGTGAAAGGTTTAAACAGATCTGTAATGTTCAGAGCTAAAGAATGGTCCCATAGGCTCCATGTGTGTTCTGTAGACTATAAGGGAAATATCTATACCATCCAGCGTAGTTAAAGAAAAAGTTTTGAGAATTGTTATCCAAAACATCTGGGGCCTGGAAACATCCACAATGCAAAATAGACATACAACCTTATTACACATGCTGTTTCACCTGTGGTGAAATGGCAGGTGGAAGGGGCAATGCTTCCCCTATTGAAGTCGATCGACTTCACTATCACATGGAGGGAGTGTCAGCCAAACATGGCAGAAGCATGCTGGTTTCATTGAAACCAGCATAACATGGGAAGGTTCCCATGTTTGGGGGAAAGCATCCAAGGACGCTTCCACCTGTGTTGGAGGCAGAGCCACAAGGACGCTTCCACCTGTGTTGGAGGCAGAGCCACAAGGACCCTTCCACCCGGGTTGGAGGCAGAGCCTGTTTCCCCAAACAGGTTCCCGTGTTTGGGGAAAAACATCCAAGGACGCTTCCACCCGGATTGGAGGCAGAGCCACATGCAATGTCATGTGATGCCTGCCATGGGGCTCCATCCTTGAAGAAGGTGCTAAGCATTCTAGGAACCTCATTTTTGTCAATGTGATGAGGTTATAAGTGAGCAGGTAGGATAGAGACCCATTTTGTATTGTCTGTGTTTAGATTCAGAGCTCATATGTTTTGTGAGTAAACTGAAAGGCATCAGAAATGAAAAATGAGGAAGTATTTTAGATAATGGGCATTCTCAATCTTCCAAAAACCTATCTTAACATCTCCTACATATAATAGTTAAAAATGATGAGTTCTAAACATTTGGGCATTGTGTTTCTCAAAGAATCAGATAAAACGTATGTATCTCTTCCTGGAATGTGGTGGAAATAATAATATAATAATAACACTTTATTTATACCCCATTACCATCTCCCCAAGGGACTCGGTGCGGCTTACATGAGGCCGAGCCCAAAATACAACAATATAAGCAATAACAATAACAGTACAAGCAATTTAAAACAACAAAACAGTAAAACAATAACATAAACATTATCAAATAAGACAACATACTTTAAAAACTATGGGTAGGCCAAATGTAATTAAGATTAAAAAATAATGCTGGACATGGAGTGATGGGGCGGTTTGTGGAAACATACAAGCAGACTTAAAACAATATCAAGTGCATTGGAGGACAAAGTGCTATGGGAACATTATTCTGGGAAGGCACACTGGAACAACCACGTCTTCAAGCTCCTATTAAAGACTGCTAAGGTTGGGGCATGCCTGATGTCCTTAGGAAGAGAGTTCCAGAGTCGAGGGGCCACCACCACAAAAGGCCCTCTCTCTCGTCCCCACCAATCGCGCTTGCGATACAGGTGGGAGCATGAGCAGGGACTCTCCAGATGATCAAAGAGATTGTGTGGGTTCATATATAAAGATGTGGTCACGAAATGGTGATGGTATGTTATCCTGCCTGTGAAGCAACTTCCAATGCTACTCCATACTTGTTTGGAGTGAAACAATACCTTAATGATGTTATGTATATTACACAAAGATAATTTCAAAACAACAGGAAGAAATTCAAAGGGAGGAATCAATTTTGTACCTGGCTCACAGATCTGGTGGCCAACTATGAAGCCCTAGTGACCTATGGACACAGGTTAAGAATCACAACTTGAAATGAAACTGGTTATAATGTTTGTTGCATATTCATCTGATCCACGGCACATATGTTCAGTAGAATGGGCCTGTGGTTCTTCTCAAGGAAGGGGCTATTGAAGAAGGAAGTCTGCATCTTTTAAGTTTGTGTGGTCTGAGCAGGGGCGATTCAACTCATTACGCAAAGTAAGCATTTGCAGTATAGTTGATTTTGCCCAGGGGCACTCTTGAGGCGCTCTTGGGGGAAAATAGACCTTGACATATGTGAGTTGTAGTTACTGGGATGTATAGTTCACCTACAATCAAAGAGTATTCTGAACTCCACCAATGATGGAATTGAACCAAATATGGCACACAGAACTCCCACAATGAACAGAAAATATATATCTGTGATTGGTTGGGGGAGGGGTGCCAAAATACTGTTTGCTTACCGTTGAAAATTATCTAGGGCCGCCTCTGGGTCTGACTCTTGACTTGGAAAAATGATTGGCCTCTAAACACAAACATGGATTTTATTAGCTTCTAACAAACATTTTTTGGGAGAGAGAAAAAGCTGAAATGAACTCTACCCCAAAGGTTGGTTTAGACTTACTTTAATGAGAATGTCAAAGAGGAAAGGATAAAATTTAAATTTCCCAATGCAATTTAAGAAGGATTTAAAACCAAGTAGGCAGGGATCTAAATATATTTGCTGAGATGGGTTTGTCATTTCTATGATATTAGAGATTTGTTTTCAAGCATCCTTCAGCATTCTCAGTAGTGCTCCAGTAAGAATTACTGCCATAAATCAGATTTACTTAGAACTTAAGACTGTGTTTTCCTAAGGATGATTTTTGTTGTTTAAGCAACTCGGCAAAACATTCTTGGCCTCTCAAAGCTATCACTATTTCATAGCACACACCCTTGCTAAGAAATGATTGCATTACAGATCATGCAATCAAGTTTTGTTTTTAATATAACAATCCCCTGTGTACATGGTAGTTGCAGTGCATTGTGCAGAAATCTTTCATAAACTGGACAATAAGCAATTTTGTGCAGAGAAAACTAATTTCTTGACACATCTTCAGTTCTGTTTGGACAAGCAACAAACTGGGTTGTTGTAGGTTTTTTCGGGCTGTATGGCCATGGTCTAGAGGCATTCTCTCATGACGTTTCACCTGCACCTATGGCAAGCATCCTCAGAGGTAGTGAGGTCTGTTGGAACTAGGAAAAAGGGGTTTATATATCTGTGGAATGACCAGGGTGAGACAAAGGACTCTTGTCTGCTGGAGCTAGGTGTGAATGTTTCAACTGACCACCTTGATTAGCATACAATGGGCTGACTGTGCCTGGAGCAAACTTTTGTTGAGAGGTAATTAGAGCAACAAAAAGCAACAAAAGTTTGCTCCAGGCACAGTGACATTATAAATACATGACAGCGGAGGTATGTGAGCAGTTGAGATAGTTCTGGCATGAAAGACTAAAAATGCAAGAGAATAATCTTTCATATACCAACTACATATCTTCTCATTTGTTGGAATGGGTGTTGTTGATGATAATGATGATGATTATTATGATTATTATTTCCACAATGTTTGTATATTACAGAAAACAAGCAAGTTAATACCTTTATTCTGATGCTTTGAGTACATCATTTCAACCCATCATTTCTGGATGGTTCTTAAAACTACATAGTAGTAACCAATCACCATGGATTCAGTGCACTCTAGTGGATATTTGTAACAAGCCAATATATGTTCAAGAAATAAGTTCAGTATCAGCCATATTGGCCATGCAGGAAAATACAACAAAATGTGAAATCCACAGAATTAGCATTCAATTGCAAATGGAATTAAACTTTTATTGCATTTTTAAATTTTCTTTTATCTCTAGTTCCTAAATACATAAGAAGCGGAGTGGCCTCTGCTTGTACTGAGATTCCTCCAGGCTGTTCTAACTGAAAATAGAAATAGCAGAGAAAAAAATGTAAGCTTTTGATTTTAACATTGTCACGAGTCATCTCTTGACACTAGCAAAGTTTGGAAAATACAAACTATGTGTTTTTGTGCATTTTGTTTGATCAGTAAAAGCATTCTTTTGTGGATTTTGGATTCAATATATTTTCAATCACGGTTCTCTATCAATAGAACAGATCTGGTAGCAATGAGATGGTTTAGATCAGTGGTTCCCAACCTGTAATCCATGGACCACCAGTGGTCCACTAGAATGAAAATATGGTCCGTGGCCTCACCATTACCACACTGTTGCCTTGAAACAATGCGGTAATGAGAGCTACTAGTCTCACAAACCCTCTGAGACAATGGGGATGTCAAAAGGGGAAGAGGTTGACTATCCACAAAACAGTACTACTGCCACATTAGCTCTAAATTATTAAATATGGTTTTCTGTTGGAGAGCAGATGGTAACTACTGGGTGGCATATATTCTGTATCAGAATCTATTTATTTATTTATTTACTATATTTATGTACTGCCTTTCTCACCCCAGGGGGTACTCAGTAGGGCTGGGCAGTTTCGTTCATTAATTTCGTAATTCGTTAATAATTCGTTAATTAGGTTCTTGTGGGTTTTTTCGGGCTATAGAGCCATGTTCTAGAGGCATTTCTCCTGACGTTTCGCCTGCATCTATGGCAAGCATCCTCAGAGGTAGAGGTCTGTTGGAATTAGGACAATGGGTTTATATATATCTGTGGAATGGCTGGGGTGGGGCAAGGAGCTCTTCCCTGCTGCAGTTAGGTGTGAATGTTCAGCTGATCACCTTCATTAGCATTTGAAGGCCTGCCTGCGCCTGGGAAAATCTGTTGCTGGGAGGTGTTAATCTGTGCCTGGTTTTTTCCTCTCTGTTGTTTAGCTGTTATAATTTTAGAGTTTTTCAATACTGGTAGCCAGATTTTGCTCATTTTCATGGTCTCCTCCTTTCTGTTGAAACTGTCCACATGCTTGTGGATTTCAATGGCTTCTCTGTGTAGTCTGACATGGTGGTTGTTGGTGTGGTCCAGCATTTCTGTGTTTTCAAATAATATGCTGTGTCCAGGCTGGTTCATCAGGTGCTCTGCTATGGCTGACTTCTCTGGTTGAAGGAGTCTGCAGTGCCTTTCATGTTCCTTGATGCGTGTCTGGGCGCTGCGTTTGGTGGTCCCTATGTAGACTTGTCCACAACTGCATGGTATACGGTAGACTCCTGCAGAGGTGAGAGAAAAACAATTCGTTAATTGTTTTTATAACGAAGCGATAACAAACCATTCAGGACCAACTAAAAAACGAAACGAATTTTTAAATCTATTTCATAATTGCTTTGTAATTGTTTCGTTATTATTTCCGTATGTCTGGTGCAAGTTTTATAGTTGTTTCCCTCCCCTCTCCCTGGTTGCAAGCGGTCGGCATTTACCCCACTTCCGGGTCCCTGGCCTCTGCTTAAGTGGATCAAATTCTCCTCTCCTCCTGTCATCACCTCACCTTGTTGTTCCTCACTCTGGCCTGTGTGCATTGGGCAAAGACACACAGCAGTGCAGCACTCAGAGACCTGCCTGTTGCCTGCCTAACCTCCTGCCTTCCTGGGCAGGGGTTAAAACTGTTATTATTATTATTATTATTGAGAAGTATTGTCAAACCAGAATAGAGATTTCACCCCTCCTCTCTCTCTCTCTTTCCCCCCTCTTTCCTTCTCCGAGGTTAAAACTATTATTATTATTATTATTATTATTATTAATATTATTATTATTAAGAATGGATGGCCATCTTTCAGTAGTGCTTTCACTGTGCCTTACATACACGAAGGCAGAAAGTGGTTTGTTATTATTATTATTATTATTATTATTGAGAAGCATTGTCAAACCAGAATAGAGATTTCACCCCTCCTCTCTCTTTCCCCCCTCTTTCCTTCTCCAAGGTTAAAACTATTATTTAAAACTATTATTTTCACGTTGCGCAACCGCATCCGCCATTTTAACGAATTGATTCGTTAATATTAACGAAATTTCGTAAATATCAAACTTTTTAAAAGGAAAATTTCGGAATTCTTTTAAATATCGAAACGCAAAAAACCCCAAAAAACGGATCGATTTTAGAAACAATTTTTTCCGTTGTTACCCAGGCCTAGTACTCAGTGTTGTAGTACAGCGTTATAGTAACGTTCCTACTACCGGTAGAAGGGAGAAGAGGGCTGCGCAGGTGTGGGAGGAGCAGCAGCAGCAAAAGAGACATATTCATGGCTCCAACTGACTCTGAATCCTTCGAGGGTTTCTCTGACTGTGAAATGGGGTAAGGAGAGGAAAGCAGGGGAGTTAAGCGGGCTACTCGTGAACAAGAATCTGATGAAGAGCTTTAAAGGAAGCGTATCCGTGATATACTTAGTGCTCCAACAGAAGATGAAGATTTTATGGGTTTTGAAGGGAGTGATGGGACTGGCAGTGACATTGAGGAGGAGGGTGATTTGGACTGGACCCGTGTTCAGGAAATAAGGGATATCTGTACTCAGCCTACCTCCAGTGATGACTTTGAGGGGTTTGCAGAAGAGTGGTAATCGGGGAACACTTGGGAGGACCTAAGTCTTGACAGACGCTGGCAAAGGTAGAGAGATGGGAGGCAGTGCTCAGATGCAGGGAATGGGGCAGCTGAAAGTGATGATGAAAGGGTGGGGAGCAGTTCATCCTCTGATGAGGAGCTTTAGGATATAAGTTGGTTTGGTTTCACTGGGTCTTTGCAGAAGGCAAAGTGTCTTTTTGGGTGTGTATCTTTGTTCCTGCCATTACTCTTGAGCTTGGGTTCTTGGACTACAGATCTTCGTGTCTCCGTGACTTCTGGCTGATACTTCGTAAGTGCTCACTACAACTCTCCCTGTTTGACTCCGGACCATATTTTGACAACGACTATGCTTTTTGGACTGCTTCTTCTTACTTTGAACGTGCCTGGACTACGGACTGACTTTGGACTCTGATTTTGCTTACTCCTACATTGTTTTTTGGTGCTTTCTGGACATTCTGAATTGCAAGCAGTTTGCTGTATATTTTTGTTATCCCAGATTATACTCAGGGATAATCCGGATTATATTTCAGTTGAGTTTTTCACATAACGGTTGCTATAGACTTTTAGTTTGTGCTAGAGACACTGAAGCAAGTGTCTCTAAAGCCTTTTGTGTTTAATAAACCTGTGTTTGGACCTTTTATATTGTGTTTGGCGTTCTTGAGGCTTCTGGGTCTTGACACTCAAGGTGGTTTACAACATATTGAGGACAAACATTCAATGCCTTATACATACAGAAAGAAAAAAATGTAATAACTAAAGACTAACATATAACTATAAATTAAAATCATTAAAACCATTAAACATAAGTCATACCTAGAGCTGATGTGGTCTTTCCAATGCAATTATCTGACTCAGTGCCCCAAATAGCCAAACCGAATCTAAAATTGACCAAAAACTGATTCATAACCCTTTTGGTACTAATTTGAAGAGTAGTCCCTGGTCAAAATGGTTCCTGGTCAAATGTCCCTAGTCAAAAAAAGATTAGGAACCACTAGTTTAGATAGACAGGAGATTGCTGCAGAAAGGGGAATGAGATCAAAGGTAAGACTGGAAAATATGTCTCCGAAATGTGGCATGAGGTCTCTAAGGCCATTCTCAGATTACCATGGCCTCCTTAGACACTCCAAAATGTATTGAAAAGGTATTGGTTGAATTCAGGTTAAGTAGAAAGACCCAGCTTTTGTTCCTCTTCTTTCCAATTTTATTTTGGAGAACCGTACCCATTTTGTTTATACCAATATATTTATTTCTGATGGTCACATATTATTTATACCAGCTTTACATAGTAGGGTGGATCTACACACCATATAAACCAGATTTTCAAAGCAAATAATCCAGAATATATGCTTTGAACTGGATAATATTAGTCCACAATGCCACATAATCCAGTTCAAAGTAGATCTATGGCAGTGTAGATGGGGCCTCGGTTTATTTTTTTTAAAGTATATAATTGCATAGAACAGGAACAAAAATTGTGATCAGTCAATCTATCTGAATATGCCATATTTGTTAGCAATGTAAACCATTTTCATTCCCTTTTCAAGGGTCCTCTCCTTACTTATATTTGCTGGGGCTGAACAGGCAAATGAAAGGAGTTTAAACACAGTTGAGCTCCTCTTCCCACCATTCTCAGACACCCCTTGTTCTCTGCTATCTTCTGTACTTCTTTCCTCATGGGAGAAATTCTGCAAACTTCCCCCCCTTATTTAGGGATGTATTCACATGAGCTAAAATTCAGTGGTGGTGATGGGTTTATTTTACATTTTCATCACAGTACCCATCGGCTCCTATTACATACCAGTAAAGTACTTCTGGGGTGGCTCCATGGTGAAAGCACAAAAATAAAATCTTTGCCACTGCTGGAAAGATGGTTTGACGTAGTTTACTAAGGCTTCACCCATGTGATGAGGTAGTGGAGAAGTTGGGATTATGTGGGGCACAAGGCGACAGGTCCCCACATCCCCTGATCACCTCAATCTATGGCAATACTCAGCATGTCTGGCAGCATGTATGAAGAGGATCTGTTGTTGTTGCTGTTGTTGTTCATTTACTCAGTAATTTCCAACTCTTTGTGACCTCATGGACCAACCCACACCAGAGCTCCCTGTCGGCCGTCATGTCCCCCAGCTCCTTCAGAGTGAAGCCAGTCACTTCAAGGATGCCATCCATCCATTTTGCCCTTGGTTGGCCCCTCTTCCTTTTTCCTTCCATTTTCCCCAGCATCATTGTTTTTTTCTAAGCTTTCCTGTCTCCTCATGGTGTAGTCAAAGTACTTCAACTTTGTCTCTAATATCCTTCCCTCCAATGAGCAGTTGGACTTTATTTCCTGAAGTATGGACTGGTTGGATCTTCTTGCAGTCCAAGGCACTCTCGGAACTTTCCTGCAACACCACAGTTCAAAAATACAGTTCAAAAGAGGTCCTAGATGTATTAATTCCTTTCTCCCTGGATACTGATCTCTTCCTAACACTTTGAAATGTTTAACAGGAACTTTAAAATACTGTTAAATTTGAAATATAGTGTGTATTAAATTGTTAGATACAATAGGTTAGAGTATAAACTAGTTTCTACAAGTATAGTGTTTTTTTTATAAAAAATACACACAATTACACCATGTATCCTTTACCAGAATTGATCTATTTTTCCCATTAACAGTGCAATGAATTTGATTTATTATAACGTTAAAAATAAGTAATTATTTTTGAAAATGACACCATTTAGCCAGTGATTAGAGAGATTAGATGATAATTTAGTTTGCATTAAGAAATAGGACTGAATTTCATCCATTAAATACCCATTGTTCTGAACATATAGACAAAGCCTCAGGCTATTCAGTAAATTGGAATTATGTTTTCATAATATCACATGCTGCCCTTATTGCAAAATAGTATAAGATCTCATTATGAGGATCAGAGGAATCTAGACATCTCAATAGCTGGAGCTTCAAGAGCTGCCTCCTATCCTCATTCCTTTGTGTCCTCAAAATACAGGAACTGGACTTTTGGGTGCAGAAAATAGCCAGTAGAGGAGACCAGTATCAGTTCAGAGGCAAGTGCCAATTTCTTCCCACAAAGATAGGTAAACCTTGTGGGGTTTCTGGGTGCTACAGCAGTCAACTGATACCAAAGCGGGCAGCTGTCATGAACTCATACCTTTTCTTTGTAGGCCGCAGCCTGGAAGTCAGTGAGCTGGCCTCCATGTTGGGAAGGCAGCTCAGGATGGCGGACATTATGGTATAGGCAGAGAGGCAAGGGGAGGAGTCAGCTAACTCCTGATTGGTTCAGACCCCAAGGGGAGGAGTTGAAGGAGAGTGTAAATAGGCTGTCATTTCTGACAGAAGGGAGAGAGAAGGATTTGATCTAGGAGAGAAAAGATTAGGATTTCAGACAGGGAGAAGAGAGTTTCTTAGTGAGCTAAGAATTAGCCTGTTAGGGAATAATTAAAGAGCAAGTGCTTCTGTATAGTTGGACTAGGGCAGTCAAAGTGAAGACTTGTTTACTTGTATCAGGACAGAATACAAGTGGGTTTATTTCCTTAAAGTTCAGAGTAGTCCAGGGGAAACCTAGATACTCTGGAAGGCAGCCAGGGGTGGCTGGTCAAAGAAACACAATGTTACATATTACAGGATAGTGTGAGGAAAGTAGCTCATGTTAAGGAAAAGTTACTCCTTTTAAAGAAACCATTTGCTTAATAAGTCCGTGCTTCAGAAACAAACTACGAGTATGTACCTCTCAGTAGTCAGTTGTCGCTTCAAATACTTCAATAAACCTGTTCTCTAGTTTACTGTTAATCTGCCTCAGCCTTGTCTCATCATATAAGGTTAGATCCAGTAAGCCTCCACATCTCTACAGTTCAGTCACCAGAAAGGGAGCCAAAAGGAGGAACCGGTGTATAGGGACATTTTACCTCAAGTACAACAACAAGACAATTCCTCAAACTGTAATTTGGGGTGGTGGCAGCAAACCTACCATTACACACTCACGTTATAATAACAACACTCATGTCAAAGCGCTTTGAGTCTGACAGGAGGGATTAGAGACGGTGTGTTGTATCTCCTGCCTGTAAGAATACACGATCTTCTTTACAGTGGTGGGATTGAAAATAAAGGTTCCCCCCTGTCACATGTGTAATATAAGACCCCTTATTTTCTTTACAGCAGCATTGAAGGACAATGACATTAACTCAGCCTGCCATTGTGAACCAAAATAGACAATAAGGTAGAACTGTCTCTTTCATTGCGTGATTTAAAAAACGATTCCTTCTCAACTATTAAGAAGAACTTCCTGGTAGTGAGAGCTGTTTGGTAGTGGAATGGACTGCCTTGAAGAGTATTAGGCTGTATTTCACTGAAGATCTTTAAGCCAAAGTTGGATTAATAGGCACCAATCTATCAGGAGTGTATTGCTGGATGGCAGTCTGGTCAGACTAGGGGCCTCATCGTATGGGGATTTTAGCATCCTAGCATGCTTCCACCCTGTCTTGGGGACAGAGCCCCATGAAGCTATCACATGATGTTGTGTGACTTCTGGCAGAGACTTTACCCTTGGGCTCTCCCCCCACAACATGTGAGCCTGCCCATGTTCTACTGGCTCCAATGGAGCCAGCATGGCAATGCTCCCCACATGTGACAGATTTTCCCTGCTACGCCTTCTGTCTGGCGGAAAAGTGGCACACTTTGCCTGGTCCTTGTGATGAGGTTGTAGGTGATCCTTTGAGTCCCTTCTAACTGTATAGCTCTATAGAAAGTTGTTCCTACTTTTAATAGAACTTTCCATTCAAACTGAATACCCATGGACAGAATTTTAACACAGCCGAATCTAGATATATGTTACATTAAATACACATTTGCTGTTGTAGATATACTATTTAATACTTACTTAGGCGAACCCTTGTTGACTGAGTAGGATTGTCTTCCAAGATCGATGTACTGGCAGTGGGTCAGTAGGTGACTGTGGAGCCCTATTCTTGATCTGTGTGTTCTCCTGTAGTGAGGGCATTGGTTTCCAGGTGGAAGGTGGTCCCGGTCGGGGTTGACTTGACACGCCTTCCTCTTGGCATGCTTCTCTCTTTCGCCCTCCATCCATGCCTCTTTAAATTCTACAGCACTACTGGTCACAGTTGACCTCCAGCTGGAGTGTTCAAGGGCCATGGCTTCCCACTTCTCTATGTGTCTATGCTAGAGTTTTTAAGGTTGGCTTTGAGCACATCTTTAAATTTCTTTTCCTGCCCACCAACATTCCGTTTTCCATTCTTGAGTTCAGAGTAGAGATTTTGTAGATATACAAAATTATGTAAAATATCAGTGTAGATGAGGATTGGGAAGGTGGGGGGACCACCACGATAACTGGAAAATCCACATGAGGTCCCCTTGATACCACAAAATTTGAGGTCTTAAAAAAAATTATTGAGTAACACAAAGTATTACATTACATTATCCTACCACTATCTTAACAATTTTTTTTGCTATTAAATAAACTCAGTGGGAATTTAGTAACCTGTTTTAGAATGCTTTTTTGGGGGGTGCATTTAAAATCTGCTGACAACTTTCATTCCTTTAATGCACATTTCTGTTACTTTAAGTCATAAGGAAATAGCTTCAGTAAATGAAGGCAGTCATAAAATTGTCAATTCAAACTGAGCCATCTGGAGTTACAGGAAGCAAAACCTCGCCAAACACCCATTACAGCAGTAGGGTTGAAAAGATAGTGATAAAACAAAATAAATTTCTATGGTTGCACATTTATTCTTGGTTTACCTTCTGGTAAACAAACTAGTCCAATGTGGGCTAGGCAAAACTACGGTGAGGTGGATCTGTAATTGGTTAAATGGACGAACCCAGAGGGTGCTCACCAATGCTTCCTCTTCATCCTGGAAAGAAGTGACGAGCGGAGTGCCGCAGGGTTCCGTCCTGGACCCAGTCCTGTTCAACATCTTTATTAAAGACTTAGATGAAGGGTTAGAAGGCAGGATCACCAAGTTTGCAGACGACACCAATTTGGGAGGGATAGCCAATACTCCAGAGGACAGGAGCAAGATTCAAAAGGATCTTGACATATTAGAGAGATGGGCCAAAACTAACAAAATGAAGTTCAACAGGGACAAATGCAAGATACTCCACTTCGGCAGAAAAAACAAAATGTAAAGATACAGAATTGGGGACGCCTGGCTTGAGAGCAGTATGTGTGAAAAAGATCTTGGAGTCCTCGTGGACAACAGGTTAAACATGAGCCAACAATGTGATGTGGCGGCAAAAAAAGCCAATGGGATTTTGGTCTGCATCAATAGGAGCATAGTGCCTAGGTCCAGGGAAGTAATGCTACCCCTCTATTCTGCTTTGGTTAGACCACACCTGTAATATTGTGTCCAATTCTGGCACCACAATTCAAGAGAGATATTGACAAGCTGGAATGTGTCCAGAGGAGGGCGACTAAAATGATCAAGGGTCTGGAGAACAAGCCTTATGAGGAGCAGCTTAAGGAGCTGGGCATGTTTAGCCCGAAGAAGAGAACGATGAGAGGAGATATGATAACCATGTATAAATATGTGAGAGGAAGCCACAGGGAGGAGGGAGCATGCTTGTTTTCTGCTTCCTTGGAGACTAGGACATGGAACAATGGCTTAAAACTACAAGAAAGAGGATTCCGTCTGAACATGAGGAAGAACTTCCTGACTGTGAGAGCCGTTCAGCAGTGGAACTCTCTGCTCCGGAGTGTGGTGGAGGCTTCTTCTTTGGAAGCTTTTAAACAGAGGCTGGATGGCCATCTGTCAGGGGTGATTTGAGTGCAATATTCCTGCTTTTTGGCAGAATGGGGTTGGACTGGATGGCTCATGAGGTCTCTTCAAACTCTTTGATTCTATGATTCTATGAATGGAGTTCTCCAGATCTTGTTTAAGTTGAATGCCATTATCCCATGATTATTGGTTGTTTTGGCCCCCTCGATGGACTGTCACCTTGTCGTGGTGAGGGGGCTTGCGTGTTCCGATGAACCTGTGGGCACAACAACTGGAGTCCTGCACTCCCAGGAGTGGCCGCGGGGGAGGTCCCAGACCAAGCACAGTCCGAAGACCCAAAGACCTCAACGGCGGAGCAGGCGGAGGATAACATGGCACATGTTACAACGGCTGCGAAGGCGGAAGAAGGCTGCAACAGACTGAGAAGCCATGGTCATTGTGTTAAACTACATCACCAGCGGAACCTCATCTGTGAAGACTGTGTGTTGTTCAGTTGTGCACTGACCTCCACACATTAAAAAAACCCACGCACAGGCGTCTTCCAAAGAAAAGAAAAACAAACCAACCAAAGTCCCATGGCGATCAGCAAGTGGCGATGGGGGCAGGACTGTGAAATCTGGAAGCCCCTAGTCACAGACTGGCACATGGGCGGTGGGTACGGACTCAGTCGTTCTACCTCAAGGACTGAGGCAGTTGAGTAGTTCGGCAGCTGTATCTGCGACTGAGCAGCCCTATTGAGGACCCACTCTGCTCACCCCACACGGGGAGGGGGCTAGAAAAGGTGCCCTAAACATAGTCTGCCTCTCTCATCCCTGACTGGACTGCCGCGTCCAGTGGGGTCACCATCCTGCGGCCAAAAAAGAAAAATGAACTTCGGTACGTGGAACGTACGGACACTGATGGACAACAGTGACAGTGAACGCCCCGAACGCAGAACTGCCATCATCGCAAGGGAGCTGGGACGCTTTAACATCGACATAGCAGCCCTTCAGGAGACCCGGAGAGCAGGAGAGGGACAGCTGAAGGAAGAAAAAGGAGGCTACACCTTCTTCTGGAAGGGACTGCCCGATGAAGACCAAAGAATGCACGGAGTTGGCTTCGCCATCAGAAATGATCTGATGAAACATCTGTCCGAAGCACCCACTGGCATCAACGAACGACTCTCCACCCTCCGAATTGATCTTGCCAAAAACCAACGGGCAACCATCATAAGTGCCTATGCACCAACACTAGACGCCGATGAAGACATCAAGGAGAAATTCTACTGTCAGCTGGACACCGCCCTATCGGGGATACCTAAGGAGGACAAAATCATTCTCCTGGGGGACTTCAATGCAAGAGTCGGGCGAGACTTCGACCTGTGGCCAGGCACCATCGGAAAAGACGGGGTTGGAAACAGCAACTCAAATGGCATCCTGCTTCTCACCAAATGTGCGGAGCACAACCTTGTCATCACCAACACGCTCTTCCGCCAGAAAAACAAGTTCAAGACATCATGGAAGCACCCCCGGTCAAAGCACTGGCACCTCTTAGACTATGTAATCACACGTGCCAGAGACCGCCGTGACGTGCTCCTCACAAGAGCCATGACAGGTGCTGACGACTGCTGGACCGACCACAGGCTAATCCGATCCACGATGGCTATCAAGATCGCCCCCAAGCGCAGACTCCAAGGAAGGAAGACAAGGCGCAAAATGAACACCCAAGCCCTTCAGGAGCCCTCCAGGCGAGCCCATCTCCAAACAGCACTCAAGGACCATCTACCCACAGTACACCCCGAAAATGTTGAGGAACATTGGAACAAACTGAAGACCTCCATCATCCAAGCCTGCGAAGAAACTATTGGATACCAAGCCAAGAAACATCAAGACTGGTTTGACGAAAATGACATCGAGATCCAACAGCTAATCAACAAGAAAAGGAAAGCCTTCCAAACATGGCAGAGAGACATCAACTGTGCTGCTAAGAAAAAGATCTACGCCAGTGCAAAAGCTGAGGTCCAAAGAAGGACAAGAGAACTCAAGAACATCTGGTGGACAAAGAAGGCTGAAGAAATCCAACACCTGGCAGATACCCATAATGCTCAAGGATTTTTCAAAGCCACAAAGGTCATCTATGGGCCAAGAAACCATGGCATACAGCCTCTACGCTCATCAGACGGAACCAAACTCCTGAAGGACCAAAAGTCAATTGCACTACGTTGGAAAGAACACTACCAAAGCCTCCTAAACCGCAGCTCCAGTGTGGCCGAAGAGGTCCTCTCACAAATCCCGCAACAACAAACCAGGGATGAGCTTGCAGCACTGCCTAGTTTGGAAGAAGTCAGCAATGCCATCAGCCAACAAAAGAACAACAAAGCCAGCGGACCGGATGGGATCCCTGCTGAAATCTTTAAAGAGGGAGGACCTGCGCTGACACACCAACTCCACCAGCTCATAGAAAAAGTGTGGGTGACCGAGAAAATCCCAGCAGACTTCAAGGATGCCACCATCATCACCCTCTTCAAAAAAGGGGAAAGAACAGACTGCGGAAACTATCGAGGTATCTCCCTTCTAACCTCTGCTGGAAAAATCCTCGCAAGAATCCTTGCAAACCGCCTTCTGCCCCTCTCAGAAGACACTCTCCCAGAATCCCAGAACGGCTTCCGCCCCTCCAGAGGAACTGTAGACATGATCTTCACTGCACGACAGCTCCAAGAAAAATGCAGAGAACAAAATCAACCTCTGTACATGGCATTCATCGACCTTGCAAAGGCATTCGACACAGTGAATCGCAGCGCTCTCTGGACCATCCTCCACAAAATCGGGTGCCCAAGCAAATTTGTGAACATCCTGCGGCTCCTCCACGATGACATGATGGCAACAGTCTTGGACAGCAATGGCTCCCAAAGTGACCCATTTAAGGTGGAATCGGGTGTCAAACAGGGATGTGTTATTGCCCCAACTTTATTCTCCATCTTCATCGCCATGATACTTCACCTTGTTGATGGGAAGCTTCCCACCGGAGTGGAAATCATCTATCGGACAGACGGCAAGCTATTCAACCTCAGCAGACTGAAAGCCAAAACCAAGGTCACAACAACATCTGTTATAGAACTCCAGTATGCTGATGACAATGTCGTCTGTGCACATACAGAAGAAGATCTACAAGCCACTCTCAACACCTTTGCAGAAGCATACACAAAGCTTGGCCTGTCACTGAACATCGAGAAAACCAAAGTGCTGTTCCAGCAGTCACCAGCCGTCCCCTCTCCAATGCCAGAGATACAGCTTAATGGTGTAACATTAGAAAATGTCGACCATTTCTGCTACCTTGGCAGCCACCTCTCCACCAAAGTCAACATCGACGCCGAAATACAACACCGCCTGAGCTCTACAAGTGCAGCATTTTCCCGAATGAAGCAGAGAGTTTTTGAGGACCGGGACATCCGTAGGGATACCAAGGTGCTTGTCTATAAAGCTATTGTCCTCCCAACCCTGCTATATGCCTGTGAGATGTGGACTGTCTACAGACGTCACATGCAGCTCCTGGAACGATTCCATCAGCGCTGCCTCCGGAAAATCCTGCAAATCTCCTGGGAAGACAGGCGGACAAACGTCAGCGTGCTGGAAGAAGCAAAGACCACCAGCATTGAAGCGATGGTCCTCCAACATCAACTCCGCTGGACAGGCCACGTTGTCCGGATGCCTGACCACCGTCTCCCAAAGCAGTTGCTCTACTCCGAACTCAAGAACGGAAAACGGAATGTTGGTGGGCAGGAAAAGAGATTTAAAGATGGGCTCAAAGCCAACCTTAAAAACTCTGGCATAGACACTGAGAACTGGGAGGCCCTGGCCCTTGAGCGCTCCAGCTGGAGGACAGCTGTGACCAGCAGTGCTGCAGAATTCGAGGAGGCACGAGTGGAGGGTGAAAGAGAGAAACGTGCCAGGAGGAAGGTGCGTCAAGCCAACCCCGACCGGGACCGGCTTCCACCTGGAAACCAATGCCCTCACTGCGGAAGAAGATGCAGAGCAAGAATAGGGCTCCACAGCCACCTACGGACCCACAAGGAAACCCATGATGGAAGACCATCTTACTCGTCCAACGAGGGATCGCCTAAGTAGTAAGTAAAGTAAGGTTGTTTTGGCTAGGATTCATGGGAGCTGCAGGTCAACCATATCTTGAATGACACATAGCCTCCCGCCCTATCCAATAGTTTTGCAATTTGTACCAAAGAGTAATTGGATGATAAAGAAATTGTTCCCTTGCTGTTCTGAGCATAGCATTGCATATTTACACCTTTGTAGAACCAACTTGGCTCTTTCTTATCTCTATAGGAAGTGTATGTGTAGCGTTAAAGAAATAAAAAATAATCTTCTGTTTATTTTATTATCAAAGTCACAAGTGATTTCCTGTAGAAAAAAGTCAACAGCTTTCTGTTGCCTTAATATACATATACATACCCAGGTCAAAGTAAGTGTAGAGGCTGGAGAGCCAATTGTAACTGATAAAGCTGCATTGTACCTCCTGCACCTTTGTTCAAAGCACACACACAAAGCTATGAGAACACACTGGCATTCCAACTTTGGTAACATTGAAGAAATGCATTTGCTTCACTGATGGAAAAGACAGCCTTACAAACTAATAGCTGCCTGTCTTCACAATCTTATTCTTATTCAGTGATTCATGCAAGAAGACAGAAATAGAATCTGGCTTTCTCTTTTGTCTTAGGTGATCCCTCGTTTTCCGAGGATGATTGTCTTGCAGTATTCTTGTGGGTCTGTATGTGGCTGTGGAGCCCTATTCTTGCTCTGCATCTTCTTCTGCAGTGAGGGCATTGGTTTCCAGGTGGAAGGCGGTCTCGGTCGGGGTTGGCTTGACACGCCTTCCTTTTGGCACGCTTCTCCCTTTCACCCTCCATTCATGCCTTTTCAAATTCTGCAGCACTGCTGGTCACAGCTGACCTCTAGCTGGAGCGGTCAAGGGCCAGGGCTTCCCAGTTCTCAGTGTCTATGCCAGAATTTTTAAGGTTGGCTTTGAGCCCAACTTTAAATCTCTTTTCCTGTCCACCAACATTCTGTTTTCCGTTCTTGAGTTCGGAGTAGAGCAACTGCTTTGGGAGACGGTGGTCAGGGATCCGGACAACATGGCCGATCCAGTGGAGTTTATGGCGGAGGACCATCGCTTCAATGCTGGTGGTCTTTGCTTCTTCCAGCACGCTGACATTTGTCCGCTTCTCTTCCCAAGAGATTTGCAGGATTTTCCGGAGGCAGCGCTGATGGAATCGTTCTAGGAGTTGCATGTGACGTCTGTAGGCAGTCCACGTCTCACAGGCATATAGCAGGGTTGGGAGGACAATAGCTCTATAAACAAGCACCTTGGTATCCTTATGGATGTCTCGGTCCTCAAACACTCTCTGCTTCATTTGGAAAAATGCTGCGCTCGCAGAGCTCAGGCAGTGTTGTATTTCAGTGTCGATGTTGACTTTGGTGGAGAGGTGGCTGCCAAGGTAGCGGTAATGATCAACATTTTCTAATGTTACACCATTAAGCTGTATCACTGGCATTGGAGAGGGGTTGGCTGGTGTCTGCTGGAATAGCACCTTGGTTTTTTCGATGTTCAGTGACAGGCCGAGCTTCTCGTAGGCTTCTGCGAAGGTGTTTAGAGTGGGCTATGAAGGAATCTAGCTCTTAATACTGAGATACTTGGTGAATTAAAATTACTTGGTGAATTAAATGTCAAAATTATGTCAAAAAGTTACCAAGTATATTATATGTGTATTATCTATTTGCAGGACATATTAGAGAAAATAGTATTGATAGGTACCAAAATAAAATCAAAAGGTAAAACAGGGGGGAAGATAAAGAGAGGAAGAATATGCCATAATTCCAACTGTACTACACTTAAAGCGATCCTACTTAAAGTGTTGGTCTGTATTGGTCCCCAAACCATCTATCACCAATCATGCAGTTGTTGTTGTTGTTTATTTGTTTATTCACTTCTGACTCTTTGTGATCTCATGGACTAGCCCAAGCCAGAGCTCCCTCTCGGCCGTCACCACCCCCAGCTCCTTCACAGTAAAGCCAGTCACTTCAAGAATGCCATCCATCCATCTTGCCCTTGGTTGGCCCCTCTTCCTTTTCCCTTCCATTTTCCCCAGCATCATTGTCTTCTCTAAGCTTTCCTGTCTTCTCATTATGTGGCCAAAGTACCTCATCTTTGCCTCTAATGTCCTTCCCTCCAATGAGCAGTCGGGCTTTATTTCCTGAAGTATGGACTGGTTGGATCTTCTCGCGGTCCATGGCACTCTCAGATTTTTCCTCCAACACCACAGTTCAAAAGTATCTATCTTCCTTCGTTCAGCCTTCCTTATGATTCAGCTCTCACATCGATAAGTTACTACAGGGAATTCTATTGCTTAACTATGCAGATCTTCATTGCCAGTGTGATGTTTCTACTCTTCACTATCTTATTGAGATTGGTCAAACAGAGGGAGAAATTGTGGAGGCAGTGATAGACTTTGCATTTCTAGGTGCAAAAATAACTGCAGACGCAGACTGCAGCCAGGAAATCAAAAGACATTTACTTCTTCTCCCAAGAAGTAAATGTCTTTTGATTTCCTGGCTGCAGTCTGCGTCTGCAGTTATTTTTGCACCTAGAAATGCAAAGTCTATCACTGCCTCCACAATTTCTCCCTCTGTTTGCCAGTTGTCAATCAGTCCAGTTGCCATAATCTTGGTTTTTTTGAGCTTCTAGGGGGTGGTAACGGCCGACAGGGAGCTCTGGCGTGGGCTGGTCCATGAGGTCACGAAGAGTCGGAGACGACTGAACGAATGAACAACAACAACAAGGGAAAAAAAGAAATAACTGCAGCGGATGGTCACAAATAAGGTATTGGTCTGTAGCACATTGAAAGAGGAAAATGCAGGTCCCCCAAATCAATTATCTTAAGTAACGCACAAGAGCTTTAGGAGGAGATATATTCTAAGGCTTGTAGAAGTGGGTAATATATGAGCTCGACAATGTGGTAGAATCTGGACTCAGTAGGAGGACCTGTAATCTACAGAAAATCAATTCATCCAAAAAATATTATAGCAAAGACTTATCAAGTCAATTTATCAAATCAACCTCCTGTGTCTTTGTCGCTACAGTCACATTAGTTTAGCTGATGGATACGTACTGAGGGCAGTGTAGTTCCAGCCTCAGAGGGAAGCCCAGAGTTACTAAACATGTAATTATACCAGTTGGAGATCTATGTGAGAAACCAGTCACTTTAGAACATAGGTAGACAGTTACTAAAAACATAGGTACACAGATAAAAATCCAAGAATGGCAACTTATTTGGCGGAAAAAAAATAAAATATACCTATTCAATGTCATTAAAGGAGAATTGGCTCAAAAAATTTGATAGATGGTACATGACACCGTACAAATTAAGTTTGATGTACAAGGACTATAAAAACACTTGCTGGAAATGTGAGAAACAGGTAGGAAGTTACTTCCACATGTGATGGTCATGTCCAGTATCAACTAAGTTTTGGAAAGATATAAAAGAAGAAACCCAGAAAATCTTAAAAAAAAAGATCCCCTTCAAACCGGAAATCTTCCTATTAGGGCTAAAAGAAGAAGACTTAAATTTAGAAAACAATGAGGACATCATCTTCACCTATATAACCACGGCGGCGAGAATTACTTTTGCAAAACACTGGAAAAAGGAACAGACGCCCACAACCGAGCAATGGTTCGACAAACTCATAGACATTAAAGACATGGACAAACTAATGTTCTACTTGAAAAAGTGTTCAGGGAAACCAATGAAGCAAACGGATTGGAAAGCGGCTGAGGAATACGAGATAAAGAGAGCGGAAGAAAGAACTGCCCAAAGATTGTATTGAAGAGGTTAAAAAACTACACTACTAGAACAAAGGGTCACAAAGACATTAGGATCCCAACCTTGAATAAAGAGGAGAAATGGGGAGACTATAAGTAACAAATAGCAAAACCGATGGGACACAAAAAGGAAGTCAATTTTAACTTTGTATATTGTTCAATGTGGTGCTTTCTCTCTCTCTCTTCTCTTTCTCCTCTCATCCCCCCTTCCCTCTCTCTTCCTTCTTCCCCTCCCCCAGAAATGTGTGGATGTCGGTATAGTAGAGTAATGCAAGTGTGGGTGAATGTGAGTATGCATGGGTCTATTCTATCCTTACACTCCCCTCCTTTCTTTTCCCGCCCCCTCACCATGTTGTATTTTTGCGTTAGGTATTGTGTGTATATTTGTATGTTTTAATACTTGGGAAATGTAATAAAGATTATTAAAAAAAAATTGTAGAACAGTCCTGAACAACAGAAACCCTAGCCAAATGCATGCAGTGGACAAGAATTCTGGGAGTTGAAGTCCAAACTGCCTGGAAGGCTACATGTTATGCAGGCCTGCCCTAGAATGAGGTGGGAAGGCATAGTAAAGATGGATTGAATCTCCATTGGATTGACTAATTGACCCATAAGTATAGGGCAATCATTGGATGAAGTCACAGAGCTTTCTCATTTCTTCACAAAAGTACAGCAAATGTGTCCAAAATAAATGTTGGAAATGCTTTTAGTAAAAAAATTTAGAAGGTGCTTTTACATCACTATTGCGTCTGAGAATACCCACTAGGTGGCAGCCATACACCTTTTAATGTTTTTAATGTTTTAAAAAGCCTAGTCATCACATATTGTTCAAGTGTGTGCTAGGAAATAAGAATAGATTCCTGCTTGTCCTTCACATGAAGAGAGAGGTCTTGCAATATGCAGGTGCACTTAATCTTTTCCAAATATACAAAAGTCTCATAAAACCCTCCTTTACTATGTTATGTATAACACATTCAGAGGAACTTAATGTTTATCTAGAAGTACTTCAAGTCACATAGTGAGAGATGAAAACCTCTTACCCTGAAGGAGTCAAAAGATCTGCCTCTGCTGTCTTGTGTAAACCCTGCCAACATGTAATTTCCTTTTCCCAGTTCTCTAGTTTAATGTGTCAGAGCAGCAAGCTCTTTAAAGAAAAAGGTATATTTTCCTAATGAGTTGATAAGATATAGTCTTTTAAATTGTTCAGAAGATCTAAAGTGCTATAAATCTAAGTTATTAAAGTCAATATACTGAAAATATATGTCATTAGTTAACAAGGATGTGGTATGGTATCATATGCCATGGCTAGTCCATTTGAGGTTGATGGGCACCTGCCCATGGCACCAAACTGTAATTGGCATGGTTAGACAGTCGAGACTCCCTGACATCTCTAAGGTGGCTCAGGAGTCCCTATCACAACACCAAGAGGGTCAATCTGTCCAAATCTGTCATTCCTTCTCACCTGTTACCAAGGAGGCTGTCCAGATCTTGAACTGGTGCTTGGCTGCTGTGTCGGACTGGATGAGAGCTAACAAATTGAAACTGAATCCAGACAAGACAGAGATCCTACTGGTCAGTCGTAAGACCGAACAGGGCATAGGGTTACAGCCTGTGTTAGATGGGGTTACACTCCTCCTGAAGACGCTGGTTCACAGCTTGGGAGTGATCCTGGATTCATCGCTGAGCCTGGAGCCCCAGGTCTCAGCAGTGGCTGGGAGAGCTTTTGCACGATTAAAACTTGTGCGCCAGCTGCGCCCGTACCTTGGGAAGCCTGATTTGGCTATGGTGGTCCACACTCTTGTTACATCCCGAATAGATTACTGCAATGCGCTCTGTGTGGGGTTGCCTTTGAAGACTGTTTGGAAACTTCAATTAGTACAACAGGCGGGGGCTAGATTACTCACCGGAGCATCATACAGGGAGCATACCACCCCTCTGTTATGTCAGCTTCACTGGCTGCCGATCCAGTTCCAAGCACAATTCAAAGTGCTGGTTTTGACCTACAAAACCCTATATGGCTCCGGCCCAGCATTTCTGTCCGAACGTATCTCCTTCTATGTCCCATCTCAGAGTTTAAGATCTTCTGGGGAGGCCCTGCTCTTGGCCCCGCCTTTATCACAAGTGAGACTGGTGGGGACGAGGGACAGGGCTTTCTCGGTGGTGGCCTCTCACCTGTGGAATGCGCTCCCCGGGGAAATTAGGTCATCAACATCACTCATCTCTTGCAGAAGGAAGTTAAAAACCTGGATATGGGACCAAGCCTTTGGGTAAGCTGGCAGATGGATAAAAGACAATGACGACCAGAGTAGGAAAGGACAATGACAATGCTGGATGGATTATGGATTTATGAATTGACGAACGTTGACCACAAGATGATTTTATTGCCGCTGTTGTTTTAATCTGACTGTTTTAATTAGTTATAACTGTCGCTGTTATATTGTAAACTATATATTGTATTTTGTGAATTGTTGGGCATCGAATTGTGCCTTTTGTAAGCCGCCCTGAGTCCCCCCCTAGGTGGTTGAGAAGGGCGGGGTAGAAGCACTCCAAATAAATAAATAAATACATTCTGGGATGCTGGATCAACCTCACTTGATGAGTCAGTGTAAAACTGTCACAAGGGTTTTAATCATAATTTGACCATGAAAACTCATTTGGTGATTTTCAGCAAACCCTGCTCTTTCAGTCTCAGGACAGCAAAGACAACCCTGCTCTGAACAAATTCTGCTAAGAAAACCCATGATAGTGTTAGTGAACCCCCCCCCCCCCAAGTAAAATCTGGATCTCCATCTGGATAGATGACCTAGGAAGGTCCCCAGTCGGAGTTCCCCAAAGGAGACCAACAAGTTTTTTTCCCCAGCCTTTTCCCATTCACCCACTTAGAACATGCAAGCATCTCACTCAAATCACTACACAACACTGGATCTCTGCCCAGATCTAAAATCACTTGTTAGTCCCAATCAGATGTAAGGGTCCTCACTACATTGTGTCCTCACGCATTGATTTCATGGAACTGTCTGGGTCTAGCAGTTGGATTTAGACCATTTTTGAATACCTAAGAGTTTGTTATGAATATTATCAGTATTCAATAACTTTTTTATGATCCATAATTGAGGAAGAAGGTTTTGGGGGGGACTCTGGAGACTTTTTTTAATGTGTAAAGGAGTCTGCTAAGGTAGTCCATTGATTTTGGTGAAAGCAGTAGATCTTCCAAGCAAGCTCCCTTACAGATGCAACAGAAGTGGATGATTTCTCCCTATTCTTCTTTACATAAGCAGAGGATCTAATGTCAAAGGTCCTTGAATTCACCACACATTGTGGCAAATCCATTAGGACCCAGTAGGGGGCACCCTGCATCACAAGACTTTCTGGGGACCTTCATTGCTGCCTGGCTTCCTCTCGTTGTCCTATGTCATTTTTTCTCTCTTTTCCCAATGGAGCCCGGCCAGAAGTATGTGTGTGTCATATAATGGGCTGTGTCAGAAAAGAGGACAGCAACCGGTGTACGATGAGGAAAAGAGCCCCTCTGATGAGATCAGAAATAGAAGCCAGGATGTCATTATCTATGGTTAGCACAAGTGGTCACACATACTCAAGCAAAGCACTCCACTTTACAATTACCACAGAACATTTCAAAAACTCAAGAATCCAATACTGGGCGTATTTGCAACTCAGATTTGTATATGTGTAGGGTTTTTTTTTAAAGTTAATTGGTGGAGGGAAGATCATAGTCAATACTCTCAAAACAATTTGTTCATGGGCTGAAGGAGTCTTTGTGCATCTACAAAGACTGTGATCTGGTGACAACTCCCAGGGCAACATAAATTGGTAGAGGAGAAGATGTGGAATGGCTTCCTATGCTAACAGGTTTCCTGGACTTATCCAAAAAAAATGTATAAAAAATGCATCGTAGGTAAAGTAGGTTGGAGGAGGGGAAGTTCCTGCCCAGTTATACAAGGGGTATTTTTTAAGTAAGGTCCATTTGAACGTAAGTAAGTACACAACGAAAGTTTATTTCAAAAAAGTAAATTTATTTTCAGAAAGTACATACTTCACTCTATTTTTCGAAATAGTTGCCAAGTTTGTTCAAACACTTATCATACCTCTGAACCAATTTTAAAATACCCTCTTCATAAAAATTTGCCGCCACCAAAGGCCACCAAATCGTCTGTAATCAAAGAAGGGCGATCGGAGCGGTCCTCATCATGGACGTTGTCACGGCCATCTTTGAATTGTCGCACCCCATTACGCACTTTGATTTCACTCATAACAGTATCACTGTACACTTCACAAATCTGTTGATGAATTTCTGCAGCAGGCAGGTTCCTTGCTGACAAAAACCATATCACTGAGCGAACCTCACATGCGGAGGGTGAGTTGATAGTCTTAAACATTTTTAAAGCACAGAACAGAACCGTACAGGTTAGCTACAGTTGTTCCCGAGGCATGCCGGTACACGACGCACGTGCTCATTGCGGTAAGCGCGCGAACTACTAGTGTCTACAACAAAACGGACCTTACTTAAAAAATACCCCTCGTACATACATAACTAAATAGCCCATGTAAAATTAAAGCTGATATTATATATGAAATAGCTGCCTCACATTTGTGTTGTGATATACACATGTTATTGCTAATTATGTTAAATCAAGTTACTCTGGTTGCCAAATAATATATTTCAGAATGCAGTTTAACTGCATTGAACTTGATTGTATGACTCTACACTGCCATACAATCTGATTCAATGTTGTTAAACTTTATTCTGAAACTTTTTATAACATATAGGTATGACATAGACTGGAGTGATTTTTTTCTTCACTGAAAATGGTAGATCACTGTACATATTCCAGATGATTTGTTTTTAAAAAATTGCCATGCCCTTGTAACACATAAAAAGCTGCAATAAATGGGAGAAACAGAGCTAGCATTTTGCCCTATGATTGACAGGGAGCAATAGGGGATCCTTGTCATCCAACAGCGAGGAACAACTATATGATTATTTTGGAATTTCTAAGACTTCATCACAAAACATGCCCTTCAGTGAGATCCTATGTGCAAATGGACTTGGACACCTGACTCCCCAGCTTTGTGGTTTGCAGCTACTCTAACTGCCTTGCTGTTTTACATCCCCCTGAAGAAAAATGTAAGCCTCTCATGTGTAAACCAAAGCATATGGAAAAATCATATTTTGCCTCAGTTTGATCAAACATATTTCTCAAGCCCATAAAATATGTGCAATATAAGGAAAGAGTTGGCCCCAGCCCATACCACAGAATCAATTCACCCATGGAACATGATATCTTTTCAAGCAGAGTAATCATACCAAATATATGAAAATTTAAGGGACATTGTGATTCCTTCTCTCTCTCTCTCTTTCTGAAAAGAAATAGACCAAGCAAATGACTTATGACATATAGCTTAGCTCAATATGAATAGCACATGTGGTGAAATGTGTGAAGGTTATGAATTGTTGATTGCTGTGCGCATGCACTTTGCCATATCACAATCTGAAATGGTACAATATAGGTTTGTTTTGAATCATCTTAACCCATGAAACATGAATGTTGATCCTCAGATAAAATATGTTGTGACACAGCTGGAATCAGAAAGTGTTTCTGACGAGGATGATGGGACTCAGGTTCACAGTTTGGTTCAAGATGTCCCTGCTATAGATGTCCCTGCTATAGACAGTGAAGAAGTAGTAGTGCAGTTTCCCACAGCAAGGCACGAGAGTGTAGAAACTGAAGATAGCAGCCAGGTGCAGATTGAGTCCAAAAGAGAGGATAGCTCTTTGCCTAGTTCTCAGCCTCATAATGAGCAAGGAGGAAAACAGGCTGCTAACGAGCAGATTGACCTTGATGATACGGGAACTTTAGATAGGGCCGCCCAGTTGGAATTCCACGTTCAAAGGAGTGAAAGGATAGCAAACAAGAGGGAGGCCAGAGGCCAAAGAAATGCCTTCATGTTTTGCAAAGGGTATTAAACCAGATCTTTGTCAAATAAACTTTTGCATTTACCTAAGGAGTTTACCTAAGCTAGGCTGGATTTACCTTACAGTCTTTGTGTTCATAATTCCAGGACTTTGTCATGTTCTCTTGGGTCTTGCTTTGCTGATGCCTATTGGATTATGCTTCAAGTACTATGTTATCCTGATCTTTTGAAACATTACCTTTGCTTTTAAGAACTTTTTACCTTTTATTTCAAATCAAATAAGACAGATGTCTGACCAGAGATTTTAATGCAGAGGTTAGAAGTACACTTTCATTGCAAAAATAGAGATGTAACCATTATTTACAAATTGTTCATCTCCTTAATGAGAAAGCGTGTTTCAATATGTAGAGAAATCTGTCAAAAAAGAAGTTTTTCACCAGTTTTTCACATTTCGGAGGCTTTTTGTGAAATCTGCTTTTTGCAAAACCTATAATTTTTGACAGAATAAGTCACATGTGGGAAATGAGGCTCTATATTTTGAAAACAACTTTATACTGCATAATTTAGCTACATTCTTGGGATCTTATAGCATAACACAACAAAGGGTCTTTAAAAATGAAATACAAATGTTGTGTTTGTGTAGGAGATAAACATTGACATCATGGCATGAAAGTAGGAAATCTTTTAATCTTCTTATCCAGGTGTGGTAAAAATAAAAGGATAGCACGCAGCAATTAGCACTAGGGAATATACTCCCACTATCAATGTTTGTGTGCCTGTTAGGGATATATGTAATTCTTTGCTTTTTCAAAGAAGCAAAGTTATTCTTTTACAATTTTCTTTGAAAAAGAAACATTCAGTTTTCAAGTGCTATTCATATTTCAAATTTGTTCCACCCCCAAATTCACATATTTTTGTGCAGAATATAACAATTTTGTAGTGCTACTGACTTTGAGACACACAAAAATGTGCAGAGCAAGTCCCAAATTGTGAAGATTTCCATCAGTCTAGGAGTCTTCTGCTCGGAGATTTACAACACTCAAGAAATATTTTTTTTCATTTTCCAAATAGCCTTGATTATTTTCCCATCCCTAGCATGTGTGTGTTTCCTGATATTGCAGTTGAAGCAGGAATTGATACCTGAGGCCTTGCATGCTCTGGTGTCCATGGCATTTTCTCACTTTTTATCATGATGGATGACATTCTCTATTTTAGTTATGAATACTAGAATTGGAAGCTGTGGTGATATCCTTTGGTGCTTACAAAAGTCAATATTTTCCTTCCATCATTACTTTCAATATTTTGGGTTTTATTTTGAGCACCATTCTGGTTTTCTTTATATATCCATATGTATATATGTCTTCCTCTCTCTTATACACATGCACAAACATATTTGTGCATACACTCACCCACTACCATGTACACACATATATACAGAGACCAGTATCCTGTTAGTAATATATTTGAGCAGAAGTCCAAATTACATTTCTTTTGTATGGACAAGATGGATGATGGCATTCAGCTAGAGGTGTTTTTACTGGAAATATGAAACATGAATGGATGTTGAGAATGCTGCTAGAAATATGCTGCATGTGTCTTTTCAATTGATCCATTAGTCTTCTAGCGTAAGGCTTAGTCTAAGAATAAACTGGATCCCATGGAAGAAAGTGACTGCTGATCGACATGTGTGAATGAGATCTTGTCTACACTTGTCCTCTACCTTAAAGTGAACCATAGGTCCAGATTATTTGAGGTCCAGATTATTTGTAGTCCTTAATGCAAGGTTAACCTGGAGCTCTGTGACCATCTGGGAACAGAAAAGGTAAGTTGATGATCCACCTGAGCTCCACCCTGCCAACACTAATGAAACAATATGGAGCTAATATGAACCAATATGGAGTGGCTGTCTTGGGGACCAGTCCAGAATACTGCTACTCTAGATTCTGTTGTATGTGTAGATGAGCTGTAAGAATCAAAATGTGAATAAATTCATGACTCTTTTGAACCTTCCTCGTTTGTGTCCCTGTGCACACTAAAAGCATAAGATGAAAAGTGAGTAAAAAGCAAACTACACTTCTTATTAAAAAAAATTGAAATCTTTAGCTCTTGTATTTCCCTATGTGCGAAATGTAGAGAAACTCTTTGGTCATGTTGCGCTTCAATAAACAGGTTTGCCAACAAATTTCATTTGTGAGAGTCAGTAGATAGAATAGGGGAGGCAAAACACAGGGAGGAAGGGATTGTGAGGATATGTGATGAAGTAAGGGAAAGAGTGGAAGGGAAGACAGAAGGAACAGTATGAATGATGCAACCAACATAACACATTACAAGGGCAGAAAAAGAGGGTGAGAGTGAGACTAGAGGAAAGAGAGACTGAGAAGCAGACATAGCAGAGTGCATAAACAAAGAGTTTTTGCTACCATATGAGGCCCCATCTACCCTCTCATATAATTCAGTTTCTGAATGCAAATTAAGTACTTTGAACTGGATTATATGGCATTGTAGACTCCTATAATCCAGTTCAGGCAGATAATTGGATTCAGAAATATGGTAGTGCAGATCCAGATGAGGTCAGGGAGAGAATAACAAGAAAGGAGAAATGATTGGCACAAGCAGTTAAGCAAGAGGACACATTTTACAGTGATGTAAAAGAAGTAGTGGAAGGGAGGAGATAATTAGTTGTGCAAGGGGTTGAGTGGAAGAAGCAAGGGCGATATGCATTGTGAGGGTGCAAAGTGAGACAAAGGACGGAGTAGCAGGGGAGAATGAGCCATATGACTGTCAGAGTGCAAGGATCAGGGGCGTTCAGGCTTGCTAGGGAAGATGATGAAGGGAATAAGAAGAAAGGGAGCATAATCAGCACAAGCAGCCAAATACAAGACACAAAGGAATGGTACAAGGAAAGAGTGCAAGGTGAGGCAAAGGAGGGAATAGCAGAAATGGAAGAATTACTGCTATCTGTCCATACTTCCTTCTACCTCTTTCTCTTTGAATCGCATCATAATTATCCCCAGACACTTCTAGTACTATTTGTATGGATATGTAGCATTTTTCATCGATGAAAAATGAATGCTGCTAGAAATACATGAGCATGTTTTGTTTTTAGAAAACGCTAATACTCTTATCTTATTCATATTACTGTAAAAATGTGCATGCCAACTATACATGGTTCTTGTTTCCCTTAAACAACCTTGTAAACTAATGTTTCTGAGAGGCATGGTGACACAACATCATATGGCAAGTTCTTCAATCAAGCAAAGATTTGAACTTGAATCTCACTTTTCCAAGTTTTGTATTTTAAAATATTAGTCTGTATTAGTTTCTTCAAATCAGTTATAAATATAATAATGGCATGAAGTTTGGAAGATAGTAGAAAAATGCACTGTGATCATTTACATAATTAACAATGTGAGAAACTAAGAACCAAGGAAGTGAAATGTGGCAACCCAAGGACAGACTTCCTTTGTGGGTTGTGGTAGCTACAGGACTTCTTTTTAATAGACGATAATAGCTGGTTTTGGTTACCCTCAAACAAAACCAGCACCCTGGACTAGATGGACAACTGGGTTGATGAAGTAATTGGTACATTCACATATTGCTATAAAACTAAATTTCAGGAAAGAAGCAGAAAATATATTCCAGATTGGTTTAAAATTCAGGCAAAGCCCTTTTTATGATAGGAAAATAGCCTTCTTGGTAATTCTTGAGGTTCAGACTCTTGGAGGTGATTGTTTACATGAAAAGTTGATACTTCAGCTTAATTTTCCATAGAATGCCTATTTAAATCTCCAAGATACACAACCACATAATTAAGGAACCAGAGGTTTTTAGTGGAATAAGTCTTATTTATTACAGTTAAAGGTGTTCCTTAAAGAAGTACTAGCTTTTTCCCTTATATAGTGAAGAGACAAAAAAAGAATAATGCTGAAAAGGGTTATGAAGTATGAGTTTTGAGTTGTCTATATATGTTTTCTCTTACTTCTATCATGCAGCTAGTCTCTTGGAATTTCACCAGCCTAATCCTGAAAAAATCACTTAGAAGAGTAGGAGGAAATTAAAATTGTAATTCATTTTCACAGTAACAAAAACAGAACTATACATTGTTGTTGTTGTTGTTGTTGTTGTTGTTGTTATTCTATTTAACAAAAAGATAATGGCAGTCCTTTGGTATAGGTTTTATGCCTTTTTACTATATCATTTCTCAGAAAATGCTAGTATAGATACCATAGTTTCTGGTGTACAAGATGACTGAGTGTATAAGATGACCCCCAGATTTTCAAGATAAAATTCAGAGTTAGGGATCTACTCGCTGTATAAAACTGCCCCTCTTCCAATGCTATGCCCATCTAGTCACAAGTAATCCCAAGTGCAAACCTTGTCAAGGCCCCTGCAAGGGCGGGAGGGAGGAGGAGGATGGTGGAGAGAGGGAGGGTGCAGGGAGGAGCAGTGGCAGGCTGCATTGCCATGGAGACTGGCCGGGGGTGGTGGCCCGCTGGGCTGTCCCCACTGTCCCCGCCAGTCTCCCCACTCTACTTTCAAGGCCCTCCTCTGTCCCCATCGCTCTCCTTCTCCAAAGGTCACCGGACTTGCCTAGGTTCAAGGAAGCACCTCCAAATGACGACTCCCAGCAGCCCCAGACAGTGGCAAGCCTTGGATGTGCCCGCTGAGGCATTCTAGGAGTCACGCCCTCGCACCCTACCTCCGCCCTCCTCTTCCTCCTCCTCCCTCCTCAGGCCATACTGCTAAGGGACTTGAATTTTATTCTTTTCTATTATTATTATTATTATTATTATTATTATTATTATTAATAATAATAATATATCCAGCGTATAAGACAACCCCTGACTTTTCATAAGATTTTCCAGGTTTAAAAAGTTGTCTTATACGCCGGAAAACATAGTAGGACCCCCCCCCCTCCCCATTCTCAAAGGTGATTTTTTAAAAATAGATTAATACAATTCATTCAATTTATTTTATTTCTATTTCTTTTATGTTCCATTTATTACAGATGTTATCTTTTTAGTGCAAAAATATAAATTGTCCTGGAGTGGCTCATACTTAGCAAAACTTTTAATGGAAAGAATGAACTTTCAATCCTCGTGCAGCAGAAGAGATAAGATGAAGGGGAAAACATCAGGGAATTCTCACTCTTGGCACCTCTTATTTACTAGTAGGAATGTCTACACGTGCCCTCAAAATACTTTAACTAGCTTTAAGTACCATGGAACTTGCTGTTAGACTGAGAGAAAATTTAAGTGTTAGTTCCTGTTCAGTAATGAAATTTCCTTTATGTCTGGGACAACTACCGACAACTACTGCCTCTTAGCCTAACCTTCCTCTCATTTAAAGATAACATAGAAATGAAGAACATAATTTTGTAAACTGACTTGGGATGTAGGAGGAAAAAAAAGGAGGATTATAAATAAAACAATATCAACAATGACCAATAGTTCAGTACTGCTAGGATACTACGAGCACTGCCTTTAGCTGTAGTTATCTTGTTCACGATGCGTTGATGAAAAGGGTCTTGCCACCAGTAGAATTCGAAGGCACATTCAAGTTAGTATGGAATATAAATATGCAAAAGAATCTTGTAGTATCTTTGAGAGATGTAGACTTAGTCTACTCCCTCAGACACCACCAGGAGATTTATTTTGTGCTTTTCCCTCCCTATGAAATTTATGGAGCTGGGTTAAGAGGATTCTGATAGAAATCAATTGACAATAATTGATTTCTATCAGAATCAACTATGATGCCAACTATGATGTGGCCTTCTCTGTGTATTAACCCTCCTTATACATGAGGCCAAGAGCAATTGCCAACATACTCACTTGATTGTAATTCAAAAGTCTGGAAGGCACCTAGTTGGGAAAAATCTGACTTACATAAGCTGGCTTGACTCTCTAATTAGGTAGATATGTGTGTTTCCCAATCTTGCAAATAAATGAGACCAGAGGCTGGTAAAGCTTTCCATGCCAGTTGTCTGCCCTTTGTACTACATCCTCAAACTAAGGCAACATGAGCAAAATATCTGTCTGCCATAAAAATATAGTTACTCTGAAAGCACAATATGGTCTGTGCTGAAATTTCAACCACATCAAAGACATACGCTCAATCATCAACATGTACTGTATTGTACAGGTTTTTTTTTTTTTTGCTGATCCCCTAATTCATCATAATGAGCCTTTAAGAAACCAGTGAGTATTGGTCACTTAATGTGGGGCCAGAATCTCTGATACTTGATTTTAAATCTGTAAGTTTGGAACTCGGTTTGAGAAAAAACAATTACTGAGCTGCTCCAGGTGTTAACTAAGCCAAACCACACAGAATTGGCTAAGTGGGATCATTTTTATACCAGTCGTTCTGGCAGAATAATCAACAAGAAATAGAAAAGAACTGTCCAATTGGCTATTGCCATTGCCAATTGCCAATTGAATAGATGGTGGGACACAGAACCACACACATTACAATCGTTTCCACAATTGCTCCTCAGAGATTCTTCATGGTAATCATCAGTGTTATATAAGTGTTTCCTGTTGTAAGTATGTAAAATATAAAGAGCAACAACATTCTTAAGCATACAATGAGCATCCCACAGTGAACCACAACTAATCAAGGCTTCCTAGTATAAGCAGGGCTTTGGAACTTGTGTCTTTCCTCCGTATTTTACATGTTACTAAAATAAATAATGGAGTGAAAATGTATAATGTCAGTAGAATGTTTCCACTTTAAAGTGTAAAATAGTCATATAAAAAGCCTGATTATGAATTGCAAGCTTGGGTATTTTGAAATATACACAAGAGCAGTATAATGATGACTGGACAATGTGGATATCTTTGTTACAGCCATGAAAACACAGACTCCCCTTGAGATGACTCCTGCCTGTCTTAAGGGTGTTTCTGTATTTCCAATGAGTATCACAGATTCTCCTAGGTTAAACTGGCAGTGTCCTGCTTCAGGCAAAGTCAGGGAATGGTAGTTTGCTGGAAACTCCAAATTAACTTTATGTATGTTTAGATGCATAGTAGAGGCACTAAGAAACACTGTTAGAAGATTGTGAAGATGTAAAATGGGGCACCAGCAAGCGTATTCCAATCTGTATCACTACTTCCTAGCCAGTATTCTGATGTGCATCAGTCCTGTTGCACATCAGTCCTTGTTGTGCACCAGCCATGTTGTGCCTCAATCCTGATGTACAAGGGGTATGTTTTAAGTAAGGTCTGTTTTGTTGTAGAATCATAGAATCATAAAATCATAGAATCAAAGAGTTGGAAGAGACCTCATGGGCCATCCAGACCAACCCCCTGCCAAGAGGCAGGAATATTGCATTCAAACCACCCCTGACAAATGGCCATCCAGCCTCTGCTTAAAAGCTTCCAAAGAAGGAGCCTCCACCACACTCCGGGGCAGAGAGTTCCACTGCTGAACGGCTCTCACAGTCAGGAAGTTCTTCCTAATGTTCAGATGGAATCTCCTCTCTTGTAGTTTGAAGCCATTGTTCCGCGTCCTAGTCTCCAAGGAAGCAGAAAACAAGCTTGCTCCCTCCTCCCTGTGGCTAGTAGTTCACGCGTATACCGCAACAAGCGCATGCGTCGTGTACCGGCATGCCTTGGGAACAACTGTTCTCAGTTTCCGCTCTGTAGCTAACCTGTACGGTTTTGTTCTGTGCTTTAAATATGTTTAAGACTATCAACTCACCCTCCGCATGTGAGGTTCGCTCAGTGATACGGTTTTTGTCAGCAAGGAACCTGCCTGCTGCAGAAATCCATCGACAGATTTGTGAAGTATACGGTGATACTGTTATGAGTGAAAGCAAAGTGCATGAGTGGGTACGACAATTCAAAGATGGCCGTGACAACATCCATGATGATCCTGTTGCCCTTCTTTGATTACAGTGAACTCTTGGTTATCGGAGCAGGTGGCAAGTTTTTATGAAGAGGGTATTTTAAAATTGGTTCAGAGGTATGGTAAGTGTTTGAACAAACTTGGCAACTATGTCGAAAAATAGAGTGAAGTATGTACTTTCCAAAAACAAATTTACTTTTTCGAAATAAACTTTCGTTGTGTACTTATGTTCAAACGGACCTTACTTAAAAAATACCCCTCATATATCAGTCCTGTTGTGCATTATTTGCTGGCTCCCCTGTGCAGTAACATCATTTCAGCCCCTTCCTGGATATGGATATTGCTAAATTACAGCGTCTCTTAACATTTCGTTTAACTATCTATTGTTGTCACAAATCAGTGGGACTATTAAGATTTAAAATACATTGGAATAATGTAATGAAAATTTGTACAGATTATGTATATCACTGGCAAAATGTTGTTGCTCTTTCGGATCTAAATATGGCCTTTCTGCCTATCTCCTTCATTCCTTCCTTCTTTCCACTGAAAAATCTGATAACATTTCAAGTCTTCATGGAACCTCTATGAGGATATCACATCTTTGGATGTCTATGGAGGAAAGACACAGACTAAGAACCACTGCTCAATTGTTTTCCCCACAGATATATGTCCAAATATGATGATTTAAATCTCTTACTTAACATGGGCCATTATCTGTAAGTCTTCCGAAAAAAAGCTTGTAAAATGTGTTGTAAAATAGAAATGGAGAGAATTTTGAAAGTATTGAAGAATGCTTGAGAAAGATGTTTCACAAGTGTTAGAAAACTGAGATGATAAAAATCCTGGTCTGATGAAAATCCTGACAGTTTTGGATTTATTATCTGAGAAATGTATGCATCTTTTTGCAAGGAACCAACATTTCCTATGTAGAAAATGGCATTTTATGTACAAAACATGCTGTTTCCTACATTGAAAATGTAATTTTTGTGCATAATAATCCACTCAGCAGTCTTCTGTGCAGAAGCCAGCATTTCCTGCATAGAAAATAATATTTCTTCTCAGCATTTCCTGTGCAAAATTCCCTAGATACAAATTTTAATGTAGTCACCATAATAGTATTAAATTGTGGTTCACATGTACTATTGCAGTTAACAGAATTTACTCATTTTGTTAGTAGTTGTTGTTACAAATATAACACATCATTATAATAAGTTCCTTTCCTAGGCCCACATAGGAAGATAAATTCAGAAATAGAATGTGGGAGTTCTCCATTTTTGGTCTAGTGATGCTAGACCCGTATTCTAAATATAATCAATATAGAAACTAAAAGCAAACATTTTTGGCTTAGTATATGGCGAGTTAAAAGAAAAGTGACAGAATTATATTGGCAGTAATGCACTCCACACTTCTATAAAGTTTACAGAGAACATTTCCATGTAAACAGTCAAGACAGCCAACTTCAAATATTTTGCAGAAATGTTTATTTAACAACTGAATGCATTCTAAAAGAAATAATTTACAGCAGCAGTTTCATTATATTTCCCCTCTCTCCTCTGTCTGAATTTCTAGTTTCCATCTGAGTTAGTCAATATAAATAGAGAAATGCAATTGTTTACTAGTCACCAAGGAATGTGCCTCTTGGAATGGAACAATTAAATTAGTAGGGAAAATCTGTTTGAGCAGTCTAGTGAATACACTAATATAGAATAAGAATAGATATTAACAACCCTGCATTTTCTTACTCACAGAAACATACTAGAGATGTAAAGAACATTCACAATTTTTCTCATCCTCATTTCTAAAAGATGTCTTATTACACTGAGACACCATATGTAAAAATTGTGAACTGCAATATTTTCACATGACAAAACTTCTTAATTGAAAATAATAAGTTTAATTATTGGTTCATTCAAAATCTTTTTTTTAAAAAAAAACAACCCATAATGTTTTGTGCAGAAAACAAGGTATTTTTGTGCAAAACTAGCTTTTTTTCACAGAAAAATCCCAAATGTAACATAAATCACTGAAAATTTTGCAAAAAAAAAGTGTAACTTTTCTCTGCATGTATAAAACTTTTGGAATTCTATATTATTTTATGTGAGATCAAAATAACTGAACATTTATATTTCTAAAGTTTTGTAATGAGAATCATAAACTTTAAAAATTAAAGAGTTGGTAGAGAGCAAAAAAATTATCAAGTCATACCAATATGCAAAATCATAGCCCTTCTGACAGATGGTCATCCAGGTCCTGCTTAAAAATCTTGAATGGAGACTCCACCACACACCAAGGAAGACAGAGGTCCTCCTGGTCGATCATATACCAGATCGAGGCATAGGGTGGCAACCTGTGCTGGATGGGGTTACACTCCCCCTGAAGTCACAGGTCCACAGTTTGGGTGTCCTCCTGGACTCATCACTTACATTTGAAGCCCAAGTGTTGGCAGTGTCCGGGAGGGCCTTTGCACAATTTAGACTCGTGCGCCAACTGCGACCGTACCTCGTGAAGGCGAATCTGGCCAGGGTGGTCCATGCCTTAGTCACCTCCAGATTGGACTACTGTAATGCACTCTACGTGGGGCTGCCTTTGAAAACGGCCCGGAAATTTCAGTTGGTTCAACGGGCGGTGGCCAGGCTGCTAACTGGTGCTCCTTACAGAGAGAGGTTAACCCTCCTGTTTAAGGAGCTCCATTGGCTGCCGTTCATTTTCCAGGCCCAAGTCAAGGTGCAGGTGCTTTCCTACAAAGCCCTAAACGGGTTGGGACCCATCTACCTGCGTGACCGCATCTCTGTATACAAACCACACGATCCCTTCGATCATCTGGAGAGGCCCTGCTCATGATCCCACCTGCATTGCAAGCACGATTGGTGGGGACAAGGGACAGGGCCTTTTCCGTGGTGGCCCCACGACTCTGGAACTCCCTCCCCAAGGACATCAGGCAGGCCCCAACATTGGCAGTCTTTAGAAGGAGCTTGAAGACGTGGATGTTCCAGTGTGCCTTCCCAGAATAAGGACTCCCAAGTATATGTCCCAAATCCACTTTACCAGAGATTTAGTACTGTCTGCATGCCCACCTATTTTTAAAATATCCAACCTATTTCCCTGGACACGCCCAGCATTTTAAAATTTTAATTCTTACATTTGGCCCTGCCACCGGTTTTTAATTGCATCGTGTCATTATCGTATTGTTTTGCTTTGTTATGAGTTATTTATTGTTGTATTGTTGATATGTTTTATGATGTATTTGGTCTCAGCCTCTTGTAAGCCGCACCAAGTCCTGCGGGAGATGGTAGCGGGGTATAAATAAAGGATTATTATTATTATTATTATTATTATTATTATTATCCATGGTTGAACAGCTCTGACTATCATGAAGTCTTCCTAATGTTAGATGGGATCTCTCTTCCTGCAATTTTAATATTTTGCTTTGTGTCCTAGTTTCCAGAGCAGCAGAAAACAAACTTGCCCCTCCTCAATGTGACATCCTTTCAAATATCTAAACATGGCTATCATGTCTCCCCTCAACCTTCTTTTCTGCAGGCTAAACATGCCCAGCTCTTTAAGCTGATCCTCATAGGGCATGGTTTACAGACCTTTGATCATTTTAGTCACACTCCTCTGGACACTTTCCAGCTTGTCAATATCCCCCTTGAATTGTGATGCCCAGATCTGGACACGGTATTCCAGACCAAAGAAGAATAGAGTGGGACTATTATTTCCCTGAATCTAGAAACTATATTCCTTATGATGCACCCTAGAATGACATTATTGACTTGTGTTAAGCTTGTGAAATATTTAAATTCCTAGCATCGCTGACTAAAACACAAATGCAGTATCTGACCTTGCATTCTTCATTTGAAATTGGTCACCAAAGAACTTTGATTCATTTAGTTGATTCATTTGTGTGCAGAAAAACAAATCAGTACATATGTGAATGTAGTTCTGCATTAATCTGGATAGATCATAGCTTGCAGCTTTTTGGGGAGCTTGAAGAAAAAATACTTTTTAAAATGTGCCACTTACCAATCTACAAGGGGTATTTTTTTTAAGTAAGGTCCGTTTTGTTGTAGACACTAGTAGTTCACGCGCATACCGCAACGAGCACATGCATCGTGTACTGGCATGCCTCGGGGACAACTGTGCTCAGTTTCCGCTCTGTAGCTAACCTGTACGGTTCTGTTCTGTGCTTTAAAAATGTTTAAGACTATCAACTCACCCTCCGCATGTGAGGTTCGCTCAGTGATGCGGTTTTTGTCAGCAAGGAACCTGCCTGCTGCAGAAATTCATCGACAGATTTGTGAAGTGTACGGTGATACTGTTATGAGTGAAAGCAAAGTGCGTAAGTGGGTACAATAATTCAAAGATGACCGTGACAACGTCCATTATGAGGACCGCTCCGGTCATCCTTCTTTGATTACAGACGATTTGGTTATCGGAGCAGGTGGCAAGTTTTTATGAAGAGGGTATTTTAAAATTGGTTCAGAGGGATGATAGGTGTTTGAACAAACTTGGCAACTATGTCAAAAAATAGAGTGAAGTATGTACTTTCTGAAAATAAATTTACTTTTTTGAAATTAACTTTCGTTGTGTACTTATGTTCCAACGGACCTTACTTAAAAAATACCCATCGTTCTTACCGTAGAGAAGGAATCACCCGCCTCAACTGAAACAAACTTTAAGAACACCCGTATAGGATTGCAATAGAAAATCAGTATTGAGAGATAATTATCTTATATTATGTTTTTTACTATTAATATTTATTAATCAGTATGGCTAGAGCCTTTCTACCATTGGAAACCATTTACCATTCATTCGTTAAATCGTTACCACCCTCACAATCCAAAAGAACAAATAAACATATTGTTTAAAAATTGAAAAGTTGTTTCAATACTCTTCCAGAGGTTTTGTGTTGTTTTACAATGGTCATAAGCCATTCAAAAATTACCTGTAAGTGCTATAAGCTAAACCAGACTCACATTGCTTTAGTGACATATGACAGAGTTAATAGTACAAACTGTTTAGTTCACTAAGAGATCATTCAACTGCATACTTTTACTAATCAGTTAAGTCTAATGGCTGGAATCCTATATTAGGAGCCATACAACTTACACCTACCTATTTCTCTATAGCAGTGCCTCCTTGTGTTGCCTTCCAAAACTTACCTTTGGAGTGAAACAGCCTTTGCTCCCAACATGATCATTTTCATAAGCTTCGTAAGGAGGTAACAGATGAGAAATGATGACATCAAAATTTGAGATTCACTGGCTGCCCCAGAGCACTGTTGCGATTGTATGGCTGCTTATATAGTATAAATGTATATTTGATCCTACCTGCTCTTTATGATACAGGCAATGTGTGCATGTTTATGTATGAGAGACTGTTCAATAAACTGGTGTGTGTGTGTGTGTGTGTGTGTGTGTGTGTGTGTGTTATCAGTATATAGTTCATTCTAGTGCCAGTACTAGGGGACCTCCTACTCTATGCAGTGTCAAACATGACTGTACTCAGTGACTGAGCAAAAGTGTTGCTTTGGTTGTTGCCCTTATCTGGAAATCCAAATTACTCCAAAATTTTCCACAAGGGTAGCTGACATAGTTTGATAGTTTGGTGTACACCATGTCTGTTACATGCACAAGGTCATTAAAATATTATGTACAAAATTACCTTCAGATGAAACATAAATGAATTTCATATTTAGACTTGGGTCTCATCTCCATGTTATTTCATTATGGATGTATATGCAAATACAGGTATTCGTATAAGTATAGATAATACAAAAGATTTAAAGTTCTTAAACATTGGATGTGGGATGCCCAGCCTTACATCCAAAATGAATCGTATCACAACCATCACATGGGATGGACTTGAACATATCCAAAAGGGCTTTATCTTCCATGGTGATGTGATGGATAGCAAAGCACAAAACATTCAACCCTTATCCAGACATTCCCAGATGTAGGCTGGGTAATGAGTACATTTGAATACATTTTAATCTAGGATATTAAGATCATCTGGGGAGGCCCTGCTCTCAGTCCCGCCTGCATCACAAGTACGGTTGGCGGGGACGAGAGACAGGGCCTTCCAGTGGTGGCCCCTCAGCTGTGGAACGCCCTTCCCACAGAAATTAGATCGGCCCCCTCCCTGTTCACATTTCGGAGGAAAGTGAAGACCTGGTTGTTTGAGCAGGCATTTGAATAGTCAGTGTAACTAATATAGAAATATGGAACATTTGGATGATGAGACTGGATTTTGATTTTAACTATGAGACAAGATGAGATGTTATGATGTTTATTGACTGTTATAATGTTATTCTTTTAACTTGTTCTTAAGTGTTTTTATCATGTTTAAGTATTGTATTTGCTTTGTTAACTGTTCTGAGTTGCCCTGAGGGCTGAGAAGAACGGTATACAAATATAGTAAATAAATAAATAAATAAATAAATAAATAGGTTGGACATCCCTTATTTGAAATTTCAAAATTGTCCATATGGGTGGCTGAAATAGTGACACATTTGTTTTCTGATATTTCAATGTACACAACTTTGTTTCATGACCAAAATTATTTAAAATATTGTGTATATAATCACCATCAGGCTATGAGTATAAGGTGTATGTGAAACATAAATAAACATCATGTATAGATTTGAAGTGACTGGACTGACCTTGAAGGAGCTGGAGGTGGTGACGGCCGACAGGGAGCTCTGACGTGGGGCTGGTCCATGAGGTCACGAAGAGTTCGAGACGACTGAACGAATGAACAACAATAGATTTGGGAATAATCTCTAATATATCTCATTATGCATAAATATTCCAAAATGAAAAAAGAAAGAAAGGGGGGGGGAGAGAAATATGGAACACTACTGGTCTCAAATACTTGAGATACTCAACCTTTAGCCATTTTTCAGTGGCTACATGTACAAGGGGTATTTTTTAAGTAAGGTCCGTTTTGTTGTAGACACTAGTACTTCGCGCGCAGGGAATGTGGAAGTGCTTCATCAGCGTTGCAGATGGACGATGAAAGCGACAGCTCTCCTGGCAGCTAGAAAAAGTTAAATAGCCTCTGTGTATGTCTGTATATGTTTGTATGTCAAAATTGGCATTGAATGTTTGCCATATATGTGTACACTGTAATCCGCCCTGATGACATTAAATATAATACCAGGTTTTGTCGGCTTTTTATTGAAAAAAACATGACGATATTGTGAGGCAGTTTTTGTAGGAGGTCTAGTTTCCATTGTTCTGCTACTTTCCCCTGTAAGATGCATTCTAGAATACACTATCTACTTTGGAGCTGGGGACACAGTTAATGTTCACCCACTCTACTGATAATGCTTCCGGTGCTGATGTATCATCATCCTATGAAGATTTCATTTAATTCAGCATAGCCACACACCTATGAATTGTCTTTTGGATTTTTGTATAAATGAACATATAATTAAATACACAGAATTTCACCACTGTAAGATCCAAACTCTACTGAAATATAAATGTACTGCATGTACAATTCTCCCTCCAAGTTTACATTCAATGGAAGACTCAAATACACTAGGACGCGGAACAATGGCTTCACACTTCAAGAGAGGAGATTCCATCTGAACATGAGGAAGAACTTTCTGACTGTGAGAGCCGTTCAACAGTGGAACTCTCTGCCCCAGAGTGTGGTGGAGGCTCCTTCTTTGGAAGCTTTTAAATAGAGGCTGGATGGCCATCTGTCAGGGGTGATTTGAATGCAATATTCCTGCTTCTTGGCAGGGGGTTGCACTGGATGGCCCATGAGGTCTCTTCCAACTCTTTGATTCTATGATGCTATGATTCATTGAGTTGTCAAAAGGTTAGTTTGTCTGTTTAAAACCTTTCATTTCAAAAATCATTTGCTTACATGAAGAGCTCCAGGCAAAGCTTTTCTATTGATCAAATATACTAAGTACAATTTAAATAATATGTGGTTTGGAAACTTATCCCTTGAATAACTATAATCCCTACATTCATAATGCAAGAAATTCTGGAAACACATTTGTAAGAACATCCCTTGATCAAAGGAACATGATTTGCTCATTAAAATAAAATTTTAGTTGTCACCACCATGCCAAGTAAGAAGAAATCTTCATCTAGAACAGTGGTTCTCAACCTTCCTAATGCCACAGCCCCTTAATACAGTTCCTCATGTTGTGGTGGCCCCCAACCATAACATTATTTTCATTGCTACTTCCTAACTGTAATTTTGCTACTGTTGTGAATCGTAACATAAATATCTGATATGCAAGATGCATTCTCATTCACTGGGCCAAATTTGACACAAATACCCAATACACCCTAATTTGAATACTGGTGGGCTTGCGGGGAGCATTATTTTTGTCATTTGGGAGTTGTAGTTGCTGAGATTTATAGTTAACCTACAATCAAAGAGCATTTTGTATTCCACCAACGATGGAATTGAACCAATCTTGGCACACAGAACTCCCATGACGAACATAAAATACTAGAAGGGTTTGATGGGCATTGATCTTGAGTTTTGGAATTGTAGTTCACCTATATCCAGAGAACACTATGGACTCAGACAATGATGGATCTGGACTAAACTTGGCACAAATACTCAATATGCCCAAATGTGAACACTGGTTGAGTTTAGGGGAAATAGACCTTGACATTTGGGAGTTGTAGTTGCTGAGATTTATAGTTCACTTACAATCAAAGGGCATTCTGAATCCCACACAGAAATTTCCCACACAGAACCCCCATGATGAGCATAAAATAATGTGTTTTCTGATGGTCTTTGGTGACCCCTCTGACAACCTCTTGTGACTCCCCCAGGGGTCCTGACCCCCCCAGGGGTCCCAACCCCCCTCCAGGGGTCCTGACCACCAGGTTGAGAAACACTGATCTAGAAATAGATAATGTGTGTGCAGCCTTTATTCATAACTACACATAGACTCTTTAACACCCCAATAGGCATTGGATATTCTAGATGCACTATGTTGCTATGTGCCAATTTTTATGTTTTTCTAGATGGTGTTTAGTTTTTGTCTTAACCTATAAAGCCCTAAACGACTCCGGCCCAATTTACCTGTCCGAGCGTAAACTACCCTATGAACCATCAAAATTGCTAAGATTGTTTGGAGGGGCCCTGCTCTCGATCCCACCGGCCTCACAGGCGTGGCTGGTGGGGACGAGAGACAGGGCCTTCTCGGTGGTGGCCCCCCGACTCTGTAACTCTCTTCCACTGAAGATCAGAACTGCCCCTTCTATCTTAACATTCAGGAAACAGGTGAAAACTTGGCTTTGGGGATTGGCATTCGACGAATGAGCCATGATCCTGTGACATGGAGGGATGACGATGAATAATGATTTTTGATGACGACTGACCACTGTAATTATATGATTGTATTTTGCTATTTTAATGTTTTAGTGTGATTTAGAATATGATGTTTTTTAATGACTGTCTGTAATATTGATGTTGAAAACCGGCCTGAGTCCCTCGAATAGAGGTGAGAAGACTGGTATACAAAACTGCTAAATAAATAAATAAATAAATAAATTTTGGATCCATGGAATAATTTCCATAAGATCTCATGGGGACTGCAATCCATGTTATGTTGTAAAAGACTCAGGGCATATGCAGCTTTTGCCGAGTTAATATCTTCAACTCTCTTGATCCTTCATGATTGGCAGGGGCGGCTCGTCCATTACACGAAGTAAGCGGTCGCAGAACACTTTTTTTTGCCAGGGGCGCAGAGGCGCCTCTGTAAATGCCCCTCGACTGCCACTTGAGGAGCACCCCCTCAGCTCACAACAGCCCTAGCAGTCCGGGGGGAGCCTCGGCTTTCTTGCCTCGCTGCCAGGCGATCCTCTTCCCAAAGGGGCCGGGCCCTTGAGCCTCACCTAGCCCCTTTCGTTTTTGGTCCACCCGGCCACCGGGTGCGTGAGCAGAGCCTGTGCTCAATCGTTCTCCGCGTTCGATCCCTTCCCCATGACCGACTCCCTTTCCCAATCCCCTGGGTGCTCCACCCGCCTCCTCTCCTCTCCTCAATCCGCGGGTGGGCCAAGGGCCGGAGCCGCCGCGCCTGGCCCGCTTCAGGTCCGGAGGCATGTCTGAAGACCCCAGCGTGCGCACCAAAAGTCGCCTCTTCTCCTTTCTCTTCAGCTATTGGGACCAAGAGAGAGAGAGAGTGAGTGCCCCTCCGGCTGGAGGTATCTCCCACCTCCGCTCCCTCCTTTGTTTTTGCGCCTACCTTCAGGAAAGGTGGGCATCTCCACCTCTCTCTCTCTCTCTCTCTTGGTCCCAATGGCTGAGGAGAAAGTCAGGAGAAGAGGTGACTTTTGGTGCACACCTCCGGACCCAAAGCGGGCCAGGCAAGGGAGCAAGTGTGGCAAGTGTAGTTACTGGGATGTATAGTTCACCTACAATCAAAGAGCATTCTGAACTCCACCAATGATGGAATTGAACCAAATATGGCACACAGAACTCCCATGACGAACAGAAAATATATATCAATGATTGGTTGGGGGGGGGGGGGGTTTGCCAAAATACAGTTTGCTTACCGTTGAAAATTACCTCTGATGATTGGTCACCCAAGCTAGAGCCAAAAGAAGTCGTGATCCAAATGAGTGAGAGAACATCATACTGGGGACTTTTCAGTCATCTAATGTGATACACTGGCTGAGTCTCTTAAGCCTAATTAGTGTTTTGCATAAATTCACTGTGTCATAAAACATATCTCACAATGCACTTCAACTCTAGGGCTACTGATCTTGTGGGGTACATGTGATAACCTTTCAAAACACAAGAGATTTCTCCAAGAACACCTTCTGAAAATTCTAGTATTAACTATCAATAAGTCAATTAGATTCTGTATCCTAATATTCAGTTTTCGCCATCCATATAATAGGTAACGAGGAGAGGAAATATTTTAATACTATTCACAGTCTTTTGAAATGAGAAAGAAAATATACAGCTTAAGTCAACTGAGTTTCCCTTCATTGTTTCAATCCATTTCTTTTTGTATCAAAGTATTATACAAGTTGAAGTCTTTCATACTGAACAATTAGGGATAAACAAGGAAATAGAAATATGTCCATGCAAACAGAGACTTTTTTTAACCAGAATAAATCCATTTGAAGGAAGTAGGTGGGAGTTATTCATTATACAGCATGCCTGCTGAATTTGCTTACTGTTTGAGAACTAATTTTAAAACAATTGGAATTGAAAAACCGAAGGCAGAGCCTCTTTGCTATCAAAAAAATTAAAATTAAAGTATTAGAATATTTTCAGTCAAATAGCCTATTCTATTTTAAGAGTTATCTTTGACTGCATATTGGTTGTGGTATACTTAAATAATGATTTTAATAAAATACATCTTTAAGTCAAGGGTTAGAGAAGTCATCAGTAGTAGGTCAGAATCTTCCACTTGTTGTTGTCTTTGCTTCACATCAAAGGTTGATGGTCGCCCGATTCAAATAAGCAATTACATACAGTATTGATTTTGTTCTTCCAGTACATTTATAAACAAGAAAACTACTAGACCAAAAAAACAAAAAGAAAAGAAAAGGGAAAAAGAAAGAAAAGAAATAGTCTCGTGATCAACCCAATGTAAAGGCTTTCATCAGCTTTACAACATCCATGCAGTTTTGAAGGAAGTTCAAGAAAAGTCAAATAGCTGATGAGTTCTTTTTCCCCTTCCCCTTTTATTTATTTTCAAAATGGCAGAATGACGGGTGACAATCTTGCACTCCAGTGCAAAGTGAAATGCCGACTCAGTCTCAATGCAGAATCCTAGGAACAATAAGTTAGTTTCGGAGAGCTTACACCCTTGGAAAAACTCAGAATCAGTGGGACATATCCAAAGGGAATTTTCTAATAAAATGAGTTTGTTTTAAACCAGATGGAAGTTGTTTTGAGCCTTTGGGCTCTTTGTAAACATCCACATAAATGCCATGGAGGGGGAAAAATGTAATGGATATTGCATTTCATTTCCAGTTATTTGTCTATGCAAGTTTCTACTTAGATGAAGTTCCTAGAGGTAATTGTAGCTCAGACACTCCGTGGTGCCCTCTCAAACTCATGGGTCCTCCTGTTTCTGCCTTTTTTATTCTCTTGTAGATGCTTCCACTTATTTGTATTCACTTGAGCATTGGCAGGCCGTTGTCGGCGTTGTTTGCGGTCCCTTTTCCACACCTGCTCACAGAACTCATCCATTGTGTTAAGGTTGGGGTGGTTGATGAGCTGCATGAAATCCCGATACCAGACTTTTTGGCTTGGAGTCATGCTGTTTGAAGCTTCTTTGATCCTGGAACTATCTCCATCTTCCTCTTTGTGAAGCAGCTCTTCAAGGTGTTCTGTATCTATGATCTCCAGTGTTACTTTGAGGAGAGTCTGCATAAAGCCATGTTCTACAGCATGACAGAAATAAACTCCTGAATCTTTCCGCTGTAAACTTCGTAGCAGAAGACCTTGTTCTGTTCGGATCAAACGGTCATCTATTTTGATCTGCAGTTATTGGAAAATAAAAGAGGTTACATTTAAGTAATTATAACCATCAGTTTTGAGTCTCTCTTAAGATCATGATGACAATAGTAGTAGTAGTAGTAGTAGTAGTAATAATAATGCTTTTTAAAGTCTCAATATAATGCACCCACATGGTGCATTATATTGAAATTCTACCTTACCCTGTCTTTGTTTGGCTGTATAATTGGCAACACTCACCTTTAGAATAATTTAGTTCTCTAAATGCATCTGAACAATATAAAACCATATGGGAAACTCCAACAGAACAGAACAAAAGCCTTTCTAGTATAGTATTCTGGTCAAACAGTAGCTGACAAGTTGTCCATGGAAAGCCCACAGTAGGAACAGAAAGGTAACAGCAACCTCTCAGTTCAGTTCTAGTGTTATCTTTTCTTTATTTGGAACTGTAAAGCTGATCTTTAGAGTAAGCGATATTCAAACTGGTGGTCCATGGATCAGAGTTGGTCCATGACCCACCATCTACTAATCCCTTGAAATACTGCTTGAAAGAAAGAGGGAAAGAAACAACTAAAAGACAAAAATATGGCCTGAGTCTGATATGGAATTGTTTTTTTTTTTCCCCACCAGATAAACCAAGAATCATAGCCATAGGACATATTGGGTTAGATTTGTACCAGTATGCAAAGGGAACTTGTAGTATCTTTTAGAGCAGTGGTTCCCAAATGTTGGTCCTCCAGGTGTTTTGGACTTCAACTCCTAGAAATCCCAGCCAGTTTACCAGCTGTTAGGAATTGTGGCTGAAGTCACAACACCTGAAGGTGTTTAGGCTTCCTGTTGCCTTTGCAAATGTGAGCACTTCCAAGGCTTCCAGCCCCCACCAAGCTTCTGAGGCAGGAGAGAGACTGAAGGGGGACCCACATAGAGGAAGAAGAGGAGGAGGCAGACGCAGAGGCAGCAGTAGCAGACGGACCCCAGGCTCAGAGCCCGTCACAGCCATTTCCATTGCAACTTGGTGGGGATGGTGAAGCCAAGCAAAGCAGGAGGGAGCCAGGAGCTGGGGGGGGGCAGGGCCCGACCAATGAGGGGGGTCTGCCCCTGTCAGGGAGGGAGGAGAGTTGGGAAGGTAGCGTAGGATATCTATAGTCCCACAGTTTGTTCACAAAACAAAACGCACAATCGCATATCCACACTGCATGTGTGTGTATAGGATAAAGCTAAAGGTTTTCCCCTGACATTAAATCCAGTCATGTCCAACTCTGGGACTCTGGTGCTCATCTCCATTTTTTAGCTGAAGAGCCGGCGTTGTCCATAGACACCTCCAAAGTCATGTGGCCACTGGCATGACTGCATGGAGCGCTCTTACCTTCTTGCCACATTTGCATGTTTTTGAACTGCTATATGAATTGAAAAACATTATATCTATCTATATTTTACAACTTGGCAACATACACATGTTGGCAGAGCAACAGTGAATGCATATGGGAGTGTGGAATTGTGAAAATATAGTGGAATTAATGCACGTGCAAGATCATCCCCACAATAACCCCTCAAGACATGCACTCCAGCAGAGCCACTTATTTCCCACGTGACTGTGTGTATTTGAGGGGAGAGTTGAGGAAATATAGTAAAATTAACATCCATGTAGGTATTCTCCACAACTTCCTTTCAACATATGTGTATATGTGTGTGTGCATGCACTCAGGGGTGGCTCGTCCATTACGCAAAGTAAGTGGTCGCAGAACACTTTTTTTTGCCAGGGGCGCAGAGGCGCCACTATAAATGGCCCTCGACTCCCACTTGAGGAGCACCCCCTCAACTCACAACAGCCCTAGCAGTCCGAAGGGAGCCTCGGCTTTCTTGCCTCACTGCCGGGAGATCCTCTTCCCAAAGGAGCCGGGCCCTTGAGCCTCGCCTAGCCCCTCTCATTTCTGCTCCACCCGGTCACCAGGTGTGCGAGCAGAGCTGGCGCTCAATCGTTCTCCACGTTCGATCCCTTCCCCATGACCGGCTCCCTTTCCTGATCCCCTGGCGCTCCACCCGCCTCCTCTCCTCTCCCCAATCCGTGGGTGGGCCAAGGGGTGGAGCCACCATGCCTGGCCTGCTTCGGGTCCAGAGGTGTGTCTGAAGACCCCAGTGTGCGCACCAAAAGTTGCCTCTTCTCCTGACTTTCTCTTCAGCCATTGGGACCAAGAGAGAGAGAGAGAGAGAGAGAGACCCTCCGGCTAGAGGTATCTCCTACCTCCGCTCCCTCCTTTGTTTTTGCGCCTACCTTCAGGAAAGGTGGGCATTTCTCTCTCTCTCTCTCTCTCTCTCTCTCTCTCTCTCTCTCTCTCTCTCGGTCCCAATGGCTGAGAAGAAAGTCAGGAGAAGAGGTGACTTTTGGTGCACACGCCGGAGTCTTCAGGCACGCCTCCAGACCCAAAGCGGGCCAGGCAAGGGAGCAAGTGCAGCAAGTGTAGTTACTGGGATGTATAGTTCACCTACATCCAAAGAGCATTCTGAGCTCCACCAATGATGGAATTGAACCAAATATGGCACACAGAACTCCCACGACAAACAGAAACCATTGAAAATTACCTAGGGCCGCCTCTGCATGCACTATATCTCCCCCCAAAGAAAGGAGACAAAGAGGGAGGGAAGATGGCCACAGCAACGTGTGGCGGGTACAGCTAGTACTTTAAATAAACAAATAAATAAACAGTGCACATCACCAGCTCCAATTGCTTTGGAAGACTCCATATGTGTTGAACAGCCCTACAATGGGATTTCTCTGTTTTCATAAACTACTGTTGAATTGTAACTTGAAGCCTAGTTTGCAGTGAGTTTATAATTTCATCATATGACTGTAAGTTTTTAAATTAATAGCTACGGAGGAAGCCTCATGCAATAATATCCTCTACCATTGCAGCAAGATACTCCTGTATACGGCATGTGTATGTCACTGGATTTGTTCCAGCTAGACTTGAATTCAAAACCAAACTGAGCCATGAGCTTCATTACACAAGCTGTTCTAATCTACTTCAAAGTGGGGTGGAACTACTTCATCATTTTTTGCTGCTGACGTTGTTATTTGCATTCTGGTTGTTTCTGGATTATAGCTATCTCAAGATATTGTCGAATGCTTTCATGGCCGGAATCACTGGGTTGTTGTAGGTTTTCTGGACTGTATGGCCATGCTCTAGAGGCTTGGAAGTGCCTGGAGGGAATCTTTTGTTGAGAAATCACTCTCAACAAAAGATTTCCCCCAGACACTTCCAAGCCATTAAATGCTAATCAAGGTGGTCAGTTGAAACATTCACACCTAGCTCCAGCAGACAAAAGTCCTTTGTCCCACCCTGGTCATTCCACAGATATATAAACCCATTTTCCTACTTCCAACAGACTTCACTACCTCTGAGGATGCTTGCCATAAATGCAGGCGAAACGTCAGGAGAAAATGCCTCTAGAACATGGCCATATAGCCTGGAAAAACCTACAACAACCCAGTATCTCAAGCTACTCTATCATGGGAGTTTCTTAGCAAGAGGGGTTTCTTTTTTTCTTCCTCTGAAGTTGTGACAAGCTGTGATTTTCTCAGTGTAACCGAGTGGGTTTCCATGGCTAAATAAGATTGAATTTTGGTTTCTCTGAGCCCTATCCCAATTTTCAGACTACCCTGACACAGAAATAACAATTAAAATACATCTAACACAATTTTTCTATGTGGTACAAGAATGGCAAATGCTATCCAAACTATGCCAGGATGTGTATGATTTAGTTCATCTGTCTTTTAAAAAACACAGAGATCTCATAATGCGTTTTTAGATTGTTTATGAAAATTCTTGCTTTGGCTTTGAAATGAATTATACCTTTCTCTTGAACATTTAATGTGAAATACCATTTAAATGTCTTTCATCAAAATACTCTCTTTCTCCATCAGTCTCACTCTCTCTCTCTCTGTGCTTCCTCTTCCTTCCTTTCTTGCCTCTTTTTAATTTTTCTTTTCTCCCCTCCCTTCCTCCCTCTTGGTTCATGTAAAGCTGTCTAGCCAACAGGGGAAAGGTTATTGCCATAAAAATGAGGTGATGAAGTGACCTTGCAAGCTAGGAGGATGTCTACATTTCTATTAATCCTCTTGAGCAACTGGGGAAATGAAAAATAGAAGCACATTGTTCCATAGGTAACTGCAGAAGGGGGTGGGAGGCTTCAATGTCATCATTCAAAAATGTCCATCTAATGCTGGCAAAGAATGCTTTTTATTCCCATGGAGGTTATATTAAAAAGTTTAGATCTTAAGGCGCAACTAAAATCGATTCATTGAGGCAATGGGATTTCGTTAAGTCTTACAATTTAACATTTTAATCCAGGAGATCTACTCTAATTGGGACAAGCAATTTGATTCGGCTTTTAATTCCCTCTTAGGTATTGGTTTTTGTTGCTGCTATAAGGGATACCAAGAGTCTTGCCCTAAACTATTATGAGGACATTGCTTTGAGCTTCTCAGCTGGAATCACAGAGTAAACAAAAAACTGAAAACCATGATGTTTAAGATCCTGTTTCAAAGACAGAGTTGCACTTGACATTCATCATACTATTTGTCTTTGGTAGCAATACTTTTTATTTCTCAAATGACAAGAATGGGATCCTTCATCTGATTGGAGATGAAAATTTAAAGTTAATGAAACTGTTTGCCCCCCCCCCCCACTCCATATTTATTTATTTATTTATTTATTTATTATTCAAACTTATATGCCGCCACTCCCCTGGAGCTCGGAGTGGCGTACAAGAACAGGCTAAAATCTAACACAATTTAAAACAATTTAAAAACAGCAACATCAAAGATCAATGGCCCGTCGAAACAGATATGTCTTACATGCTCTGCGGAAAGCTGATAAGTCCCGCAAGGCACGGACTTCAGATGGTATTCCAGAGTGATGGTGCCACTGCTGTAAAGGCTCTGCATCTGGTTGCTGTTAGATGCAGACACTGGGAATTTCCAACAAATCTTGGTCTTCAGAACGGAGGGATCTCTGGGGTTGGTAGGGGGTGAGGCGGTCCCTCAGGTACATTGGCCCCAGACCATGTAAGGCCTTAAAGGTGAGTACCATCACTTTGAAAGGGATCCGGTGCTCAATTGGTAACCAATGCAGCTGCAGTAAGATTGGTGGCATCTCATTGGAATTCTCGCAAGAAGCCGAGCAGCTGCCTTTTGTACCAACTTGAGCTTTCGGATCACTGACAGAGGAAGGCCAATGTAGAAGGCGTTACAGTAGTCCAGTCTTGAGATGACTGTAGCCTGGATCACCGTAGCTAAGTCGTCCCTGGACAGATAGGGGGCCAGCTGTCTAGCCTGCCACAGATGAAAAAAGGCGGTTCTGCTAACGGCGGAGACCTGAGCCTCCATCATCAGCAAGAGGGTCCAAAAGGACTCCTAGACTCTTCACCAATGATGATGGGCGTAGCGCCTCGCCATCCAGGGTAGGCAGCTGGATATCCCCACTGCCCGGTTGACCCAGCCATAGGATCTCCATCTTTGCTGGATTCACCCTCAACCTGCTGGCACGCAGCCATCCAGTAGCGGCCTCGAGGCACTGATGGAAACAATCGGGTACAGAGTCCGGTCAGCCTTCCATCTTCAGCACAAGCTGAGTGTCATCAGTGTACTGGTAACACTCAAGCCCAAAACCTCGAACCAGCTGAGCAAGTGGTCGCATATAGATGTTAAACAACAGAGGGGAGAGAATGGCCCCCTGAGGAACCCCGCAAGATAGAGGGGACCTCTCAGAGACAAGGCCTCCCCTCTCCACTCGCTGTCCACTGTTGTGAAGAAAGGAGGACAGCCAATTTAAAGCTGTCCCCCTGACTCCAACAGCAGCAAGGCGGTGGGTCAAAAGATTGTGGTCGACTGTGTCAAATGCTGCTGTGAGATCCAATAACACAAGCAGCGCTGACCCGCTGTGGTCAAGCTGGCATCGAAGGTGATCCATGATGGAGACCAGCACAGTCTCTGTCCCATGCCCTGCATGGAAGCCGGACTGGAAGGGATCTAGTCCGGCTGTATCGTCTAGGAATTGCTGCAACTGCTCTGCTGTTCTCCTCTCAATCACCTTGCCCAGTTTGGGTAGAGCATCTTAAACATTTCCACTTTTCTTTGGCCCTAGAAATTTTTATGTGACCCCAGGTATATAGGTATGTATATTAGATATAAAAACCAAACATTTACTGATAATAAACCATCATTTTCAATGCTGTTTTTCCTTTTTGTGGAATACAGTTTAGAATTTCCAATAGATCTTGGTCCTCAGAATGGAGGGATCTCTGGGGTTGGTAGGGGGTGAGGCGGTCCCTCATATTGGCTTATGGATAAGTTAACCCATGTTTTTGGAATTATTTCTTTACTAGAATTTCAAATTTGTACATGAGTTCATACATTAAATATTGGGCCCTGAATAGACTTTTAGGACTTCTCATTAATAACTAGTAGTTATTCTTAGTGTTGGTGATTGTGGAAATATTCTCACTTCTAAACAGAAAACACTTCATCCCTTTATTAGATAAATGCATTGGCATGGTATTTTTGCTTTTGAATGTGCAAGAAATAATTCATACAATGGAAGTATTCTTTTAAAAAATCTACTACATGTCATCAGGAAATATAATGAGGCTAAAATCTTCTACCGGCTACCAGTGTTCTGTGGGAGTTACTTTTTAGCAGCCTGGACAACCAGCATACAGCTCTAGTGTCATCTACGACCTCTCTGTATCTTCTCCCCATTTTTCTATGCTGCCGAAACAGGGTCTCACAGAGTCCATCACATGACACATGGCAACTTCTGACAGAATTCCATGGGATTCCCTTTCAGCAGCATAGACAAATAGAGCCCAGAATGCCTTTTGGAATGGCTGAAAGCGGGGGGGGGGGGGGGGGGACCTCTATGAGGAAAGGACATGTAATGGCAGAAGGCAAACTTCGAAGGAAGGAAACAGAGTAAGACCGTTCTCACTGTTGTCTCCCACTTACCCCCGATTTCTCCTTGCTCATGTGATGAGGGAATGCCCCAAGAAACCTAGAGTTCCTGGAATTCTGTCTCACCAGGTTAATATATTCACAACTCTAGCTTAAGTTCCACATCATGAGGAGACAGCAAAGCCTAGAGAAGACAATTATGCTGGGGAAAGTGGAAGGTAAAAGGAAGAGGGGCCGACCAAGGGCAAGATGGATGGATGGCATCCTTGAAGTGACTGGACTGACCTTGAAGGAGCTGGGGGTGGTGACGGCTGACAGGGAGCGCTGGCATGGGCTGGTCCATGAGGTCACGAAGAGTCAGAGACGACTGAACGAATGAACAACAACAAGCTTAAGTTCTGCTGGTGCCTCACTAAACTACAACTCTCAGGATCTCATAACATTGAGCCATAGCAATTAACATGGTGACATTAATTATGCAGTCTAGATCCACCCCAAATCTGAGAAACTGAAATTCAACTGCTAATGCTTGGTTCAGTTTTGGAACTGTACCTCTTCCTTTCGGTCATCATTTTGTTTCTGGAACTGCCAGTAGACAAGAGCACGCTGAGATTTTGGGCTGCATTCCAGGAAAGTGCTGCTATTCTCTACCCCGTAGATAATTTTCTCTTCAAACCCAGGTCCACTTGGATTATCTGTAGGGAGAAATAAAGGGAAACAAGCTACCCATTACTGGAAGACTTTGTGCGCCTCTTGAAAGCAGTAATGTAAATAACGAATTCTTCAAAATGAGATTGAAATGACTGGACATTACACAATAGCTGGTTGGGGGATTGTCCTTGTCCATATGGAGATTTACAAAAATATTGAACATATTTTTATATATATTTTACTAGCCATCCCCTGCCATGTGTTGCTGTGGCCCAGTCTGGTGATCTGGAAAATAGAGTAATGAGGAAGTGTTGGTTTCTAATATATGTAATTTCTTTATGTTTGTGGGTAAACAGTATTTCTTGCTGTTTCTTTGTCAGTGTTGATGTGGAGATTGTCTGGTTTGCCTACTCTGGAATATGCAACACATAGTTGTCCTTCTTTAAGGTCCCTTTCAAATCTATGATACTATCTCTCTCTGTGTGTGAATCATATCTATGGCTGGGTGGCTCTTTGTCAAGAGGGCTTTGATTACATTTTCTTGCCCTGGTGAAGGGAGTTGGACTGAATGGCCTTAAGTATGGGGGTTCTGTGTGGGAAGTTTGCCCCAGTTCTATTGTTGGTGGGGTTCAGCATGCTCTTTGATTATAGGTGAACTATAAATCTCAGTAACTACAACTCCCAAATGTCAAGGTCTATTTTCTCCAAACTCCATCTGTGTTCATATTTGAGTATATGGAATGTTTGTGCCAAGTTTGGTCCTGATCCAACCATGTTTAAGTCCACAGTGCTCTCTGGATGTAGGTGAACTACAACTCTCAAGGTCAATTCCCACAAAACCCTTCCAGTGTTTTCTGTTGGTCATGGGAGTCCTGTGTGCCATTTTTGGTTCAATTCAATCATTGGTGGAGTCTTAATGCTCTTTGATTGTAAGTAAACTATAAATCCCAGCAACTATAAAATCCCAAATGACAGAATCAATTTTTTTGAGTGATGGTCACTCGTTGGGTTAGTAGGTGTCTTGTGGCCAAATTTGGCAGCAATTCGTCTAGTGGTTTTTGAGTTCTGTTAATTCTCCAAGAGAACATTACATTTTTATTTATATAGATTTTAAATATTATAATTTGAAAACAGAATTAATCCAACTGCCATTTTTTTTAAAAAGGAGAAACACAGAGGCACATATCTACTGACATTAAAATGAAGTTTGAAAATTGTTTGGGAGGAATGGACTTCACTTTGTGAGTGCTTAGACTGACAAGTCTGGAACTGGTTTGAGGCCAGGAGAATGATTATATTCGCCATAGAAACGTGCTTCAAAATGCTTTCTGGAGAGTCCCCACCCCCAGTTTCCAAGCAAAATGGGCATCAACACTCTAGACGCATAGGAGATTAAAATACCTTAAATTACAGTAATTTTAATTATTTATTTACTTTATTTGCTTAATTTTTATCCCACCTTTCTCTTAATATAGGAACCCAAAGTGGCTAACAACAAACATGACACAATACAAACAGAGCAAATGCATGTAAATATAAATATAAAATTTTAAAAAATTCTATGGAACTGGGATGAGGGATACACTGGAATCTGCTGCAGCACAAACTTGAACTTTCCTGCAACTTTCTTTCTTAAATGCATGCTGTAACAGTGTGTGCTTTGTGGCTGTCACAGTTTCGAGTTACCTTGACGCTGTAATACGAGGGGTATTTTTTAAGTAAGGTCCGTTGGAACATAAGTACACAACGAAAGTTTATTTCAAAAAAGTAAATTTATTTTCAGAAAGTACATACTTCACTCTATTTTTCGACATAGTTGCCAAGTTTGATCAAACACTTATCATACCTCTGAACCAATTTTAAAATACCCTCTTCATAAAAACTTGCCGCCTGCTCCGATAACCAAGAGTTCACTGTAATCAAAGAAGGGCGACCGGAGCGGTCCTCATCATGGACGTTGTCACGGCCATCTTTGAATTGTCGTACCCACTTACGCACTTTGCTTTCATTCATAATAGTATCACCGTACACTTCACAAATCTGTCGATGAATTTCTGTAGCAGGCAGGTTCCTTGCTGACAAAAGCCGTATCACTGAGCGAACCTCACATGCGGTGGGTGAGTTGATAGTCTTAAACATTTTTAAAGCACAGAACAGGTTAGCTACAGAGCAGAAATTGAGCAGAAGTGTTCCCGAGGCATGCCGGTACACAACACTCGCGCTTGTTGCGGTATGCACATGAACTACTAGTGTCTACAACATAATGGACCTTACTTAAAAAATACCCCTCGTATTGTGTCAGTGTAGATCAGTGGTTCTCAACCTTCCTAATGCCACGGCCCCTTAGTACAGTTCTTCATGTTGTGGTGACCCCCAACCATAAAATTATTTTCATTGCGACTTCATATCTGCAATTTTGCTCCTGCTATGAATTGTAATGTAAATATCTGATATGCTGGATGTATTTTCATTCACTGGACCAAATTTGGCACAAATACCCAATACGCCCAAATTTGAATACTTGTGGGGTTGAGGGCAAATTGATTTTGTCATCTGGGAGTTGTAGTTCCTGGGATTTATAGTTCACCTACAATCAAAGAGCATTCTGAACTCCACTAATGCCGGAATTGAACCATACTTGGCACACAGAACTCCCATAACCAACAGAAAATACTGGGAGGTTTTGGTGGGCATTGACCTTGAGTTTTAGAGTTGTAGTTCACCTATATCCACTCAAACAATGACAAATCTGAACCAAACTCGGCACAAACACTCAATATGAGTCCCCTTCGGGGTGAGAAGGGCGGGGTAGAAGTAAACCAAATAATAAATAAATATGCCCACCTGCAAACACTGGTGGAGTTTGGGAAAAATAGGCCTTGACATTTGGGAGTTGTTGCTGCTGGGATTTATAGTTCACTTACAATCAAAGAGCCCCTTGAACCCAACTAACGATAGTTGGGCCCCCATGACCAATAGAAAATACTGGCGGGATTTGGGAGGAATCAACAGGGATTTAGGGGAGATGTAGTTCACCTACCTCGAGAGAGCACTGTGTTCCAAAAACCATTAGAAATATGTGTTTTCTGATGGTCTTTGGTGACCCCTCTGACACCCCCTTGTGACCCCCTCAGGGGTCCCGACCCCCAGGTTGAGAAATGCTGGTCTAGATGGTCTTAAAGAAATAACATATCCTGCTGTTTAGAAGGGTTAATCAGCTGAAAACACACTCAAAAAACACATTCAAAAACGTATGTATCTATCTACAGTTCTTCTTTGAAATGGAAGTATGGTTGCTAGGGTTTAACAAAGAGAACTGCTAGGCAAGGGGTTATGTTGAAAGCACTTAGAGCAATTAATGAGAATTTGTATTCCTTAACCCATGACTCCCATAATTTGTGCCACAAAATTAGTCTGGGGAATGCACAATCTGATAATCTTTTCCACATTTTTGACTATGGTAAACTATCCAGAATGAATGGTAAACCATCCAGGGGTAGTAATCATACAGTCGCCCAGATATTATTGGACTTCAAAGTTCTAGCAGACGTAGCCAGAACAGCCAAAGGTGAAGAATGCTGGGAGTTGCAGCCCAGCATGATTGCCACCCCACCTTTGCCCTTTCTTTAAAGGAAGGATATTTGTTAAAAAAATGAAAGGACAATAATGTGTTATACACAGAGAGCAGAGCTATTATTACGTTGAAATCTGTGACCCCTTATTATTATTTAAGTTTAGGTTAATAATTCACTCAATTTAATTTTTTAAAGATTTTTTAAAAAGCTGAGGGCTTTGTATTGAATAACAAGGGTTGGTGTGGTCCTTGAAGATTTAATGATGTCCCAAGAGATCTATGATCCTAATACTTTAATAGACAACCATATAATATAAGGCCTTCAAAAAGTATTAAAACACATTTAGATTGTGTGACGCTGCAGTGTGTTGTACCAGTTGTTAATGTCCACAAATCTTGTTTTTGTGGAAACAACATTCCATGAATCACTTCCTTTTGTAAACCATATAATTTATGGAAATGTAATGAGGCCTTGTGGACAAGTGAAGGAAAGTGAAATAAATTACTTCCTTTTTATAACAATATTGTTTCCCCGTTATTCATCAATTGGCTGCAAAGGTTGAATTGTTTTGGATTTATATGGCAGTTGCTTCTACTCCAGCACCACAAAGGAATTTGGGTCTAAGAATTAACTCTTTCATAGCAAGAGTCTAGCAAAAGTATGACAATTACTGAGGGCAAGAAAAAGTGAACAACATATTCCTGAACTGGAGCCACAGCTTCGACCCAGCGTACCTGTCCGAACGTATCTCCTTCTATGTCCCATCTTGGAGTTTAAGCTCTTCTGGGGAGGCCCTGTTCTCGGCCCTGCCTATCACAAGTGAGGTTGGTGGGGACGAGGGACAGGGCCTTCTCAGTGGTGGCCCCTCGCCTGTGGAATTCACTCTCCGGGGAAATTAGGTCATCAACATCCCTCCTCTCCTTCAGAAGGAAGCTGAAAACATGGATACTGGGACCAGGCTTTTGGGTAATCTGGCAGACTGACAAGGTAATGATGACCAGAATTTGGAAAGGACTATGGTAATGCTGAATGGACTTACGGATTTTAGAACTCGGTGAACGTTGGCCACTAGATTGGCTTTTTAGTTGCTATTGTATTAATTGAATGTTTTAATTATTGTGGTTATTGCTGTCATGTATTTTATCTGATGAATTGTTGGCATCGAATTGTGCCGGTTGTAAGCCGCCCTGAGTCCTCCCCTAGGGGGTTGAGAAGGGCGGGGTAGAAGTGCCCAAAATAAATAAATAAATAAATTTCTATATTTTGAATGTATCTTCTGTCTATGAAAAATGTGTAAATATCTTTAATTCAATGTGTTTACATGTCTGCTAGTGATATTCTTTGTGTTGGAGTGATTTGTTCAAGAAGTCATGCTGACAATCCAGAGAAACTACTTTTTTGACAACGATCAGACTTCTATAGTCAAGTATGGCTACTGGTTGGAGGATTCTGGAACTTAAAATCTCTAAAAGTAATGTTTCCAAAATTCTGACCATACCACCAAAACCATGAGACTTGCCTGTTAAAGCAATTTCGAACTGGGTTTTCTATTGGTGCTAGCTTCAGATTACTTGTTTAGGATCCAAACCACTGTATTTCTACTGTGATAATAACTTTCCAATACTGTAATGCTATCTCAAGATAAACATTTCTAACTTGGAATCAGTTTACTACAACAAAGTCAAAGTGGTTTTTGTTTTGATTTACAAAAGTGCTTTATGTTGAACTGGAGCCCAGACAATCTTATGCCAAACTAAAATAGTTAATCTTTAAACTGTCATGGGATGAGTCACTTTTTGTTCTTTAAAAGATGCCTAACTTTCTAAACTTGTCCACATTAGAAACTTTGAATTGGTTGTTATTAGGGCTGGGCGGTTTCGTTTCGTTAATTCGTAATTCGTTAAAAATTCGTTATTTTTTTATAACGAAGCGATAACAAACCATTCTGGAGCAACTTAAAAACGAAACGAATTTTTAAATTCGTTTTGTAAATGCTTCGGATTCGTTATGTATTCGTTTCGTTATGGGTTTGAGGTCATTTCGTTATTATTTCCGCATGTCTGGGGCAAGTTTTATAGTTGTTTTTTGTTTAATTAGTGAAAAAAATATATAATATCACACCAACAGTCAACAACAGAGGGAGAGGGAAGCTTCAGAAGTTCCCCCTGTCCCATTTGGAGGTTTTTTAGCGTATTGCGCGGTCGCGTCCGCCATTAACGAATCGATTCGTTATTGTTTCGTATTCGTTTCATTAATGTTTCGTAATTTTTTTAACATTTACAAAATTTCGTAAATATCGAACTTTTTAAAAGAAAAATTTCGGAATTCTTTTAAATATCAAAACGCAAAAAACCCCAAAAAACGAATCGATTTTAGAAACAAATTTTTCCGTTGTTACCCAGGCCTAGTTGTTATATCAATGTTCCATTATTTGGGTAGAGACCACCAGAGGGCAGTAGAGAGAGAAGGATTGCCCATTTTATGGGGGATAAAACAATTTCCCCTGTTTTTATTGGTTATCCCCCCCCCCCCAATTCCCATTTCATAAACAAGAGTTGTTTTCACTACAGCAACATGAGTGGGGAAAATAACAGGAAAACAGACTTTGTACTTCTAGTTGCAAAGATTACTGCAGACATAGACTGCAGCCAGGAAATCAGACCACTTCTTGGGAGGAGAGCAATGACCAATTCTCGATAAAATAGTGAAGAGTAGAGACATCACATTGGCAATGAAGATCCATATAATAAAAGCAATGGATGTGAGAACTGGACCATAGGGAAGGCTGAGCGAAGGAAGATAGATGCTTTTGAATTGTGGTGTTGGAGGAAAGTTCTGAGAGTGCCTTGGACCGCAAGAAGATCCAACCAGTCCATACTTCAGGAAATAAAGCCCAGCTGCTCATTGGAGGGAAGGGTATTAGAGGCAAAGATGAAGTATTTTGGCCACAGAATGAGAAGACAGGAAAGCTTGGAGAAGACAATTATGCTGGGGAAAGTGGAAGAAAAAAGGAAGGGGGCTGACCAAGGGCATGTCAGGAGTTATGAAAACACGGCCAGAGCCTCCTACGGGCCTCGAAGTCTCCCTCCTGACATCGTTGTGTTTTATGGTTTGATAGGGGGGCCATCTGGCAGAAGAGATGCTTTGTTGATGTGGGAATTCACATTCCATCTGAATATTAGGAAGAACTTCCTGACTGTGAGAGCCGTTCAGCAGTGGAACTCTCTGCCCCAGAGTGTGGTGGAGGCTCCTTCTTTGGAAGCTTTTAAGCAGAGGCTGGATGGCCATTTGTCAGGGGTGATTTGAATGCAATATTCCTGCTTCTTGGCAGGGGGTTGGACTGGATGGCCCATGAGGTCTCTTCCAACTCTTTGATTCTATGATTCTATGAATGGAATGTAGCCACAACTTGAGATAAGGGGGGAAGAAGGGGGGAGGAACCAAGGGGGATGTATTGCTGGGCTTTGGCGGGAAACCCTCAGATCTCTCTTTCTCCGAATCCTGTATAGACTGAATAAACCCGTGTTCAAGAAATTTGCCTTGTGAGCGTGGCTTGGTTCTAAGATCTGACAGGAGCTGACAAGGCAAGATGGCTTGACTTTGAAGGAGCTGGGGGTGGTGGCGGCCAACAGGGAGCTCTGGCGTATGCTGGTTCATGAGGTCACAAAGAGTCGGAAGTGAATAACAATAAGAACAACAACAGGAAACTTTCAAGGTAAACTTTGGATTTTGCCTACTCAACTCAGCTTCTCAACTTTGCCTACTTCACAGGATTGATTCAACTCCCAACAATAACCTTTTATCTTGAAATCTATTTAGAGAATAAACACAGTATTCCCTCACCAAAACTTTCAGGAAGGTAAGCAGAATTCTAGAAAATGTAGTTTGGGAAGGTGAGGATTCTGTTTATGACAATTCCATTCAGTTATGTTCTACGTTATGTGCTTCCACTGTAATCACTAGTGGTTTTGTATCTTTCAGGCACTGTTTATAGAATGCAATCTTCTTCTTTCTCTGCTTCTTTGTCTTTTTTTTCTTGATCCACCTAGTTTTCGGTAAGTCATATATAATTCTCGATGAACTTAATTGTCATGGGTTGGATTATTATGAACATCGGACACGTTAATGAATCAAATTCTGGCAATGACTGCTTATTTCCAGTAGAGGGTAGTGCTGTATAAGCATTCTTGTCGAGTCAAAGCTACATTTTTCATTGCTGTGTTGGAATGTGCACATCTAAACTAGTGAGTGCGGATGAAGAGTTTATGTGCCATCTTATGTCTGGATTGGTCATTAATAAATAACCACATAATTAATAAATCAGCTAACAAATAGCTCCTGAAGAAGCTTTTTAGCAGCGTAAATTCAAGTTGCATGAAGTGAGGCAAGCACTTACTGTATTACATCCATCTATATAAATAAAAATGTAATGTTCGTTTGTGGGGTTAACATAACTCAAAAAATAAAAATTAGATTTGAAGGCTTAGCTGAGCCTGGGAAAATCCCCTGTTGAGAGACCATGAAAATGAACAAAATCTGGCTACCAGTATTTAAAAACTCTAAAATTACAACAGCAAAACAGCAGAGAGGAAACAATCAGGCACATCTTAACACCTCTCAACAGGGGATTTTCCCAGGCTCAGCCAGGCCTTCAAATGCTAATGAAGGTGATCAATTGAAACATTCACACCTAGCTCCAGCAGGGAAGAGCTCCTTGCCCCACCCCAGCCATTCCACAGATATATAAACCCATTATCCTAATTCCAACAGACCTCACTACCTCTGAGGATGCTTGCCATAGATGCAGGCGAAACGTCAGGAGAAATGCCTCTAGAACATGGCCGTATAGCCCGAAAAAACCCACAAAAACCTATTTATTTATTTGCAGCATTTATATTCCGCCCTTCTCACCCCACAGGGGACTCAGGGCGGATTAGAGTGTACACATATATGGCAAACATTCAATGCCAATTTTGACAAACAACATATAAAGACTATTTAACTTTTTCTGGCTGCCAGGGGAGCTGTCACTTTCATCGTCTATCTGCGACACTGAAGAAGTATTTCCGCATTCCCCGCATGCTTTTTGCTGGAGTGCTTTGCTGGAGTCTTTTTTATGGCCTCATAAATTAGTTAATTTATCATCCCCACACTTTAAGGTGGTACCTAATTTTCCTACTTGACAGATGCAACTGTCTTTCGGGTTGCAAAGGTCGACAGCAGGTTACACAATTAGTTGGAAACCCACTCCAACCCGGGCTGGCTTCGAACTCATGACCTTTTGGTCAGAGTGATCTTAATGCAGCTGACACTCAGCCAGCTGTGCCACAATCCCAGTGGGATGAACACTTACCCAGAAAACCTGCAAAATCTATTAAAATGATTCTTCTGTTGAGGAGAGGAGTGGATTTGCAGTGGATAGAGCAAGAAGTAAAACAGATCCCAATTCTAACCTTTCCCTTTATGAAGCAACATAATGGACAGGGTGAATTACAACTTACCATGGTGCTGTAAATCTGAGCAATGAGTAAGGGGGTCACCATTTCGTATATCTTGTCGTCTAGTACGTCTAAAATAAATTAGAAAAAAACCCGATAAGTCTTCATTGAATTCATCTGTTGAGCTTCTGACATATGAAAAGATGCCCTTTCATTTTTTTCCCCTAGTTACAAGACTGCCTGAGCAACAGTAATTTAGCTTGTGAACCATATATGTTTCAATATTTCGCCCATATATGTTTCAATATTTCAGTTCAACATAAACTGAAAGTGTCCTCAGTCATTTAGCTTTCTTAAAGAAACAATGAATCTTGAATTTCACCTCTTCCATGAAAAAAAGCTACGTCAATACATTAGATTGATCCAGATATTTAAAAAACCTGAGTAATTGGAGTTTTATCTGTGTTAGATCAAGGCAAGAAAGCATGGCTAAAGTAAGAAGTTCTTCAGAGAGATTTGACTCAATTTAAGCTAAAGATATGTGTTTCCGAATTATTATTTTTTGTCGTGTCAGGAGCGACTTGAGAAACTGCAAGTAGCTTCTGGTGTGAGAGAATTGGCCGTCTGCAAGGATGTTGCCCAGGGGACGCCTGGATGATTTGATGTTTTTATCATCCTTGTGGGAGGCTTCTCTCATGTTCCCGTATGAGGAGCTGGAACTGATAGAGGGAGCTCATCCGCCTCTCCCTGGATTCGAACCTGCGACCTGTCGGTCTTCAGTCCTGCCTGCATAGGGGTTTAACCCACTGTGCCACTGGGGGCTCCGTTTAGTTTCTGAATGAACTAGTTGAACATTTGTGACCAACATTAAGCATAATTTCCTTTCAATGACTTTACACTCACTAATCAATACTTTCAACACAAGCAAAGATATGTCATTGTGAATAACCTGGCTAAAACCTTTAGTCTGTATTGATTATGATTAAATTAACAGTCTGATTTCTAGGTATTTGGATCAATGAAGGTTCAACATAAACTTAACGTGTCCTCAGTCATTTAACTTTCTTCAAGAAACAATGAATCTTGAATTTCACCTCTTCCATGAAAAAAAGCTACGTCTGTACATCAGATTGATCCAGACATTAAAAAAAACCTGAGTAATTGGAGTTTCATACATGGGGCCTTTGAGAATTCCTAAGAGAGAGATCTCAGCATCTTCCTGAATCTAGACATCTCAGAATTCTGTGAGAATAGCCTTGAAAGTTAAATGGTATTAAACATTGGGATGAACTTAGGCTACCACATATCTCTGATGTATATACAAGCTTAATAATTTATTTATTTATTTACAATATTTGTATACCGCTTTTCTCACCCCGAGGCAGGCATGTAGCCGGGGGGGGGGAGGGGCTATAGGGGCTTAAGCCCCCCCTCCCCCGAAATTCTCATGGTGGTACGCGAGAAGGCCTTACTGGTACATTATTTAAACTGTTATGTTTATTAATATCATGATCTGATCACCATTCTCAATATATCCCATATGCATGAGGGTATTGGAGTAACGATACAAAAAGTTTGCTAGGCTAGACCCTCTTTCACCCAGACTCAGCGTCCCCCCCCCCCCCCCGAAAAAAATCCTGGCTACGGGCCTGCCCCGAGGGGGACTCAAAGCGGTTTACACATACGTAATGGCAAAATTCAATGCCAGTACAAACAATTACAGTTATACATTACAATTAGACATAAATCAAGTTAAAACAATAAAAGCAATAAAACAACCATTAAAACAAAACAGAGGGTTTTGTTTTAATGATGTTTTAATGAGAGTAAAGTTAAATTTCAGGTGCTCTTTAAATCTGAAATAGCTGATATTGTTTTATGGTTTAATGCAGGGGTCCTCAAGCTTGGGCTGGATTATAATTTGGAAAAAAAATGAATGAATTCCTGTATACACTGCACATATCTTATTTGTAGTGCATAAAATACTTAAAAACAATACAATAATTAAAATTAAGAACAATTTTAACAAATATAAATGTATTCGTATTTCAATGGGAAGTGTAGGCCTTCTTTTGGCTGATGATATAGGATTGTTGTTGTTGTTGTTTAGTGTGCTTTCAAGTCGTTTCAGACTTAGGTTGACCCTGAGCAAGGACCGGGTAAATGACCTTGGAGGGCCGTATCTGGCCCTCAGGCCTTAGTTTGAGGACCCCTGGTTTAATGTATTACTGCAGAGGTCCTCAAACTATGGCCCAGGGGCCAGATACAGCCCTCCAAGGTCATTTACCCGGCCCTCGCTCAGGGTCAACCTAAGTCTGAAACTACTTGAAAGCACACAACAACAACAATCCTATCTCATCAGCCAAAAGCAGACCCACACTTCCCATTGAAATATTAATAAGTTTATGTTTGGTAAAATTGTTATTCATTTTAATTATTTTATTGTTTTAAAATGTTTTTTTTTAACTACAAATAAGATATGTGCAGTGTGCATAGGAATTCATTCATTTTTTTTTTCAAATTATAATCCAGCCCTCCAACAGTTTGAGTGACTATGACCTGGCCCTCTGTTTAAAAAGTTTGAGGACCCCTGTGTTACTGTTTTAATGATTACTCGTGTATTTAATTGTGATTTTATTATTGTAATTGTTATGTAGTGGCATTGCATCTCTACTATATGTAAGCCGTCCTGAGTCCCCCTTTGGGGGTAGAGAAGTGACGGGATCGAAATACTAGAAATAAATAAATAAAACAAAAATCTGCAGCAAAACTTTCCACAAAATTGAATATGTAATATGTGTCGATCAGAACATTGCAAACTTTTATATTCAAAGTCAGGATAGTGGTTGAAACTGTTATCAATATCTCAATATAATCTGTTGTAATGTAGCTTTAAGCAATGTTATACCTTCTATTGAACCTCTTATTGTTGTCTAGCTTGAGCTATTAGAAAACATTTTATAGAAAACACAACCATTTGGAATAGTTTGGTGTGTATTCAGTTTGATTACCACTGTTATTTTCCCTTTGTCTTTTACTTTTGTCACAAAATAGCGGTAGCACAAGCCCTCACTTCAATCCTTAAAAACAGATGATTCACAGTAGAAGAAAAGAACACGGCAAACAAAGATGTTGTTAGAGGCTAAACACTTCACTTGAAGAAGAAAGGGAACATGGAAGGAATGAAAAGACAAGGGGGTGGAGTTAGAAAAGAGGATTAGAGGACTGAATAATAATAGATTTCCAAATCCTGAAATCACATGAACAAAAGTCAAAGACTCAGTCACAGTTGTTTATAATCCTCATCTTTTTGTTGCAAATGTTTTCTTTTAAAAAATAATGAAAATCAAGCATAGCGTAAGTCTAAAACATTCCTCACCATAAAAGGACAAAGTATCTTGAAGAGATAATTTTAAAACTTGATCATTCTTGGCTCCAGTGACATCAATGTGTAAACACCTTTTCCCCAAAGTGTAGGAGAAATCAACCCCAACGTCAGCACTCAAATAAATAAAATTGTAAATTATTGCAATATAAGGAACAATCCATGATTTTTCCACTTCTGCTATTTTAATGCCATAAAGTTATTTTTTTTTGTCGTGTCAGGAACAACTTGAGAAACTGCAAGTCGCTTCTGGTGTGAGAGAATTGGTCGTCTGCAAGGACGTTGCCCAGGGGATGCCTGGATGATTTCATGTTTTTTATCATCCTTGTGGGAAGCTTCTCTCATGTCCCCGCATGAGCAGTTGGAGCTAATAGAGGGAGCTCATCCGCCTCTCCCCAGATTCGAACCTGCGACTTTCAGTCCTGCCGGCACAGGGGTTTAACCCACTGTGCCACCGGGGGCTCCAACGTTTTTATTGACATTGTATATGACATCTTTAAAGCCAAGATTCTCCTAAAGTGATGTATTAAAATGGATATATCAGAAAGCAATGTTTTTATTGCTTTCTGATATATCAATTTTTAATACATCACTTTAGGAGAATCTTGGCTTTAAAGATGTCATATACAATGTCAATCTCTCTGTGTTTCAATATGACAAAATCATAGAGTCATAGAGCTGGAAGAATCATCGGCCATCCAGTCCAACCCCATGACAAGAAGCAGGAAAATTACATGAAAACTACACATAAGGCAAAATGAAAAACCAAAATAAAAGCTACCATACAGAAACATACTACAACAACAAGAAGAAAAAACTGACCACACAGCTAAAGTAAAATAATAAGGGGAAAATACAGATAACTTCCTACTTCCCAGATAGTGGGTTTAATTGCCAATTGAGCAAATTTCTCCTAAGCTAATATCCTAGTTCTACTAATCCTTGAAACCTAAAACTGATAAATTATATATAATTTCAAATTGAATTAATACAAATAAATAACAGGCCCATTCCAATGATTTTTAAGCCTAAGGTTTCTTTTCATTTGTTTACTTACATTCAGACATTCTTTTCCTGAATGTAAATGCTATTCAATCAGGGTTTTAGGATTTGCTATGAAATATTAAGCTGCTCCTTTGGTGGGGGGATTCAGCAGTATTCGGTCTGAGAATAGTACTTAAAAAAAAGGGGGGGGGTGGCTAAATGACGTTTAGCCAAAGTGCAGGAGGTTAAGGGATGAAAAAGATGTTTTTATATAGTTGCCCATTCAACCCGATTCTTTCTGAGAAACATGCACCTTCCCATGCTTGTGTATCCCAGTAGTCATGGAAAACACATGCTTTCCTTCCCTCATCCCTGTGTGGACTCCTCCAGAGCATGTGCATTTTTGAATAGCCCAAAACAGCATAGAAAGGAACAGGTGGCTCAGGGAATCACAAATGGAAAGCAAATACAATACTCTCAAATTCTGTCTTGTACATTTTATAATGTTAAACAGAGCTCAAGTTAACAATTGGGGGAAGACAGAGATTCGAGGGAAGTTTTTTAAATTGTGATGCACTGGATCTCAAATGCACATCTCTTGAGTGATTTTTTAAGATAAAAAACCTTCCAGCAGATGTCCTCCATCTGCCCTCTTTCTTAATTTACTTCAAAACAAAAAAAAAAACAGTAGTGAGGATGGCACCGGGCTGACAGATCTGTGTTTAAACTAGATTTGAGGTCTCAAATTCAAAAATCCCACTTCTTTGCCCTGCATTTTTGTGCTGTCTGAAAGCACCCTCAGATAATGAAAACAAAATCACTATTAGCTTACTGAATATGCTTACCTATTAGTGAAGTGAATCCTTTCTAAGCTTTAGCCTAAACTTTAAAGGAACAACTAAAGATACTAAACTCTCTTCCTCCAAATAACATAACTATTCAGACTAAAAACTGCAGTGGATTCACTTTTCTACTAATATGGCACCACCACTTGAAACAGATGGGGAAGGAGTTTAGGTCAAAAAAGATATTTACATCTTCTCTTACCTCTTGGCAGTGGGGAAGTAACGGGAGCACGATGAGCCATCCCAGGCACAATATGGGTCCCTAGCAAGGCAGCATTCTGCACATGCTTTCCCATAGACATCACATCGGTGCAGGGGAAGCTGTGAGACTCCAATAGCTGAGCCAATATAGAGCTGTTGCTAAGTAAGCAGAGAGAAGAAAGGAAGGTAAGTGGAATAGCAATTTTCTGGGGGGGGGGGGGGAGCATTATAATTCTTTATCTATGAAAAAGTTGTTCATTGAGATTTAGCAAAAAAAAATGAGTTTTGTAGTCACTCGTTGCACTTGAGCTTCTGCTCAATCTTGCTGTATATATTTTTCTTTTTCTTTTTTAAAAAGAGGAATGTATATATGTCTTCCACAAGGAAATGTGTCATTTCTATTGAACACTGAGGTTAGTAAATTTCCTTATTGCAGTTGAACATGTACACCTGAATCCATATAGATGTAGAGTGGCTAGCCAGATGGTCTAGAAGCTCACATGTTGTAAGTCCAAATATCCATTTATCTGCCTAACTGCCTAACTGCCTAACTGCCTGCCTGCCTGCCTGCCCGCCCGCCCGCCCGCCTGCCCATCCATCCATCCATCCATCCATCCATCCATCCATCTTGTGCTTTGGGGTCTTCACAGAAGGGGACTGAATGATCAGTGATGCTGGTTGTTCCCGTAGCAATAGAAATTATTATTTTATCTACGTTGCCAAATATGAGGGTTTTTTTCAGACGCCAAACTACCACTAATTCTACCAGAATGAATGTGGATTGGCAAGGTATCTAAGAGCTTGTTAGACAAAAAGGACTGTCTAGAAACCACCTGAATAGCAAAGGAGAAAAGAAAACACAAAGGCTCCAGACTTAAGAGTCTGTGAGTGCCCCATGCGCACACAGAAAATCTGCCACTGCAGGTTCCTCTGTTCATTCCTGTTGGGTGGGAAGCAATTTCATTTCAACAAAAGGGAAAATCTGGGAAAGTCTTTTGATAGTAATTCTTTGTTCTGCAAGAGGTATAAAGATAATCACTTTATGCTATGAAGACTCCAAATTTCACAGTACACAAAGAACAATGAATTTAAGATGACGAGACAAGAATGCTCCAGGATCAGGAATCAACATGCTCTCAAAAACACCTTTATTACAAAGATGTGTCATGCCAGCAGCTTGTCAGTGTCTCGCACATACGCCTTGTCCCCCCGCAGACCCATATGTTTAACTCAAGGCTAGACGGACACGTCATAGACTTCTCTCAGCATGAATAACCTGAACTTTCTTAGGTGGAGAGAACGTTAATACTGTAAATTTCTTTTCCAGAGGATCAGGCAGAATTGAAAACATAAAGAGGCCTTTGATCCAGAAGTTGTACTGAAATGCATGGCTCATTATACTTGTGATCAGCTCCTTTTAAAAAACGTACTTGTAAAAATAATCAGAAACAGAGCATTCTGGTACCATTTAAACATACGTATATATAAAATGCGACAGCTTTGTTTTGAAAATAGTTTTCTCATTCTTTTACTTCTCTCTCTCTCTCTCTCTCTCTCTCTCTCTCTCCCCCCCCCCCTTGTTGTTTTAGGTGATAAACTGCAAGGGAAGAGGCCCCAAACAAAATATTTCATGTCAAACATCTTCATTTTAGGCAAGTTTCCAATATACAGTGGGGTTTCCAGCTGGACGGTATAGAAGTCGATTTATGCCATCAAAAGCAGTATCAATGACCTTCATTACATGCATCCTTGTTTTAATTTCCTTTTAAAATACTCATTGCATAGCCACATTTTTATTGTTCACGTTGATCCTAGTTTTAAATGCGTCATGATGTATTGTTTTCAATGTTTTTATTGTTACTGCTTTTATGTTTATTGATTTGCTTTATGAGTTTTAGTGTTGTATTTGTTATGCTGTTGTTTTATTGAGGGCCTTGGCCTTTGTAAGCCGCACCGAGTCCTTTGGGAGATATTAGCGGGGTACAAATAAAGATAATAATAATAATAATAATAATAATAATAATAATAATAAATTCATTATCTTATTTATGGAACTTATTACTTGTTGTAATGATTACTGTATTATTTGTGCATTTTAATTACTTGTTTTAATTGGGATTTTTTTACTGCTGTTGATCTTTACTTTGTTTTTGTCTTTGTAAGCCACCCTGAGTTCCTTTGAGGAGATAGGGTGGGTCATAAATAAAGTTCTTGATGCTGCTGCTGTTGTTGTTATCATTATTACTAAAGAATCACAAAGGATTTGTTTGGAAATTAGAAAAGTGCAAGAACTAAACAGGAGTCTAAAATGTATTGGCTCATTCCAACTAGAAAACGAGGGGTATTTTTTAAGTAAGGTCCATTTTGTTGTAGACACTAGTAGTTTGCGCGCATACCACAACAAGCGTGTGCGTCGTGTACCGGCATGCCTCGGGAACAACTGTGCTCAGTTTCCGCTCTGTAGCTAACCTGTACGGTTCTGTTCTGTGCTTTAAAAATGTTTAAGACTATCAACTCACCTGCCGCATGTGAGGTTTGCTCAGTGATACGGTTTTTGTCAGCAAGGAACCTGTCTGCTGCAGAAATTCATCGACAGATTTGTGAAATGTATGGTGATACTGTTATGAGCGAAAGCAAAGTGCGTAAGTGGGTACGACAATTCCAAGATGGCTGTGACAACGTCCATGATGAGGACCGCTCCGGTCGCCCTTCTTTCATTACAGTGAACTCTTGGTTATCGGAGCAGGCGGCAAGTTTTTATGAAGAGGGTATTTTAAAATTGGTTCAGAGGTATGATAAGTGTTTGAACAAACTGGGCAACTATGTTGAAAAATAGAGTGAAGTATGTACTTTCTGAAAATAAATTTACTTTTTGGAAATAAACCATCGTTGTGTACTTATGTTTAAACGGACCTTACTTTAAAAATACCCCTCGTAGCTCCATGAATTAACTGGTGAATGGCAAGTGAATTCATGTAAATCCTATTGAGTCAATGAGTTGGTTCTAACAAACAATAGGGTACAGCTATGGCATTGTATACAAACAGGGCAGGCCTGTAGCCAGGATTTTGATATGGAAGGGGGGTGAGTTTGATTCGGGGGTCTGAGTTTGATTTGGCGGTGGGGCTCAGGATCTGCCCTAGCAAACCTTTTGTAACATTATCCCAATACCCCCATGCATATGGGATATATTGAGCATGGTAATCAGATCATGATATGAATAAACATAACAGTTTAAATAATGTACCAGTAAGGCCTCATGGACCACCCTGAGAATTTTGGGGGGGGGGGCTGAAGCCCCTCAAGCCCCTCCCCCCCCCCCCCCCCCCCGGCTACGGGCCTTAAACAGGGAGTCTTTACCGCTACTGAGGCAGCTCAAGTACCAAGTAGTCTCAACCAGGCACTTGGGAGTTGGTTTTGAAGTTGAACCTGCTTTTTTGGCAGATTTTGCTCATGGAATTATACAGTATATTTGCATCTTCCTTTCAAACTCAATAACTCAGTGTTTTACACCGCTGTATAGAATACAAAATCATACCTTATTTTGAATTGAATTGAAGGTCAGGTATGATTATTTGGGATTTCCAGGTAGAGCTAGCAAATAATATTGCCTGAAAGGAAGCAATTGCTCCCAGCAATGATAGTACTGGGATCATTGGACCAACATGATCTTACTCCTATGTTCCTCGGGACAGTGAACCTCCTTTACTAGTAAAAAGTCCTAAATAATAATTCCAAGACCCTGGAGAACTATTGCCAGTTTGTGTGGAGAAAGCAGCTAGATGAACCAATGGTTTTAATATCTCCTCTCTTTTGTGAAGAGGTTAACATTTCCATTTGGAGCAGTGGGACATTTAGCCAGATCTTTGATTAGCTAGCGATCTCATTTTACATATGCTTGTAAAGTGCCACTGCCAGTTTTTATGACAGAAAAGGAAGAATGGTTTTGAGTGGAGTTATCCTGCCAGCTTTGGGGAAGAGGGAATTCCTCCTTGTCAGCCAAGGACTTCTCTAGATTTAGAAACAGGTATGCTTATTGGGGAGAATACATTTGCATTTCATTATTCTCTTCATTGCTAGGAAACGACAAATAAGGATTTTCTCCTTTCCTTGCCTATCAAATGTTATGAATAGAAGTTGGGGGGGGGGAGCAGGAATTGATATCTATTAAGAGAAAAGGCTTAAGTTTTCCAATATATATCATGGTGCATAATACCTAATATGGATATATGTAAAGTCATCAGGGTGGTATGAGCTTACCTGTTTCGTGGAAATTTTCATGGCTGAAATCACTGTAGGTTCCTGGAAAAGAGAATTATAAACAATGCTTTCAATATATTTATTTATTTATTTAGAACTTTTATATACCGGTCTTCTCACCTCCGCAGAGGACTCAGGCCGGTTCACAACAACAATATCACAGACAATCGTTTAAAACATAATATCCCAAAATACATTAAAACATTAAAATACTAAAATACAATCATATAATTACATAGGCCAAGTCCTAAAAATGAAATCATAGTTCATCACCATCCGTCCGTGTAGTCACGAGTTATTAACTCACTAGTCAAATGCCAGTTTCCAAAGCCAGGTTTTCACCTGTTTTCTAAAAGTCAGGAGAGAAGGGGCAGTTCTAATCTCCAGTGGGAGAGAATTCCAGAGCCGAGGGGCCACCACTGAGAAGGCCCTGTCCCTCGTCCCCACCAGACGCGATTGCAAGGATGGTGGGACTGAGAGCAGGGCCCCTCCAGAAGACCTTAACAATCTTGATGGTTCATAGGGGAGAATCCGTTTGGACAGGTAAACTGGGCCGAGTAGTTTAGGGATTTATAGGTTAACACCAGCACTTTGAATTGTGCTCGGAAGCTAATTGGCAGCCAGTGGGGCTGGCACAACAGAGGAGTAGTATGCTCCCTGTACCCTGCTCCTGTTAGTAATCTGGCTGCCGCTCGTTGGACTAATTGGAGCTTCCGGGCAGTCTTCAGAAGCAACCCCACGTAGAGAGCGTTGCAGTAGTCTAAATGGGATGTAACCCGAGCATGAACCACTGTGGCCAAGTCAGACTTCCCAAGGTATGGGCGCAGCTGGCGCACAAGTTTTAATTGTGCAAAAGCTCCCCTGACCACCGCTGAGACCTGGGGTTCCAGGCTCAGCGATGACTCCAGGATCACTCCCAAGCTGCAAACCTTTTCTTAAAGATTGGAAAAGACTTGGAGGCCATCCAGTCCAACTCCGACCACTCCTGGCAGATGATCATGTAGCCTCTGTTTAAAAAGTCCAGAGAAGGAGACCCCACCATCCTCTGGGATGGTTTTTATTGTCTGAAAGTTGTTCGTAATGCTTAGGAAAACAAGTTTGTTCCATCCTCAATTAGATGTCTTTTCAAATATTTAAACATGGCTGTCCTGTCTCCTCTCAGCCTTCTTTTCACCAAGCTAAGCATACCTAGCTACCTAAGCCATTCTTAGGAGGAGCTTGAAAACGTGGTTGTTCCAGTGTGCCTTCCCAGAATAAGATACTCCTAGCATTATGTCCCAACGCACTTTATCAGAGATCTAGGATATCTGCATGCCCATCCCCCTCCAAACACTCCACCTGGTCACACCCAGCACTTTTTAATTTTAATTTATTACATTTGGCCCTGCCATTGATTTTAATTGCGTCATTGTGTGTTGTTAATGTTATTGCTTGTTTTTTATAGTTTTTTTGCTGTTATTGTTATTGTTTTTACTATTGTATTTGGGCTCGGCCTCTTGTAAGCTGCACCAAGTCCTTCGGGAGATGGTAGCGGGGTACAAATAAAGGATTATTATTATTATTATTATTATTATTATTCATAAGGCTTGGTTTCCAAACCTTTTGGTCACCCTTCCAGCTTGCCCGCATCTTTCTTGAAGTGTGGTGCCCAGAATTGGACTGGTGAGGTGTGACCAATGTAGAATAGAGTGCTACTAATACTTTCCTAGAGATACAATACTCCTATTGATGCAGCCTCAAATTGCATTCAATGATGATTGTTCTGCAGTTAATTATTCTTAATGACTTTCACACAATAATTTTATTATTGCTAGGGATGCATTCAAATATATTTGATGTCACATATTTAAGCAGGTATGTTCACACAACAATAAAATCATCAGAGGTTTAATATTGATTTAACACTAGTTCCTTGAAACTTGGGAACCAAGGAATCATTTACATATTCTATTTTCCTTCTTGTCTCACTTTCAGCCATGTGTTCACATTCCAGTGAAGCTAAGCAGGTTGCCTCTTATTTGAAATTTACAAACTCACTCTATTTAGGTTCTTGTGGGTTTTTTCGGGCTACCAGTATTAAAAAACTCTAAAATTACAACAGCAAAACAGCAGAGAGGAAACAACCAGGCACATCTTCACACCTCTCAACAAAACATTTTCCCAGGCTCAGCCAGGCCTTCAAATGCTAATGAAGGCGGTCAGCTGAAACATTCACACCTAGCTTCAGCAGAGAAGAGCTCTGTGCCCCACCCCAGTCATTCCACAGATATATAAACCCATTTTCCTATTTCCAACAGACCTCACTACCTCTGAGGATGCTTTCCATAGATGCAGGCGAAACGTCAGGAAAAATGCCTCTAGAACATGGCCATATAGCCCAAAAACTCCCACAAGAACCTAGTGATTCCAGCCATGAAAGCCTTCGACAATACATCACTCTATTTACTCTATGATCTCTGGTTCATGTTTCACATCACTAGAAGTTGTTGCTGAGGTTGTATAATATTGAAGTTTGGACATGGGGTTGCAAGAGAGCTCAATTGATAGCCATGTTTGGTGTGAGATATGTATAGATTTCCACCAAGTGTTAAGCCTTCCTATTTCTTACTGTTTCAGTTTTTATCCAGGTACATTCCCATAGCTGAACCAAGCTTTCACAGTTTATCCCAGTGATCCCCTGGAGAGGTAGATATGGCTCAGTGGATACTAAGCACATACATTCTCCATTGCAAATGGGTTATTAAACTTGGTATTGTAAGGCATCAATTACAGATTACTCTTGAAATGTTTGCTCAGCTGTTCGGGGAGACACTGCACAAATCAGGTTAAATGGCATTTGTTATCAATGCAATACATCTGGAATGCCTTCAGTTTAGCTGGAATTGTAAATGAAAAGCATTGTTTTTGGCATATGGCAGCCCAGGCTGTTAAATTCATTCTTTAGTGACAGAAAATTAAATCCATCCACCCCCGGGATATGTGAAAATTCAAATGATATGGGTTACATTGAAATTTCATATCAACGTTCGATACAGGACTCAGCTCTTTTGACTTTTTTTAAAAAATCAATCACACTTCATCTGCACCTGCAATGAAAATGAGGTCAAAATATTTTATGTTTGCTGATAAGAGACGTGGGGCTGTGCTAAGTGTTTTGAACTATACATTCTCAGTCACAATTGAACAATGTATAAGGAACAACAGCTTCAATCAATTACTTTCCCCATATTTATATCTCTTTTCAGCTTTTCAGCCAGTCAGCATTGTGTCTAGCAAATGAGATTTTACTGGGCTAGGACACCTACTGCCTTTGTCCTGCTTCATCTTCATACTACCAGCCTTCTGACTGCCGGAGCATGCAGGGTATCAAAATATGGATGTGTCTGTTTCCCCTTCCCTTCCTTCTTTCCCTCTCCAAAGCTGGGTGCAGATATCAGCCCAATTTTTCTTTGACTTTGCAGGAAAGTGCTGAGAGAATAAATCTAATTATTTAACAAGCTAAAATATAAAAACAAATACAGGTAGTCCCTGAGTTACACACATCCTACTTAGATATGACTCATAGTTAAAATGGGGATCAGACAACAGGAAGTGAAGATTCCTTGGAAGAGAAATTCACTCCTGAACCACTTATCACAGGGGAAAGGTGTCTCCACTGAAGCTTTCTCACCAATCCTCATTTCCACAACAAGCCATTTTTTTCAAAATCCAATTATTACAGGGACAGAAAGTGTGATGAAATCTTAATAAGGGCACAGGCAGCAAAACAAATACCATAGAGGTGTTAACACTTCCCTATGCCATCCAAAGCATATCGATCGATCAATCTATACCTGGAGTTACACAGTTACAAACAACTGTTTGCACACAGCAGAGGAACATGCCCATCTCTCAATTGTGCATATTTTTGAGTGTGTGCAGTTAAAATGAATTCACTTGAAAAATACATGTGTCCATAGATAAAATTTGCTTATGTTAGGTACATTATATAAAAATACGAGGGGTATTTTTTAAGTAAGGTCCGTTTTGTTGTAGACACTAGTAGTTCACGCGCAAACCACAACGAGCATGTGAGTCGTGTACTGGCATGCCTCGGGAACAACTGTGCTCAGTTTCCGCTCTGTAGCTAACCTGTACGGTTCTGTTCTGTGCTTTAAAAATGTTTAAGACTATCAACTCACCCGCTGCATGTGAGGTTTGCTCAGTGATACGGTTTTTGTCAGCAAGGAATCTGCCTGCTGCAGAAATTCATCAACAGATTTGTGAAGTGTACGGTGATACTGTTATGAGTGAAAGCAAAGTGCATAAGTGGGTATGATAATTCAAAGATGGCTGTGACAACGTCCATGATGAGGACCGCTCCGGTCGCTGTACTTTGATTACAGTGAACTCTTGGTTATCGGAGCAGGCAGCAAGTTTTTATGAAGAGGGTATTTTAAAATTGGTTCAGAGGTATGATAAGTGTTTGAACAAACTTGGCAACTATGTCGAAAAATAGAGTGAAGTATGTACTTTCTGAAAATAAATTTACTTTTTTGAAATAAACTTTCATTGTGTACTTATGTTCAAACGGACCTTACTTAAAAAATACACCTCGTACTTAAATGTGCATGGATTTCACTATAGGAAGAAAACACAAATCTTGCAACCTGGTATGAAACACAGATGGGATGTGGAGCAACTCAGTACACAGAACTGAGCCACCATATTTTTTTGCATTTAAGAAAGACATGAATCACTTTGTATTTTCCTTTTTTGTAATGTACTTCCTGTTTAAACCAAGTCTCAAAACCTTACTGAATAATTCAATGGAAGCTTGGCAGCAAGTTACACAGGTCTCTTGGTCAATTATTTATTCACATACCAGTTTTACTTTCTATTTAAAGCACAGAATGTTGAAAGCAAACAATTCTGCTGCCCATGTTACAATATGTTACCCAAACAATATGGCAATGCAAAAAAAGAAGAGACAAATTAGAATAAAAATTCATTTTGCTGAATGCTGTTTCCTAGATAATTAGGGATGGGAGTGCTTACAAGGATGTAGAGATAGGCTAATTAGAGGAATTTCAGTCAGTTAATTAATAGGTTTTAATTAGGGATTTGAAAAACCCTCAGTCTCAATTTTGTTGCCTTTCTCCAAATCCAACCGGTGTTACCATATCATTCTTTGCTTGTACCAAGTTGTAAGTCTTGATTTTTAATCCCCACATGGAAATTTATGTGCATTTTATGTAACAATTTTCCAACAAGAAACATATTTATACACTTTTTCTAAAGGACACATTTTTCTTGCTTTTTGAATAAAGTGTGTTTTATGTTTCTAGTGTAACCATGCTACTTGTCTATATGTGTATATATAAGCATGATTTTGTGCACATGAAGTATACTGCATTGCAAACATGCCCATTTTAAATGCACAGTCCACTCTACATTGCAAAGAGTTTTGGGAAGTGTGAAATGGATAATTTTGGAAGCATTCTTGGTCACCAAAATACTTTTCTATCCCTACTTTTAACTGATATATTTAACTTTCTAAGATCTACAGAGACACTCGCTGGAACACCTCAGCAAGCGAGAGTCCAAAAGTGGCAGGCTCAAACCCAGAACCTCAACCAGTGGCTGATACCAAATGAGAGACTCCCCCTTGGGCATACAGAAGACTGGGCAACTTGGAAGACACTGAACAGACTGCGCTCTGGCACCACAAGATGCAGAGCCAACCTCAAGAAATGGGGCCACAAAGTGGAATCCACGACATGAGAATGGAGAAGAGCAAACCACTGACCACCTGCTGCAATGCACCCTGAGCCCTGCCACAAGCACAATGGAGGATCTTCTTATGGCAACACCAGAGGCACTCCAAGTGGTCAGATACTGGTCAAAGGACATTTAATCAACTACCAAACTCTCAAATTTTGTATTTTGTCTGTTTGTTTGTTTTGTTCTGTTAGAAATGTAATACAATTGATTGGTTGCCCTGACATGACAAAAAAACATATATTTACATGGGATTAAAAACAATAGTATGGGAAGCAACTTGGGACCTTTACCATGAGTATATTCTAAAAACTACCAAGGAGGAAAAAAATCCCTATATTTCTATATAATATTTGATATGTAGTAGGAGGCACATTCTTAGAAGAGGCTTGCTTTGAAGAAAGAAAAAGAGAAGACAATGCCTCCCTTAAGATTAACAATTTTGTAATAAAAAAAGGCAGATGATTGTGAGGTATTGTGAATAAATGAATTATTCTGTTTCATAAATCTATCTATCTATCTATCTATCTATCTCTATCTATCTATCTATCTATCTATCTATCTATCTATCTATCTATAAATGCTCTGGGCGTAATGAGTACCTTAAAAACAAAAAAATACTGGGCCAAATGACCCCAAATTTGGCAACAAAACTCCTCACAATCCAAGGAGTGACCATCACGGAAAAAACCCACAAAAAATATTTTAAATTCAAAATATTACTATATTAAATAGACTCATAAAATAGAATTAGAAGGGACTCTACCATAGTATTGCAGGAGGACAGGAAAGAAGGAGAGAAGAAAGGAGGGAGTGAAAAAGGAAGGAATGTAGGAGGGAAAGGGGGAAGGAAGGGAAGAGAGAAGGAGGGAGGGAGGGAAACAAGGAAGGAGGGAAGGAAAGAGGGAAGGAAGGGAGAGAAGGAAGGATAGAAAGAGGAACAGAAGGAAGAATACAAAGTAGGAAGGAAAGAAAAGGGGGAGGAAAGGCAGGAAAGAAGTAAGGAAGGAGAAAAGGAAATAAAAAGTGAAAGAAGGAAGGAAACAGGGAGGGAAGAAAGGAAACAAAGGAAGAAGTAGGGAAAGGGGAAGGGAAGGAAGAAGGAAGGATGAAACCAAAGAGCAAAAGAAGGAATGAAAAAAGAGTTAGAGAAGGAAGAAAGGAGAGGAAGGGGAAGAAAAAAAAAAGGGGGGGGGGAGGAATAGGTAGGTACTTCTCATAATAGTCCAGATATCTACCTCCACTTCAAAAATTCTTACTATAGGCCACAGCAACGCGTGGCAGGGCACAACTAGTGAATTATGAAAAGATTTACCTAGTACATTGGGGTTTTGTTTTGTATAAAAAATCCTATTTTGCATTGATTCCAGGGGAAGCAAGATTCATTTACCAAATCAAAAGTACCGTATGTTGGAAATTAATATCTAAATCTATGCCAACTTTGGCTTTAAGACAATCCCATTGTGTACTTTATCAAAATTAACTTTGTCATGTCAGTGACCCCTTCACATCTGAAAACAAACATTTCCCTTTGCCCTTCTCACAATGGCATTTGCCCACATGTAGAATTAATTTTGTATATTTTTGTGTGAAGACATGCAGGAAGGCTTTCAAACATACCAGTGCTTTTCACTGTAAATTGCAAACAGTTGCATCTATTGGTTTGAATGTTCCAGCAGCAGTGTGTGAGTGTGAGGAGATTGGGTGGCGTGGCAGTCTCATTTTTTAGTAGCTCCCACTGTACTGAAAGATCCTAGATTTATTTTGGCTAGAGACTGAGTCTGTAATTGACAAGTTAATTAGGGAGGTTCATTGGTTTTGTCCACCTTGAAAAAATAGTCAGTGTGAAACTGTCTGGGAAGCATGATGGAGAGAAAGCAGCAAAAAATAAATTGCAGATATTTATTGCCACTCACCGGAAAGACTGTCATTTCTTCAAGTAAGACTTCTTCCAAATCATGCCAAGTTTCCTTAGGAATTGAAACTACTTTCAAAACTGTCCCAATATCTGAAAGAAAGGAAGGTAAGATATTTCTCCAATAAGAGAAGTTATATATCAACAGACATTTCATTTTTCCATATTAAAATTATTGTGTTTTATAAATCCTGGACCGACTTATCTATTGGTCTTATCAAAAAATGAATCATTTTCTTTCATCTCTGAGTAGAATAGTGAAAGACAACAGCTTTGTTCATGCCAGGAGAATTAAGAAGCACTGACATTCACTAATCTCTCCACTTCTGGTCTTTTTGAATGCCTGGGTGGGGAAATGGTGGTGGCAGCTGATCACTTCAGGTGCATTAGTGCTTTCCCTTCTCTGTGGACTAACCTTGGACTTATCCACAATTCTATCAAAATCCATACTTTTTGTCCCAAGACTTGCCTTTGACGTATACACGAGGGAGTCTTATACTTGAATATATGAAGTAATGCAATTTAACATGATGATGTTGATGACAACGATGATGAATTTATTAACCACCTCTCTCTGCGGCTCATAGTGGGATACAACATTATTAAAACAAGAGATAAAACACTATTAAAAGACATACAACAAGATGCACAGAGTTAAAATACAAGTTAAAATCCACTAAAGAAATGCAGATTAAAATTCATAGCTTAAAATTGACTAGGAAGGTCTGCCAGAAGAGATGGGTCTACAATTGTGCCTGAAATTCTGACAGCTGATTTAGCTATCAAAACTTTTCCAGCAGGTAATTTCACAGTCTTGGGGTGGCTAATGAAAAGGTCCTCCTAGTGACGTTTACCAGTTGTGTTCTGGCTGGTTGGAGCAGACGCCCCCCAGAGGACTTCAGTGTTTGGGGTGGACTGTATGGGAGAAGGCAATCCCGTAGATAACATGGACCAAAACCATGTGGGGCTTTAAAGGTCAATACCAACACCTTTGACTGAAAACTATAGGGTACTCAAAGGATCCATTACTCTTTGAGGGCAGACCATTTTAATAGATCCTACACTCCTGCAGAGGTAGGTTCTAGCTGTGATATTAGCCCTGACCTATCCATGACAACTCAGAGGTATTGGTTACCTCTGCCCACAAATTCATATGTTCTAAGTTGAAAACCATATCAAGTGTTTGATCAAATAAGTAGGCCCAGAAACCACTGGGATATGTACATGTTTGTCATGCATACCATGAATTCCTTTGCTGCACCTGACAAACTGGCCTTCAGTGGTTTGTTGAAGTCACCTAGAATCAAAGGTCTGGAACAACACCTCCAACACCAGTTCTGTGAGCTCAGCCAGGGAGTTTGTTGGGTAGCAGGGTGGATGGTACACTAACAGAATCCCTAGTGTATCCCTGTTTTTCACACACTCAATGTGATTCAGTTCCCTCGTAGATAGTCTAGTCAGGTTAAGGTGGTCTTTATTACTCAATGTTATGGAATCCTGGGATTTGCAGTTTGGTGAAGAACCAGCATTCTTTGGCAGAGAAGCTTTACAAAGTCTTTCCTTGTAAAATGACAACTCTCACAATTCTATAGCATTGTTTATTGACAGTTCAAGCACTGTCAGACTGTATTAATTATACATTGTAAATGCAACTCCTCCCCCATTTCATGGAATACCCATTTACCATCTAAATAATCTTGAGATGTCTTAAGAGTTTTAATGAGGAATTATGCTAGAATATTTTAATTGTAAAAGAAATCTAAAATTTTGAACTTCCTATCTACTCTAGCTGTCAGCAAGTGAAGAAGGTAGTACACAGTTATCAGTAAAATGTCATGGTTGCTGAGATCCCATCATATAAAGTAGTACTGAAATACTTTGATTAAATAAATTAATAAAGCCTTTAAAATATACATCCTCATTCCTTTGCTAACTTAATTTGTCCATGTGAGGTACAAAAGTCTGTCAGAAAAAAATTGTGACAACGGAATATTGGATTATTAAGGTAAGAAGGCCGCTTTCTTTTGTCCATTAGTGGAAATTTATAAAAGCAATTTTATCAAAAGTCAGTGAGAAATTTAATCTGAAAAGGTTTCCCAAGCTGTGAATAGACAAATAACCTTAACAAATACTACTGAAATTCATGTGGATCATTCTCTTGATTTTTATTGTCTAATATTTGTTATGGGCTTTAGGTTGTAATCACATCATCATGATATTTTTATGAGTGCCAGACAAAGAGTTTCATTTACAGAGTGACATAAAAATGCCACAAATAAATTTTGGGGAAAAAATATGATGGAGATAGAAGTGCAGCATCCCTTATTGGAATTCCAACATCTGAAATATTTTGAAATCCAAAATTGTCTGTATGAATGTCTAACACTATGAGACCTATGCTTTCCGATCGTTAAGCTTTCACATGTCGAAGATATTCCAAAATCCTATTTATCTATCTATCTTTCTATCTATCTATCTATCTATCTATCTATCTATCTATCTATCTATCCATCCATCCATCCATCCATCCATCCATCCATCCAAAAAACCTCTTGTTCCAAGTATTTTGGATAAGGGTTACTCTAACTGTAAATGCTTTTTGAATAAAAGGAATAATTAACTGTGGTGGAATATTATAAAAATATTACTTTATAGGGCCAAGGTTTGTTTTTTTTTTAATCGAAGCCATTGGAATAACCTTGGGTCCCATTTCGATATCATAGTTTTAAAATGGAAATCTACCTAAAATATTAGAAACAGGGATGGGAAAACTTTGATCAGAAAACTAAGGTTCATCAAAGAAATGGGATTTCACTGGCGCCACACAGGAAAATATATGAATACTACGATTCAAGGCAACAAAGATTTGTGAAAGAAAGAAAGAAAAAAGAAACAGGAAAATGGCAAAGGGTCCTGGCAGCCAGCCACCTTGCACCCACAAATCTTTAAAACAAATAGTTCTTTCATAAAAGGATCCCACCAAGATAAGTTGTTTAGTGCTTTATAAAGCCTTTGATGTGAAAGGTAGAACGTGTTAAAGGCTGCCGTCTCTGAACAAGCCTCAAGCACCCAAAGCAAAGTTTTATCAGCATTCAAGATCAGCTTTTCGTGGAGTAATATTTCAAACAAATTTTACACAAATTGAATCGGGCTCTTTTCAGATCCATAAGCTTCAGTGAATAATGCAGTTTGAAAGATAAAATCACTCTCATTAATGCATGTTCACTGACAGATGGACTCAGAGCACTAAATGATTCTCCTCCAACTTCAAATCAAGTGAAGAGTGCAGATGGGTATAGGAAAATAAGTGTTTTAACATGTTACAGAGAGATTAAACAGGACCACTGATGAGGTGAGAGAGAATGAGTTATTTTTAGGTTGGCATCCTAAAATACACTTACAAAAATGACACAATAGGAACAGGCAAAGATCTGCTCTGCCAGTCTTAACTATAGTAATTTAAAACTTGTATTCTAAAAATCATGACAATCGTTCAGCATGATAATATAGATATAATGGAGAAGAGTTTTGACCGAAACATCTATGTAACATGCTAGTTTATTATTTTCTGGGAATAGGATGGAATCCACACATGTGATTTCCTACCTGTAATCTGAAGCAATACAGGCCCCATCTACACTGCCATATAATGTGTTTTTAACTGCATTATATGATCGGTGTAGACCAGTGGTTCTCAACTTTCCTAATGCCGCGACCCCTATATACTGTTCCTCATATTGTGGTGACCCCCAACCATAACATTATTTTCGTTACTACTTTCATAACTGTAAATTTTCTACTGTTGTAAGTCGTAATGTAAATATCTGATACGCAGGATGTATTTTAATTCACTGGACCAAATTTGGCACAAATACCTAATATGCCCACATTTGAATACTGGTGAGGGTTTTTTTGGGGGGGGGGGATTGAGTTTGTCATTTGGGAGTTGTAGCTGCTTGGATTTATAGTTCACCTACAATCAAAGAGCATTCTGAACTCCACCAACAATGGAATTAAACCAAACTTGGCACACAGAACTCCCATGACCAACAGAAAATACTGGAAGAGTTTGGTGGGCACTGACCTTGAGTATGGGAGTTGTAGTTCACCTAGAGTGTCAAGCTAGGGTGGATCTGGACCAAACTTGGCACAAATACTCAATATGCCCAAATGTGGACACTGGTGGAGTTTGGGGAAAATAGACCTTGACATTTGAGAGTTGTATTTGCTGGGATTTATAGTTCACCAACAATCAAAGAGCATTCTGAACTGCATCAAAGGTAGAATTAGGCCACACAGGACCCCATAACCAACAGAAAATACTGTGTTTTTCTGATGGTCTTTGGTGACCCTTTTGACACCCCCTCGCGACCCCCCCCAGGGGTCCTGACCCCCAGGTTGAGAAATGCTGGTGTAGACTGATATAAAGCAGTTCAATGTAGTTAAGCAACTAAGTGCAATTCAGTTATACCATGACAATGTGCAACACCATGCTTCTTTGGCCTCATCATACCTTGCTGTACAAATGGGATATGGAATAGTGCTCCCTGTGCCTTACAGTGCTAAATCTGGTGCCCTCAGACCTTCACTTCTTCAGTCGAATGAAAGAGCTTCACTTCAGTGATGTAACTGAAGTGTAAAATACCATCAGACACTTGACCAGCGGATGCATGAAAGAGTTTCCCAAAATTGAATTTGATGAGTGGATTCAAAGGTGACACGAAAGCATCACAATGGGTAGTTTATTTAGAAAAAAAACCATACTGTAGAAAAAGCATACATAGTTGCCTATTTCTCATGCTGTTAATAAAGGCCATTACTTTCAGTATGACTTTCATATATATATTTCTATTCCTCTTCCTTCTGCTTAGAAGCAGTTGCTAGAATCTTACCTGTTCCAATGAACATAACATCATACTGGCCATCCTCTGCATCCACCCGATCAACTACAATCTGTGTGAACTGGTAATCCAAATCTGTTTTGACCATAATCGGACGGTTGTTGATAGGGAACACAGGATTGTACATAGCAGGGTGGCTTCTTGCAAACGTGATGACTTCATCTGGAAGGTCCTTGGTTGAATCGAAGCCGCCAAATGTTTTACTAGGACACTAGTGGGAGGAAAAAGATAGAGCACAGTCAAGAGAGTGTTTTCCTTGAATGGCTCTGGGGGCTCACATTTGAATATCGAGGATCTGTTCTCAGTTGTCGATTTTCTACTGAAATCTATAAAATGCTTTAAAATAGTTTATTGCTTGTTTCATAGAGTTTTCAATTATCTGTCCTTAGTTTTTGATGTCTAGTTTTATTTAACAACATCTATAATTTCATTATATACACTTTTAGATACTTTAAACACCTTGGATAATTGGGGATCAAGCACAATTAAAAGTGGGTATCACAAACACAATTAAAAGTGGATATCACTTTTAAGAAGAGGAGGTGTCCTTCTTCCTCTCTCCTCCTCCTCCTCCTCCTCCTCCTCCTCCTCCTCCTCCTCCTCCTCCTCCTCCTCTTCCTCCTCCTCCTCCTCTTCTTCTTCTTCTTCTTCTTCTTCTTCTTCTTCTTCTTCTTCTTCTTCTTCTTCTTCTTCTCTTCTGCCTCCCTTTTCTCCGAATCAATACCACATTCCAACCATTTAATATAATACCAACAACTGGCAATAGCTTTTGTAGCCTATAGCAATGTTGTGTTTAAATGAATTCATATTCCCAAGCTAGTTTCTAATTTTCCAGATGGAGAGCAATCTTGATTACTTTCATTAATTAGATAATGATTAATCAGATAATACATATGAAGTGCTTTGAACAAGGAAAGTAATTTAGAAGTGCTAAGTATTGTTAATGCAGCTAAGGATTTATACACAAAAACATATGTGAATAATGTGAGTAATCTTTTTTTTATTTTTAAAAAGGGAGAGATCGTTTCTAAGTAGCCATCCATAAGCCACAAATGTGTAATGAATGAATGTACTGCAAGGCTGTCCACGGGTTCTGTGAGGATTTCTCCTCTTAAATTCCTTACTTCAATTGTGCATCCCTTAGGAAAGTTAAGTGCTAAATGATTTCAAAAGAATCTTGGCTATATACAGTATATTGATTTCTTGTTTACATTCACTGTGTTTGAAATGAAAGCTATAAAATGAAGACCAGCATTTACCTGCACTTTTAGCAAAAAGTAATGCTTACCCAAAGCTCTGCAATAAGTGAGGAGTCAAAAATGAAAAGATAATTTGACAAATATTTTAATCCCTTCTGTGTGTTCAATGTGTTGAGTGTCCTGTTGAGAGTAATGTCTACAGGGATAAGAGCAGTATTATCGCATCTGAACATTCAATGAATGATGTACTTACAGTTCCTGGCCGTGGATATGGTACTCTTCCTTGGAAAGGAACCCACTGATAGTTAGGACCATCTCTGTGAGCATATGGACCAAGGAACACCCGCCTCACATCAGTCATAGTATACATACAGATAGCAGATCCTTTGAAGATATTGCTAGTGTTGGAAAAAGCAGACAATTCAGGAGGGATGAAGTCATTCTTTTAAGTATAGAGTATAGACAGTTTCAGAAATTTATATAGACTTTCTGGAATTTTCTTCATGGTCTCTGTGAATGCACACATGTAGATTCCAGATTCGGATAAGCACTCTTTGTGCCTTCTTTGCCTCAGCAAGACCCATATCGCCGACTCCTGCCGTCATAGCCAAGCCTTGATGGCACAATCTCGGAAGAACCAAGTTCATCGTCTGCGGTACCTGCTGTACCAGCAGTCTCTGGCACTGGCACCCTCAACGTGGATGGCTCGACCATCGACATCGGCATCGCAACTCGCCAAACAAAGGCGACTAAGGCGGCACAAAAGAGACCTCGGGCTGCCATGTCGACGACGTCGAAGACCTCGAAGCCATCAAAACAAACCAAGAGGCCCTGTATGGTGACTACTGAGACCATATGCGTGTGCTACTCTTCAACTAGCTCTGTGGCTTCGGTGAGGTCAGTGCAGTCCACGAGGTAGACAACTGCAACTCATCAACGGAGGTACGCACTGCCTTTTGTCGGGCCCAGGAGGAATCTCGTCGTGCTGCGACCTCCTCATCTTCGGTCCCTCCCACGCCGGGCAAGTTGACATCAACTCAACCCACGGCAAAGAAGAAAAAGATGATGCCTCCACCCACTTCCCTAAGGGCAACAACAGCCTCATCAGCCACCTCATCAGCGAGGTCTTCGCTGATCCAGTCGGCCCAGCCGGAGCCCCTCCAACAGCCGATGCAGGAGGAGCAGATGCCGACAAAGGTGCCCGTAGAACGGCCAGAATCCCCAGTTATCTCGGTGGATACTGTGATAGAGGCACCCAACCGGCCACCTGGACTTACTGCCAGACAAGAGCTCTTTCCTCCTTCTATTCCCTGTGAGCTTGGATTATTTTTTCCAATGCTATAGTGATTCCTCTCTGGATTTTAGTTTGAACTTTAAAGGAAGCATTCCTAGTAATCTATCTATTTTGTGGAAAAGGTTTGACATTTTGAAGGGCTACTTTAAACTTTGGATTGAAACTTGCAGTAGATGGATTGGCTTTCTGATATGAGAACCATATGCTTCTGAGGGCTCCATCTATACTGACCATTTAATGAAGTTCTGAGCTAACTTAAAGCTGCACCGGCCAGACAAAAAACTCTCATGAAATAATGTGAAAGAGAACCCTTAATGTTTATAGTGTCCTGTGGTTTGTATCATTACCATTTGGACTCCAAATTAGTTCTAGGGTTTTCTATGTAATTATGTGCACATCCAAACTACTTTATTCAATACAGGGTTGAAACTGCATTAAACAGACAGTGTACATGGGGCCTAGGTCTCCTGTCCATATAGATGAGATGTTCTTTCCATGTACTTAATGTGGTGGAGCTGCCTCTGTGTTGGCTTCCACATCATCAATGATTTCTGCACATGTGGCTCAGCCTCCTGGCCTTCTGAAGAACTAACATGAATTATTTAGAAAATCTCTCATAATATCTTATATCACAAAGGTCTATAAAGGGGTTAATCCAGGAAAAAACATACATGTTCTTTTGAACATTGTGGCCACATTGTGGCCACTTATTTGAGAGTGATGATATACCTTGCTCATAAGAAGACTTCAATGCAACAACCTTTTGTATCTACTGCCATTCTGCCAGTCCAAAGGTTAAGAAAACATTTTCCCTATTAAAAGGCTATACCCTAACAAAGAAAGCTCTTCAAAGCAACGAGCTCCCAAAATGTCTCAATATAAGTAAAATGATATCTACCTTGAGGTTGTAAACACTCCATAGATTATTGGATTTTTAGGGTCTTTCGAGTTCATTAGAAACACATCCTCTGCCAAAAAAGCAAAATAAGGAAGGGACAAGAAAGAAAAGCATCTTAGCCACATTAGTATGAATCAGTAGCTGGCCAGAGCGTGACTTTGCATACAGAAACAATTTGACTACTTACGGAGTTCATCAAAATGAGTATCAATGCCATTGGGTCCTGGGACAGAACACATTAGGCGTGCTTTGAGGAAAGTAGTCCATTTGTTGACAAGGCTTCTGTGGCCACCGAAGTCGTTCTGTAAAAGGAATGTAATGCTTGATTTACAGCACAAAACATCTTATTTGTGGATATGAGACCACAAATTCATGGGGAAGGAAACCCAGTGTAATCTAAATCATCTTATGACTTCTTGATAGAATACAGAGTTTTGGGACTAGATATAAAGACTGCTGCTTTATCAGAGAATCATGGGCACATTTCTAAGGATTCCTACTTTAGGGATACATGGACCTGGACTTGAATTTTTTGCGATCTCTTCGGATAGTGATTATTGTCTATTTGTGTACGTTTCTGTTTTTGTCTTTAATGTTGATTTGGTCAGTGGACTAATCAATAAACTTTGCTTGTTATCTCTTCCATTATCTATTGATAATGGCATGCAATTTTAACTTTTTCTAGTGGTCAGAGAAACCAGTCAGTAGGAAGTCCTAAAATATCCACAACAACAACGACAACAATTTTTATTGATAAGCGAGTTGGCCTTATCAAATTAAAATATTCACAGTTAGATTTACATGTTAATTTTACTTTTGAAAGAAACTCTATGATTCCAAGCTCATTTGCCTGTTTCCTTGAAAGAAATATTTTTCTTGTGCTCATTGTTCAACCTGTATTTTTGACCCGTAGTTTTAATATACTTAAATTATGAAGCTCCACAATTAGACAGAGGTACGCAAATTACGCTTTTGTGTATAGCGCGTGTCTCGGGGGGGTGCTTGAGGCGCTCTTGAGGTGCCCCTGCCCCGAAGAACACCAAGAGGTAGCTCGCTCTCCCTCCCTTCTTCCCTCACAAGTGCGCAAGTGCAGCTCGCTTTCCTCCTCCTCACAGGGCAAGGGAGACAAAGATGCTAGCGTGTGTCCCTCTCCAAGTGTTAGGAAGTTTGTGGAGAAGGAGGGGCAATGCAGGGCATGCATGACGCCTCTTTTCCCACATGCCCAGCAAGGCTGCTGCGCACCCCTTTCCCGGCGTTGGGAAGTGCGCGCCCTGCATCGCCCCTCCTTCTCCGTGCACTTCTTATCACTGGGAGAAGCACGCACGCTGGCATTTTTGTCTCCCTTGGCCTGCAGGACTTGTCACGCATGCCTCCCATTGGGCCGAGCCCTGCTGGCCCCGCCCCCTTTCACCCTGTGAGCCTCCGGAGGTAAGTAGAACGTGCTCGAACCCAAAATGGCCGCAGCGGGGCTTTGCCTTTCGCACAGCTCTCAGGCCGGGATGACAAGGACTCGCTCTTTCAGGACCAAATTTCCCTTCTGAGTGGTCAATTTATCTCACTTCCTGCTGTCTCACCCCTGTTCTTAACTAGGAATTGGATGTTTGAGACTGCCTGTAGTCTTTTTTTAATGGGTGGGTTGTTGATTTGATCTTCGAGACGTGAAATAAGAGGGATTTGAGCAGTGTTGGCCCTTTTGCAATTGGCTGGTCACTATCTGAAACCATAATGTTTTTTGAATGTACTGGAATATTGGGTTGCTATGAGTTTGGCCATGTTCTAGAAGCATTCTTTCCTGACGTTTTTCCCATATCTGTGGCAGGCATTCTCAGAGCTTGTGAGTTCTGTTGGAAACTGGGCAAGTGAGGTTTATATATCTGTGGAATAACTACCACAAGCATCAAGAAATTACATATATTAGAAACCAACTTTCTCATTACTTTCTTTTCAAGATCACCAGACTGGATCACAGCAACGCATGCCAGGGGACAGCTAGTGTGTGTGTGTGTGTGTGTATGTGTATATATATATATATATATATATATATGGCATGGGACAACTTCGGCCCTCCATGTGTTTTGGACTTGAACTCCTACAATTCCAAACAGCCAGTAAGGGGGGGGGGGCGCCAAAATACTGTTTGCTTACCATTGAAAATTACCCAGGGCCGCCTCTGCAATTAGATACAGCTGCTATTCTAGTTAAGACTTGTGGGCCCCTTCTAAATTGCCATATAAAATCCAGTTTTTCTGGTTTGAACTAGATTATATGGCAGTGTAGACTCTACCCCCTTCTACACTGCCATTTAATCCAGACTTTCAAAGCAAATAATGTGGATTTCAAATCCTCATATAATACCATTCATAGCAGATAATGTGTATTAGTGGCTTTGATAATCTGGATTATATGGCAATGTAGAAGGGACCTGAATGCCATTTTACACAGCCCTAAAATGCAGAAGAAACTGGGATAAAAGGGGTGGTGTCTTAATGATGTTTGCCAAAAATGAACACTGGATTACATTAATGGCCAAAAACATGTGTTAAAAGGGTGATCTTAAAATCCGATTTCAACCAAAAAATGTGCATATTCACATCATTGTATATCCTGCACTCAAGGAAAACACATAATTTTGTTCCTATATTCTATATCCAGTCATATGAATATGAACCCTAGTACTTGTGGATTAACTGAAACACACAGATGTTGTCAAACAGTGCTCTGCGTCTGGCATGTAGTTTCAGTAAAGCTATGGCAATTATCTGACTTCCCTGTTCAATACAGTGGTGTCTGTGGTCCCATATTCTTCAGATATAGTAGTTGGTTCAGTTGGCAACAAAAAACAATAATATAGGGTAGCTGAGTTCATAACTTCACAACACTGGTAAACAGATGAGAGAATATATATTTCTTGTTAACAATAAGCAAATCTGCTACAAATTTCTTCAAATCTTGACTGTAATCCTTAACATGGATCTGGGCCCAATTTGTGATTTGACCCAAACCCAAATTTGAGTCTGATTTGGAAAGGCATATCCAAATCAAAGGCTGAAAGAACATTTCCAAAACAGTCCCATTCCTCTAGAAATATCACATTTGTCTTGATTCCGAAAGTGACACATTTGCTATTTTGAATCTATTTAAAATAATATGACCAGTTCGCATGAATACCTCTCCTGTTTTTTTGTTGTTGTAAGACTGAGTTAAAATTTCTGGTCTTATTTGAGAACAAACTGCATTTGACATTATGTCAGGACATTGGATAATGTGATTTATTCTATATAGTTAATTTAAGTAAATTAGAATTCAATTGAATAAGCCTTCAAAAATACATTTAATCTGGCTTGTTTTTAATCACGTAAAATCTGGACCTTCAATAGTGTGATGGCACGCTGGGAAATGAAAGAAAACTATGCGCGTGTCTGTCTGTTTTCCCAGTGACCATCGTATGCCCTATATGTACTTTAATTCTTTAAAATAAGACTCTGGAGACAAGATTAAATTTAACCAATTAAGTTTACTGAACAAAGCAAAGAGAACTTCTGTTAGAGCTCAATAGAGCTGTTCCGATGTGCCTTCCCAGAATAGGAAATCTCCAATACCAAGTCCCAGAAGCACTTTATTAGAACTAAGATTGCCGCACACTGCACATTGCACCTACCCTATAATCCTTACGTATCACCTGTCACATCAGCACTTTTAATTCTGTACCCATTACTTTGGCCCGGCCAGTTTTATTGTGTTTTGGTGTATTGTTTATTTCTTGTTGTTTTGTTGTTTACTATTGCTTTGTTTTAATTTGCTTTAAGTTGTATTGTTATGTTGTGTATTGAGGCCTTGGCCTTTGTAAGCCACGTCGAGTCCTTCGGGAGATGCTAGCGGGGTACAAATAAAGATAATTTAGGCTGAAAAATGCGGTATAAAAATAAAGTAAATAAATAATAATAATGGTGAATCAAAACAAAGTAGTACAAAGGCGCGGTTAGATTATTGAAATGATACAGGAGACTATGAGGTATAATGATGGTATGTGCTCTGAGGTAAAGAACAAGACTATATTCTATGAGGTATGATGGTAAACATAGGCTATGATAACTGAGGAAAGTACTATAATCTTTAAGGCATACAAGATGTAATATTTGTGGCAAATACAAAACTACAGACGCTAAGGCAAATACAACTATTCTCTATGATATGTACTACTCTAATCTATGGCATGTACAGCTATAGTCTCTCAGGCCTGTACAGCTTAGGTCTTTGGCATATACAAGATGTAATCTATGGTCTTTTATATGTTTAACTCTAGTCTTTCACATGTACAACTCTAATCTTTTACGTGCTTAGGATGGCCATTTCAGATCGCTAAGCCAGACCAGGCACTTTCTGGCTCAACTACTCAAAGCTCTGCCAAAAAAAAAGAATGCGGGGAAAGAGTCTTTCCACCAAGCTCAAAGCCAGCAGGGCTGAACCAACAGAACTAGGCCTCAAGAGGGATCCTAAGCTCTTCCCCTAAAACTCAGCAAAATGGAACAGTCCGCCTCCAAGAGAGCAAACAGGGAAATGAACAGAGTTTAAAAGCTGTGCTGAGACTTCACAAATAGCTGTCTAATACGAATAGCAGGACTGAAGACCGACAGGTTGCAGGTTCGAATCTGGGGAGAGGTGGATGAGCTCCCTCTGTCAGCTCCAGCTCTCCAAGCGGGGACATGAGAGAAGCCTCCCACAAGGATGATAAAAACATCAAATCATCTGGGCGTCCCTTGGACAATGTCCTTGCAGACGGCCAATTCTCTCACACCAGAAGCAACTTGCAGTTTCTCAAGTTGCTCCTGACACGACCAAAAAAAACCTTCCAAATTGTATTCTAAACAGACTAAACTTAGTGTTCTTTACATGTTTAGGACAATGAGGTTCACATCTTTAGGTCACAATGTTACCTTGCAAATCTGTCCAATCCTGGCATGTGTGGCTTTTCCAGAGTGTTCTCCATCAATTGCATTTTCACGGAAGAAAAAATATATCTTGTCATCTTCTGGGTTGTCGCTTTCTGGGATCAAATGAGCACTAATAAACCTAGGATCTGAAAAGAAAATAATAATATGCATTATAGAAATGACACCAAGATATTTAGGATGAAATAATGTTCAAGCTCTTGACTTTCCCAGGTAAATTTCAATTTCCTGTTGGCTTCATGCTTCTGTAGGTGGAAAGCACACACTTGTGTTTTGGCAGGGTTAGGCTTCAGGGTGTTATCTTTGTAGTAGTAGCTGGAGATATCTTTCAAGGCATTAGTAAATTGGATTTCAATGTTTCAAAGTCTTTTGCTTGTGTTGTTAGGCTAAGTCATCAGCATATATAAAGTGCTTTGTGAATGGTGGTTGTAGCTGATCGTTAGTAAAGATGTTAAACAAAGATGGTGCAAGAACGCTACCTTGGGGTAAACCATTCTTTTGCCTCCCCCATCTACTTTTCCTGCCTTTGTGGCAGTCTTTGTCCATAACATGCAGTTTACTGTATTTCTAATGCATGCCCTGATGTCAGGCAAAGCGATGGCACACAAAGGGAGAAGGGAGGGGGAGAGGAGATAAGTTAGAGGCAGGATAGAAACTCATAAATCAATAAGCTAGGGTGGAGAATATCTAATATCACTTTTGGTGGGTGACCTTGCTAGGACAATGTGAAAGAGAAAGTCTTTGTGTTTTTTTATACTGGCCATTAAAGTAGGTTTCCCAATTACTCTACGCTTCTTCTGGGGAATTTTTTTTGTTTGGAAAACTGTCAAATACTTTACATTCAGAAAGCTTGTTAAGAAAAAATAAAGACAATTTGTTGAGTTGTGGTATAATTATCAGTTCCCAAGGCCTTTGTTCTTAAGGAGACAACAATAGTTTTGATTCTCTTTTAATGACTAATTATATGATGAAGAAAAAAAATGAACACAGAAGTTCAGTGAAATTATACTGTAATTCTCCAAGTAAATTAGATCTCTTATAAAACACCCCCTATCAGCTGCCTAGAATGTTTATTCGTGAAGAGGTAATTATCTCTTATAACCAAATTTAGATTGGATAACACATTAAAAATAATAATGATCTGAATGTATGTGCCTAACTAAACAATACGATTACACACAAAAAAATATATGCTAAGTTGATCTTTTGGCTTACATATGCAAGTTCATCAATTGCTATTTATGATCGCTTTGCAAGTGTGGCTAGACTAGCAGTTCTATCTGCAGGCAAAACTTCTATGATGCCCATGGTAACTCCAATAATGTTTCTCAATTATGACATCCTCAACTTGAAAGAGATGAATTATCACTTCAGATTCCTCCAGTGAGATTCACTCAGGTGTGTCCATCTGTGTGCACTATCAAGTAGATATCTACTACCACGGTCATGACTGTACCGGCATGCCTCGGGAACAACTGTGCTCAGTTTCCGCTCTGTAGCTAACCTGTACGGTTCTGTGCTTTAAAAATGTTTAAGACTATCAACTCACGTGCCGCATGTGAGGTTCTCTCAGTGATACGGTTTTTCTCAGCAAGGAACCTGCCTGCTGCAGAAATTCATCAACAGATTTGTGAAGAGTACGGTGCTACTGTTATGAGTGAAAGCAAAGTGCATAAGTGGGTACAACAATTCAAAGATGGCCGTAACAACGTCCATGATGAGGACCGCTCTGGTCGCCCTTCTTTGACTACAGACAATTTGGTGGCTTCAGTTGAAGCAAGGATTCATGAAAACAGGCGCTTCACAATAACAGGTCTCCCAAACGAATTTCCTGACATGTTGAGATCAGTGCTTTACAACATTGTTTCTGAACACCTAAAGTTTAGGAAACTGTGCTCCTAACAGAGGACCAACCAAATATAAAAAACTAAATATTTGAGTGTGCGATCAAATCAAATCAAATTGTGCGATCAAATCAAATTGTCAATAATCAAAGAAGGACGACCGGAGCAGTCCTCATCAGGGACGTTGTCACGGCCATCTTTGAATTGTCGTACCCACTTACACACTTTGCTTTCACTCATAACAGTATCACCATACACTTCACAAATCTGTCGATGAATTTCTGCAGCAGGCAGGTTCCTTGCTGACAAAAAACGTATCACTGAGCGAACCTCACATGTGGTGCATGAGTTGATAGTCTTAAACATTTTAAAGCACAGAACAGAACCGTACAGGTTAGCTACAGAGCGGAAACTGAGCACAGTTGTTCCCGAGGCATGCCGGTACACGACGCATGCGCTCGTTGCGGTATGCGTGCGAACTACTAGTGTCTACAACAAAACGGACCTTACTTTAAAAATACCCCTCATAGTATGTATTTATTTCCTACATTAATACTATTGTAGTGAGACAGCAGGCTGGTGTGATAAAGTCCTTAAACTGAGAAGTGAGGGCGGATGTGGAAGGTCAGTTCAAATATACAATTTTCAAATCATAGTTAGTTTTTGGCTGTACAGTCATGTATTTATTAAAAACAAGTATTCAATGGAATAATTTAAGTTATTGGCAATTTCTCAGAGGTTTTTGAACAGAAAATATTCACCATTGGGAAACTTTGACTGCTATGCTCAGATTGGATTTGATATGTTAAATGATGAATCACAATTAAGGTTTTCATGTGCTCTCAAGGATGCAGTAATTATTCATCTATCATCATTTAAACACATACAAACACATTTATTTGAGATTAATTATTTTCTTTAAGTTCTACTTTTTCTTCATTTCTCAAACACCAGTCTTCTTTTACAGTGATATTTTAAACACTTTCAAATTTCATTTTTGTAGCTGTAGAGACAGCTACAAATCTGGGGTCACATTGAATATATTTTTGTGTATCTTATAATTAACTTTCACAGCTCGAGGAGACAAACTTGACACAAAATCTATTAAAGGAAAATTAAAACTGTGCTGCAGTAAAGTTTGAAATAAGCACTGGTTGAATGATTGTAGTAGGCTTTTTTTTTACACTAACCTGTCATGTTAATGAAATAACACAAAATTCATCAATGCATAGAAACAACAGTTGGCAGAACAGAGGACAAAAAAATATTCTTCATTACCTCTTTTGGTATTCAGTGTTATCACATAAATTATGACAGCCCTGTTTGATATTCATGTGCTTAGAATGTGTAATTTTGAATTTAATTTAGCAACAGAAAACGTGAACAATAAACCCTGGTATTTTGGCTAAAAGCAATTTATTTATGAGCTTAGCATTGATGTGATATTGTGGTTGATTTTTGTAAAGAATAGCAAATTAGGGAGAGGGACAAAACTTATCAGAATCAGAGAGGAAAGAAATGAAAAGAAACAAACCCGTTTGATCACAGAGTCCATCTTTTTGTCAGTAACGGAGAGCTTTTCTTTCTTTGTGCCTTAAGGGTCAAATCCAGTTCACTGAAGTTTAGGAAGCATTTGCACAAATGCATGGTATGAAATTCTGTTTTAATATGCATTACTACAACTCTTGAAATGAAGCGATTTTTGAGGTTGTCACAACTTTATTTTTACAAAAGTGAAGTACATGTGTGTTTACACTTTTCAGTATGGAAAATTGAATTATTTTATTTAAAAATTGCAAGAGTAAAATACTGCATGGACAGTAACCGTTAAATTGATGAAATATCCTGAAGTGCCAGGTGTAAAAACCATGAAAATGAACAAAATCTGGCTACCAGTATTAAGAAAACTCTAAAATTGCAACAGCACAACAACAGAGAGGAAACAAACAAGGACATCTAATCACCTCTTAACAAAAGTTTGCTCCAGGCACTGTCAGGCCATTATATGCTAATCAAGGTGGTCAGTTGAAACATTCACACCTAGCTCCAGCAGACAAGAGTCCTTTGTCTCACCCTGGTCATTCCACAGATATATAAACCCTTTTTCCTAGTTCCAACAGACCTCACTACCCCTGAGGATGCTTGCCATAGATGCAGGCGAAATGTCAGGAGAGAATGCCTCTAGACCATAGCCTAAAAAAACCTACAACAACCCAGTGATTCCGGCCATGAAAGCCTTCGACAATACATGTGTGAAAATATTTCACATCCTTAAAAGGAAATTACTTCTGTGTAGTCAGGCTTATTTTTACTGTTTATTGTTTTAATTAATGATTTATGTACTGTTTGTAATTAATGCTTTACATATTTTAATAGTAATTGTTTATTTGTTTATTTATAGTGGCATCGAATTGCTGCCAAAATGTAAGCCGTCCTTCGGGGGTAGAAAGAGATGGGGTAAAAATAGAGGAAATAAATTAATTAATTAACAGTAAAAATATTACTACTACAACCAGGCATCTTTTATCAGCTCCTAATTTCCACTTCTCAGTATGTGGTAACACCCATTCATTGCTGATATACAGATGTACAACCAGCAAGTGATGCTGAAGATAGCAGGATGAAATGGTAGAATCAGGGGCGGCTCGTCCATTATGCAAAGTAAGCGGTTGCAGTACACTTTTCTTTGCCAGGGGCGCAGAGGCGCCTCTGTAAATGCCCCTCGACCACCACTTGAGGAGCGCCCCCTTGGCTCACAACAGCCCTAGCAGTCTGGGGAGAGCCTCGGCTTCCTTGCCTCACTGCCGGGCGATCCTCTTCCTGAAGGGGCCAGGCCCTTGAGCCTCGCCTAGCCCCTCTCGTTCCTGCTCCACCCAGCCGCCAAGTGTGCGCGCAGAGCCGGCGCTCAATTGTTCTCTGCATTCGATCCCTTCCCCATGGCCGGCTCCCTTTCCCAAGCCCCCGGCGCTCCACCCACCTCGCGCTCCTCTCCTCATATATATAAATGATTGCTTGGGGGTGGGGTGGGGTGCCACAATACTGTTTGCTTACCGTTGAAAATTACCTAGGGCCACCTCTGGGTAGAGTTAATGTCATCCAGCCATCTTCAGCAGGAAGATGGCAGTGCCCAGTGCCATGGAATCCTGGCAACTCCCATGATTTTAAAACATTGACTCATGGCAGTTGAAATGACATGAAATTGCATTAATTCTACCGTATAGAATATGCAAACATTAATAAGATAAAATAAATTCCTTGTTACAGATTTAGATGAAATGTCAGAAAACTTTAACAATTCTTGATTGAAGCTTCCACTGTGGCATACATATACATGAAAATGTAGCTGTATGCTGAATATATATGGGGGCTATATTACGTAAATGAAAATATTCCTCAAGATTGGTATTCATATTGTATCCTTCCACCTCATCTATCTTGCTGTTAAAGTAATTGGGAATACATTTTCTTTACAAAACCAAGACAAGCTGTGTAAGCAAGGAAATAAATCATCATGTTCATAATTCTGACAGCATTATCGTTGGCAAACACATTGGGCCGTAATGGAGAATGCACACAGCTAAATTTCAGGACTTTTCAGCCTAATATGTCAATGCCTAGTAGTGGAGCTCTCATTTTAACCTATTAAACTTGCTTTAAGTTACTTTACTTACAACTTTGCAAGATACCCAATCAGTCTGTTCTCAAATACTCTTCTTTAAAAATCATCTTTAAACCTTTTAAAAAACTTTCCTGCTATGTATGCTATAAATTTAATCCCTGTTTCATGTTTTGAGATCTCTGGATTACAGATTTCAGACTATAATATCACCTGATATGATAGTTTGTTAGAATATTGTTTCTTTATCAATTTATTACAATAAAGAATTTCTACAAGAACTCATAAGTTTCATACCCACATATTAAATTCAGTATTTATTTATGTATTTATGTATTTATTTATTTATGTACAGCTTTTATATTCCGCCCTTCTCACCCCGCAGGGGACTCAGGGCGGATTACAGTATACACATATATGGCAAACATTCAATGCCAATTTTTGACATACAACATATACAGACATAGACAGAGGCTATTTAACTTTTTCTGGCCGCCAGGGGAGCTGTCGCTTTCATCATCCATCTGCGACACTGATGAAGTACTTCCGCATTCCCCGCATGCTTTTTGCTGGAGTCTTTTTTTCTTTTTATGGCCTCATAAATTAGTTAATTTAGCCTCCCCACACTTTAAGGTGGTACCTAATTTTCCTACTTGACAGACGCAACTGTCTTTCAGGTTGCAAAGGTCGACAACAGGCTACACAATTGGTTGAAAACCCACTCCAAGATCTTCATATTAATAGGCGAGTTTCCTAGGCTTACTGTGAAATTGCAAAATCATGGATAATAAAATGGTACTGTCTAGCAAATGCCTACACAGAACACCTCTGTAAAATTTCTAGTCCTTCTAGAATGACCTTATGGTCAACTCAGTGAGGCCCGCACAGCAAAAAACAAAGGGAGACCCATGTGCACTTCCCACATTTCCTCCTTTTGCTGTGGTGAGAAGTGCGAGGGTGCCCCAGCCTCAAGAGGAGGAACACAGAAGTGATGCAGATGCACGATCCTCCACAAATGCACGAGCCACCACAGCAGCGATAAGATGCACAAGCCTCCCACACTGGTGGGAGGAAGAAGGTGGCAGTGATGTGGAGGCCAGCACGGTGACCATACTCAAGCCCCGAGCCAGACCCTCACCAACCAGGCCCAGAGCTGGACTCGAGTATAAGCCAAGGGTGGCTTTTTCAGCCCTAAAAAAAGGCTGGAAAACTTGGCTTATACTCGAGTATATACGATAAAAGGTCATTGTAATTGTAATACTTCCATTGCTATCACTACTATCAGAAGGGACAGAGAGTTTCATCTATGCTGATGATCGTGCCATTACTGCTTAAGCAGGGAGCTTTGAGATAGTAGAACAGAAGCTTTCCGAAGCTCTAGGTGCTCTTACTGCCTATTACAGGGAAAACCAGCTGATCCCGAACACATCCAAAACACAGACATGTGCCTTTCATCTCAAGAACAGAGAAGCATCCCGAGCTTTGAAGATCACCTGGGAAGGAATCCCACTAGAGCATTGCAGCGCACCCAAATACCTGGGAGTCACTCTGGACCATGCTCTTACCTACAAGAAGCACCGCCTGAACATCAAGCAAAAAGTGGGTGCTAGAAACAATATCATACGAAAGCTGACTGGCACAACCAGGGGATCACAACCAGGTGCTACTCTGCTGCTGAGTATGCGTGCCCAGTGTGGAACACATCTCACCACACTAAAACAGTGGATGTGGCTCTTAATGAGACATGCCGCATTATCACGGGGTGTCTGCGCCCTACACCACTGGAGAAATTACACTGCTTAGCCGGTATTGCACCACCTGACATCCGCTGGGAAGTAGCAGCCAATAGTGAAAGGACCAAGGCAGAGACACCTCCAGCTCATCCCCTGTTTGGGTATCAGCCAACACCTCAATGACGTAAATCAAGAAATAGCTTTCTTAGATCTACAGAGACACTTGCTGGAACACCTCATCAAGCGAGAGTCCAAAAGTGGCAGGCTCAAACCCAGCACCTCAACCAATGGCTGATACCAAATGAGAAACACCCCCCTGGGCACACAGAGGACTGGGCGACTTGGAAGGCACTGAACAGACTGTGCTCTGGCACCACGAGATGCAGAGCCAACTTTCAGAAATGGGGCTACAAGTGGAATCCTCGACATGCGAGTGTGGAGAGGAGCAAACCACTGACCACCTGCTTCAATGCAACCTGAGCCCGGCCACATGCACAATGGAGGACCTTCTTGCAGCAACACCAGAAGCACTCCAAATGGCTAGATACTGGTCAAAGGACATTTAATCAACTACCAAACTCACAAATTTTGTATTTTGTCTGTTTGTTTGCTTTGTTCTGTTAGAAATGTAATATAATTTGACTGGTTGTCCTCACACGACAAATAAATAACTACGAATGCAAAAAGATGTACAAATTTTGAAATGGAGTTAGGGGAAGGGACAGTCTCACATTTTTTTTCTTTGTGCATGGACAATATATCTTACCATTTGACCTACAACTGTGGCTAATCTCACAACACAAACACAGGTTGAAATTTGCAAGAATAAGTTTATGATTTGTTTCCATTAAAATCCATTTCAACTAGGCTGTAATGCACGACCGAAATGTAATTTCATAGAGCAACTAGTGAGTGATACCCTTACATGCATACACTTTAAATGCAAGAAACTATTTAAGCAATCTCATACCAGCTGTCAGATTCACATCAGTCATGACATTATTAAATTTTCAGAACTGCAGAGGTTAAAACTTACTGAACTATAAATACTAGGAAACAAGGACTATAATCCCATGACACATCTCTGCACATGTTGTAATTTAAATCGTATTGTATTCTAAACTGAAAAGGCTGTTCAGACCCCATAAGACCCCAAGTAAATCAGCAATCACTCATTTTGGTATTCACATTTCCAGTGCAGTTCTGCAACTGCCACTTTAGTATCTGGATCTGATCTAGGTCAGATTTACTGAAGTAGCCTACCTCCTTATTACAAAATACGGGTATTTTGAAATAAAATGTGGGTATGAACCAAAGGTAGATTAGGTATAAAATATGTGAAATTTAAATTTTCAATCTTAAAAACACATTCTTTGCTCTCTTAGAATTTCATTTTGTGTTTCCTTGATGTTTGTTGCCGGTTGTTGTCCCTTTTGTTATCTGAATCAACTGAAAAATACGAGGGGTATTTTTTAAGTAAGGTCCGTTTTGTTGTAGACACTAGTAGTTCGTGCGCATACCGCAACGAGCATGTGCGTCGTGTACCGGCATGCCTTGGGAACAACTGTGCTCAGTTTCCGCTCTGTAGCTAACCTGTACGGTTCTGTTCTGTGCTTTAAAAATGTTTAAGACTATCAACTCACCCTCCGCATGTGAGGTTCGCTCAGTGATACGGTTTTTGTTAGCAAGGAACCTGCCTGCTGCAGAAATTGATCAACAGATTTGTGAAGTGTACGGTGATACTGTTATGAGTGAAAGCAAAGTGCATAAGTGGGTACGACAATTTAAAGATGGCCGTGACAACGTCCATGATGAGGACCGCTCCGGTCGCCCTTCTTTGATTACAGACGATTTGGTGGCTTTTGGTGGCGGCAAGTTTTTATGAAGAGGGTATTTTAAAATTGGTTCAGAGGTATGATAAGTGTTTGAACAAATTTGGCAACTATGTCGAAAAATAGAGTGAAGTATGTACTTTCTGAAAATAAATTTACTTTTTGGAAATAAACTTTCGTTGTGTACTTATGTTCAAACGGACCTTACTTAAAAAATACCCCTCGTATTAAAATAATTGCATGTATTGACAAAGGAACCCTTTCAGCTTGTTTCAATACTAAATAGCAGGGCAAATCCAACAGGAAGATTTCCTGAGGAAAAATGAATAATTTAAACAGTAGGTGTTTGTCATTGTCAGACACAACAGAAAGACCTAAAACATAGCTGTCAGGATATCGAATTATATCACATCCAGATTTGTTTTGGGCTGTAGCTCCCCAAATGCCTTACATTGACTATGTTATCTAAGAATGTTGAGAGTTGCAGTCCAATAACATCTGGAAGGTCACTTGCTTTACAGCTTAACAAGAGAACCATCTGAACATCTTTTCATTAATGGCTAACAAAACTGTATTATTGTCTATTCAAACAATGGTGATACTCCATCTCTAAGACCAAGGTATGGAAAAAATTCGAAGGCACCTCAATTGACAGACAGCTTTTCCATCTTATCCGTCAACTCCATGAAGGAACATCTCAAAATAAGATGCAAACCTCAAGGCCACCTCACTAACACAGTTAGCACAGAGAAAGGAGTCAAACAAGGCTGCATATTAGCCCTGTCATTATTCAACCTATATATCAGCTCTATGGCGGACCAATTGCACAACATGGACTTTCAACCTCTAAAACTCACAGGGAAACATATCTCCACCCTACTTTATGCTGATGATGCAGCTCTGATTTCAAGAACACCAATGGGCCTCAAAAGAGCATTGAAAGCATTGACACAATATTGTAGGGAGTTACAACTTAACTACCAGAAAACAAAAATTATGGTCCTCCATTGTGCATGCGGCAGGACTCAGGTTGCATTGCAGCAGGTGGTCAATGGTTTGCTGTTCTCCACACTCGCATGTTGTGGACACCACTTTGTAGCCCCATTTCTTAAGATTGGCTCTGCATCTTGTGGTGCCAGAGTGCAGTCTGTTCAGCGCCTTCCAAGTCACCCAATCCTCTGCGTGCCCGGGGGGAATCTCTCATTTGGTATCAGCCATTGGTTGAGGTTCTGGGTTTGAACCTGCCACTTTTGGACTCTCGCTTGCTGAGGTGTTCCAGTGAGTGTCTCTGTAGATGACATGTAGGGACATGAGAGAAGCCTCCTCGCAGGATTGCAAGACATCCGGGCGTCCCCTGGGCAACGTCTTCGTAGACAGCTGATTCTCTCATCACAGAAGCGACCAGCATGCATGCAAGCAAGCAAAACAACCATAATGCTAGTAAGTAGCCACTATCCCATGTCGCAGAAATGCCAAAGGATAGTGACATCCATGTGGTAATTTGCTTTATGTACTACTTTTATATTGTTGCAAATGACCTATAGTCTAAGCTTTAATAAACTACTACAACAACTATTAAACTATTCATAATTTTATTAAATGTTGATGAAATTTGTACAGTTTGGATCTCTGTTCATTCTTGTGATTAATTGGAATATCTTTTTATGCTGAAACAGAGCCTCGTACTCATTCCGGTATTGTGTTTCCAACACTCCATGAGGCAATTAGCATTAACAGGCTGTATGCAAATGAACATTTCTAATCCTTCTCATCTCTACCCCTCCCTGTTGGTCCATGTGCCCCAGTCCCATCACACTTAACCTTTGCCATGGTGCCTCCAAAAAAGAATTTGCTTCACTCCATTCAGACCCAGCAGTGTTTGGCAAACCACACTCCGGCTTCGCAGTAGGCTTTTGTAGTGAACACACTAATCTGATTGTTCTTCCACTCTACAAACTCTGGGTCAACAATCAAGCTGTTGCCAGAAACTAATTAATTTGCAAACAGTTCCTATTTTCACAGAGGGAGAGCTATTGAGAACCGTGTCAGCAGAGGCGATCATGCTGCGGTGACATGCATTGTTAGGGCGTCACTTTTCTCTGCAATTCTCTTCACTTGTTTTTTACCACACACATGAACTTAAATTATGCAGTCAGCAGTAAATCTCTAAATGCTCACCAGACACCGAATATGGTGGCCCCGCTACAGAACAAGGAGGAAATTCATTTTGACAAGGACAGCAGTAATTAAACTAATTGTCACAAAGGAAGTAAGGAGAGTATACATTCAAGATTCAAGGGAAGACAATGGGTTGGGTCATCTTACCATTTTCCCCTTCTGAAGTCAATATTTTGTCACAGAAGTCACGGAAAGTAAAATTTGTGATTATATTTAATTTTTTTTTAAATGGCAAGACTCTCATTATTCTATTTACTCTAGCAGTTAATAACATAGAAGTTAGACTTGGGAAAAACTGGTGTCAGATAATGGACTAAATCAGAGATGGACAGAAGGTGGCCCATAGGCCGTATCAGTAGGCACATTTTTTTTCTTTTGAATACCACATCCCATCCAATCAGGTACCTACCCCACCCCTCTTAAAACTGCATATTTTTTAGGGCAGACTCAACCACCATTTAGAATACTCCTAATAAGGAACCTCAGAACTCTTACTATTCCCAAACATTTCATTTTCTTCCCAGTCCCCCTCAAAATGACAACAGAAAGTGTTATATCACTTTGCGAGGGACTGAAAAGTAAACAGAGGTATTTGGAGAGAAGGATGCAAGGTTCAACACTAAAGTTCTGAAGACAAAACTTAGCCTATGATCCCCATGGAGTTTCCAATCCTGGTACTAGAACAGTGTTTCTCAACCTGGGGGTCAGGACCCCTGGGGGTGTCATGAGAGGGTGTCAGAGGGGTCACCAAAGACAATAAGAAAACATAGTCTTTTCTGTTGGTCATCTGGGTTCTGTGTGGAAATTTAGGTCCAATTCTATTGTTGGTGGGGTTCAGAATGCTCTTTGATTGTAGGTGAACTATAAATCCCAGTAACTACAACTCCCAAATCTCAAGGTCTATTTCCCCCAGATTCCATCTGTGTTCACATTTGGGCATATGGAGTATCCATGCCAAGTTTGGTCCAGATCCTTCATTGTTTGAGTTCTCAGAGCTCTCCGGATGTAGGTGAATTACAATTCCAAAACTCAAGATCAATGCCCATCAAACCCCTCCAGTATTTTCTGTTGGTCATGGGAGTTCTGTGTGTCAAGACTGGTTCAGTCCCATTATTGGTGGAGTTCAGAATGCTCTTTGATTGTAAATGAACTATAAATCCCAGTAACTACAACTCTCAAATGACAAAACCAACCCTTCTCCCCCAATTCCACCAGTATTCAGATTTGGGCATATTTGGTATTTGTGCCAAATTTGGTCCAGTGAATGAAAATACATCTAGTTACATTACGATTCATAACAGTAGCAAAATTACAGTTATGAAGTAACAATGAAAATAATGTTATGGTTGGGGGTCACCACAACATCAGAAACCAAATTAAGGGGTCGTGGCATTAGGAAGGTTGAGAACCACTGTCCTAGAACAATGGGGTTTTCACTCCTGATAAGTTTTCATTCATTAGTATGTTATCAAAAGAAGAGGAAATCTTGAAATACTTTTTCACACACACACTGTACTTGCATTTCTCCCATTTCTGGTGTATAACATTTGAGAACAATGTGTGTCAAGGGGCACACAAGGATGCAATGTGGATGAAGAGCCACTTTGCCTTTCAAATGTGACATCCATCACCATCAGTATGACTTAGCATATCACATCTCTCTACATGTGGTAGTTTATCAATTATTGTGTGCACATTTCATTTTTTTAAAGGACTATGAGATGATAAAACACTACCACTTCCAATTCCTGAATAAACTGTGTTGGACTGTGGAAAAAAAACCTACAAAACTATCAAGAAAAAAAGAATAACTAAAACATGATTTACATGATCAAAGATGGATAAAGGCATAGTTGTAAAGTCTGTCAACATTAACTATAGCTCTGATCTCCAAGTCAACTCAAAAAATAGTTGGAAGAAGAAAAAAGCAATTTATATTTTCTCAGTCTCTTTACCAGAAGAAATATTTGTCATAACCCAATCATATTTTGCTTACATTCCACATTTGTGCAGGCTCTTCTATTAACTGTTCGTCACTATCTTAAATCTTGGAGACAAAACATATAATTTGATGAAGCTGACTGTAACATGTATTGTTTCCTGAATAGTGACATGTTTCCCTTGTCTCAGCATTTCTAGCAAATTCAGCCATGCCTGGACCTGATGCAGTTTTACTGATCCTTATGTAAAGATATTATAATATATATAATGATAATTAGTCCGTTTTTTAATTCTAACTTATATGCAAAACATATCATGCAGAAATCAAAATCAGACTCAGAGGAAGTGGGAATGAAAATTGAAGGAAGGAACATCTCAACATGACACCATGTTGGAGTTGGGGGGGGGGGGGAGAGAAAGCAAGGACTTAAAATGACTAATGATGAAAGTTAAATATGAAAGTCCAATAGGCAACTTGTAATATTTCTACACATTTCAGTCACCCATTTTAGGATATTTACTAGGGCTGGTCAATTCGTTTCGTTAATTCGTAATTCGTTAAAAAATTCGTTAATTTTTGAATTACGAAACGATTACAAAACTTATTTTTAAACCTGGAAGTGTTTTTAAATATCGAAACGGCAGGCGCCAAAAAATTTTGTATTTCCGTCCATTTCGGAAATACATAAGATGGCCGCCTGGCTTGCTGGGAGCTCTCCTCTCTCGGCACCGGCTGAGCAAGCGAGAGGGCGAGCGAGAGGGCGAGCGGCGAGCGAGAGGGCGAGGGCGAGCGGCGAGCGAGAGGGCGAGCGAGAGGGCGAGCGGCAAGCGAGAGGGCGAGGGCGAGCGGCGAGCGAGAGGGCGAGGGCGAGCAGCGAGCGAGAGGGCGAGCGAGAGGGCGAGCGGCGAGCGAGAGGGTGAGGGCGAGCGAGAGGGCGAGCGAGAGGGCGAGCGGCGAGCGAGAGGGCGAGCGAGAGGGCGAGCGGCGAGCGAGAGGGCCCGCCAGAGTGAGTGCCTGCCTTCCCTCAATAATAATTTCTCCTCCCTATTCTACAAAATTAATAATTAAATTTAAAAAATATTTAAAAAATATTGAAAAAAAAAGGGCGCCATCTTTACAAAATGTTTTGTAAATATTTACAAAATTTCGTAAATACCGAACTTTTTTTTTGGAAAATTTTGTAATTATTTTAAATATCGAAACAAAAAAACACCCCAATTACAAATTTTAGAAACAAATTTTTGCGTTGTTACCCAGGCCTAATATTTACTCCTTGTGAAAAAATCATCGAAGTCAGACGCTAACAGCGAAGGGTTGAAAGTGCTATACAATGGTTATAGGAAGATAAAATGTATATCTTCTATTTCAAAGAAAGTACAATATAGCTGTTGTAGTAGAGTCTGCTGGCAATGATACTACTACTAGTGGGAGTAGTAGAGGGGGCAAACGAGGTGCTCAGGTGCTTGAGGAAGAGCAACAAAGGAAGTGTATCAGGGAAATACTTATGTCTCCCACAGATGAAGACTCTTTCGAAGGTTTTTCAGAGAGTGAAATACGTGGGGAGGAGGAGTGAGATGGGAGTAGAGGTGTCAAACAGATTACTCGTGAGCAGGAGTCTGATAAAGAATGTCAGAGGAAAAGGATCTGGGACATACTTAGTGCTCCCACTGAAGATGAGAATTTCATGGGCTTTACTGGAAGTAATGGGTCTGGGAGTAGTGAGGATGAAGAAGAACCATTAGATTGGACTCAAGTGCAAGAAGTCAGGAATGTGTGCATGCAATCCACATCCAGTGATACGTTTGAGGGCTTTTCTGGAGATTGACAATCTGGGGATACCAGAGATTCATGGGGAGACTTAAGTCTTGAAAAGAGGTGGAGGAGTTGGAGAGATGGGTGTTGGCGCTCAGCTGTAAAGGCTAAGACAGCTGACAGCGATGAGGAAAGGGCGGAGGGCAGCTCATCAACGGATGATGAGTTGTAGCATAAATGAAGGCACTGAAAGTTTGGAACTTTGCAGTAGGCAAAGTTTTGGTTACATGCCTTGATTTTTGCTGCTATTGCTTCTCTTGTTGGGCTTGGGTCCTAGAACTGAAGGTTGCTGTATTCTTCGTGTGTTGACTGGCTTGGAGTCTCGTAAGTGCGGAATTCCCCTCTCCTTGACCACGGACTGTTTCTGATGACGCTGCTGCTTTTGGACTCTGTTATCTACAACTGGGATTACTTTGACTTTGGACTGATTTTGGACAACGGCTTCTCTTCACAGTGTTTTGTTTTGGCCTTATTGTTGAACTGTGTTATTTTGGTGCATTTTGCTTAAACTCTTGTTTAACCCAGATTTTTTGCCAGTATAATCCAGTTTATTTGCTTGTTTTGATTTTTAAGCTGCAAATTGCTGCAAACTTTGTGTTATAGCCAGAGGCACTTAAGGAAGTGTCTCTGAGCTCTGTGTTCTTTGATTTAATAAACTATTGATTACTTACAATACTGTGTATGGCTCTTTAAAGGCATCTGAGTTCCGACAATAGCACAGCATGCTTTCTTCTTCTTTTAATACTGAATATTCATTAAGCTTCTTTATTGCTTAGTTGCTTATGTAACCATAGATTATGGAAGACAGTATGTTCCTGAAACTTTATGGCTACTTTCTCACTTTAAAAAAGTTAAGTCAAAGAGAGGATATGTTAAAATGCTACTGTGATTCCTTATTAAGCCATACAGAGAGCATATGGTTTAATAATATTCCGCATAAAGAGGAAAACTCCATGGCATTCGAATGAAAACGGGAATAGGCAAATGAAATGTGGCTACCATTAGGGTTGAATTTAGACAGGGTTCAGTTTTTTACATTGAAACTCACCCTACTAATGCAATCGAAAATTGATGGTTTTCTCTCTTGTCCCCAAAGTGACTATTAAGCAAATCAACCTACCTCCCTCACATTGATAGTGGTAGAGTAACAGAAGAAACTGTTTCCTACTCTTTCAAAAAGAAAGCGGTTCATTCCCTGGAATTTGTATGGGAGTTCTTCAGGGAGAAAGGCTCCTGCAACCAGTTGTGTTGACAACATTCCAGAGACCCAAGAGACTGGCTGGTGCCTGATATGGGTTGAATGCGCCCCTCAGAAAGCACCCAGAATGTGCCAAAGTGTGCTGGGTTTCCATGGCAGACACAATGACATGTAAAAAAAAATCTCCTGAATGTAAGGTTGCTATTACATGGGTAAAAAAGTTCAAAGACTATAATGCAAAGTTTGAACTTTTAACAAAATCCTATAGGCACACACAAATTGTTAATCGTTTCATCGGAAATACTTAATTTCTCAACGCCGTTCCAGCTCTGAATAAATATATCTCCCTTCACATTCAGCCTGCTTCATTTCCTTCTCCTCTCAGATGTATACTTAGTGATAATTTAAGAAGTTCTTTTCTCACATTCAATACTGAGAGACTGATAAGGATAGATGAAAACACAGCATCAGCATGAGCCATGAGGACCGTGGACAATGACTGTGGTCTGTATCTGCATAAATCCCACTGACTCAGCTGTCAGAGTAGGGATCTATTGCACAAAAGCCACTTTTACTTGCATGACTGACCTCTACTTTGCTTGGACCAGATTATCCTTGGATCAATTGGTTGGAAAATAAGAGATTATAGAAGAAGATTCTATAATTACATGCTCACAGAAAGGATGGGTGGGGATGACAAAACCTTTGCACTTGAAATCTCACTACCTTGATTAATATTGGGGAGAAAATAAGAAGTTAAATATTTTGATGCTTCGCTCACAAAAGAAACACACAAACACTGAACAGGGCTGTTCTTATGGTACTAACATCAAGCAGGGCCATATGTTTGGCAGAGGCTCATAGCTGTTATTTACTTTATGTTAGCGCCTACAGGGTTCCCAATCAGCGAATCATTGTCTGGCACTGGGTGCCCATCTAATTAAAAAGCATCCTTGCTTTTCTTTCTTCTTTCAGTTTACACGACAAGCCCAAAGCCATTGTGGAATTTCTTTAAAACAGCAGGCAACCACTGGTTTTCAAAGACCAAGCTTTTGCAGTTTCTACATTTGCATCTGGAGTTTCTGAGAGACCAAACGGTGCCATGTGAGCACTTACATAAATATGTCATATAAAGCAAATCAAACCCACATGGTTAAAAGGACAATTATGGTTTCCAAAATGCTTCGAACTTTTAGAAACAGGGGCATCAAGCTTGCAGGTGTCAGTCACAAAGACTGGGGGAAGTTTCTTTACTTCTCAACATCTAAGGGCCCTCTCACACTATACAATTATAGTACGGTGATTTCACTTTAATTGCTGTGACAACATCCTATGTTGCAATTTAAGAGGGGTCTTCAGATTTTTTCATCCAGAGAGCATATATTGAACCACAGATCACAAGATTTCATAAGATGGAGCCACAGAAATAGAAAAAAAACCCTTCACAGTTCCAGGTCTGTGAAGAAAATATGCCCAACGGGCATTTTTATGGTGCAAAGTAAAAATATACACAGAGATGAGCTAGGAGCATGGGTGCATGAAAAGGAAATCAAGACAGCGAGTGCCAGAACAACAGCTATGTACGAGGGGTATTTTTTAAGTAAGGTCTGTTTTGTTGTAGACACTAGTAGTTCGCGCGCATACTGCAATGAGCGCGTGCGTCATGTACCGGCATGCCTCGGGAACAACTGTGCTCAGTTTCTGCTCTGTAGCTAACCTGTACGGTTCTGTTATGTGCTTTAAAAATGTTTAAGACTATCAACTCACCCGCCGATGAATTTCTGCAGCAGGAAGGTTCCTTGCTGACAAAAACCGTATCACTGAGCGAACCTCACATGTGGCGGGTGAGTTGATAGTCTTAAACATTTTTAAAGCACAGAACAGAACCATACATGTTAGCTACAGAGCGGAAACTGAACAGAGTTGTTCCTGAGGCATGCTGGTACACGACGCACGCGCTAGTTGCGGTATGCGCACGAACTACTAGTGTCTACAACAAAACGGACCTTACTTAAAAAATAACCCTCGTAAATCCTTACCACTGGGATTACATCATTTCATCTACGGAAAATTCTAAAGAGCTCATACATAACTACAGTGAAAAGGGTAAAATCAATCAGATGGGAGAATTTTCCCCAAGTGTTTGTTAAACACTACAGTACAATTCTCAGTGGTACTATTCTAATATGCTTGCTTAGTTTACACTGAAAATTTCCCAATAAAATCACTTAATGTCAGAATTATGTTATGGCCTTGGAGTATGATGGTGAGGGGAAAGCCCTAACCCTTTGTATGTTTGGGCCTCTTTATTTTGCCTGTCTTAACTTGAAGATACCACTATATGGGGAGCAATCCGAAAACAATAGGTCAGCCATTGGATAACAGTAAATTATAGCCTGGGTCTTGATTCCAAAGTCATTTAGGTTGAGCTCCTGGAATCTCCCAAGTTTCAATCCAGGTATTTAAAATATTAAATATATTACCAAACATAAAAATGCTGGAACTTATCTGGATCTTCAACCAGAATGTCGCACAAAAGACAATTCTTTTCATTACTAGTATTATTACTATAAATATTATTATATTATAAATATTATAAATTAATTATTGCTATAAATATCCTACCTTTATCTTTTGATTGACATGCACAGTGGCTCACAACAATAAATTCAAAAACATACCATAGAATTAAATAGTCTTTCAATTAAAATCCATGTCCTACCTAGAAAATCCTGCTATGTGGGGAGCAATCAAAAAACAGTTGGTGTTCAGCAACTATTTTTAAAGTGGCTTGAAGGCCAAAGTACCAGTTGGGATGTGAATCATGATTGTGTGTCAGGATGGCAGCCAATATGAGGTGAAGTATTATCTATGCAGGCAATAACTTATTTTCCTTTTGGATGTTTGGATGAAATATGTCAAGATAGGACTGGGTTTAGTCTATATGATTTCTCGAGATTCTTCCCAAAGCATTGATTCTTGGTTCTAAAAAGTCTACAAATGAGTCATCATAAGTTGCCTAAGGTGTACTTGATTCTAAGCCGGGGACTTGTTTAACAGTTCTGGCCAAGTGTCTCTTCATTGTGTTACAGAGATTAACTCATTTCTATCAACAGACAGAGAGAAATGGTCAAGGAAATAATCTGAAATTGTTTTGCAAAGGGAGCGCTATGTCTTCTTCCCAGCATTTGACTTGAAATGGTTTAATCAAGTTCTGTATGTATCAGTGTACATGTGTGAAGAAATTGCCTAAAGAACAATCTATACTACCCTATAACCCAGTTTTGGATTATGGATTACCACATTGATCAGCAACATTTGATACGGTCGATCACAATCTATTGACCCACCGCCTAGCCATGACTGGGGTCAGGGGGATATCCCTTATATGGGTGTCCTCCTGCCTCCAGAATCGGGGACAGCGCGTGGTGAGGGGAGGGATGGTTTCCGAGAGATCTCCGCTAACTTGCGGTGTCCCGCAGGGAGCTATTATCTCTCCTCTATTATTTAACATCTATATGCGACCGCTTGCCCGACTGGTGCGGAGCTTTGGGCTTGAGTGCCACCAGTACACTGATGACACTCAGCTCGTTCTGAGGATGGAGGGCCGGCCGGACTCTGTACCCAAATATTTCCATCAGTGGATTGAGGCCATTACTGGATGGTTGCATGCCAGCAGGTTGAGTGTGAATCCAGCGAAGACGGAGATCCTTTGGCTGGGTCTTCTGGGTGGGAGGGAGATCCAGCTGCCTACCCTGGATGGCGAGACACTACGTCCGTCATCTTCTGTAAAAAAAACCTTGGTGTCTTATTGGACCCTCTGCTCACAATGGAGGCCCAGGTCTCTGCTGTGAGCAGATCTGCGTTTTTCTACCTACGTCAGGCTAGGCGACTGACTCCCTTCCTATCTAGGAACGACCTGGCTACGGTGATCCTGGCGACGGTCATCTCGAGGCTTGACTACTGTAACACCCTCTACATTGGCCTTCCTTTGTCAGTGATCCGGAAACTGAAGCTGGTGCAAAATGCGGCGGCTCGTCTTCTCGCCGGGGTGCCGGCGAGGTGTCATATCACCCCAATTCTACAACAGCTGCACTGGCTTCCGATTGAGTACCGGATTACTTTCAAGGTGCTGGTACTAACCTTTAAGGCCTTATATGGTCTGGGGCTGGCGAACCTGAGGGCCCGCTTATCTCCCTATCAACCCCAGAGATTACTTCGGTCCGAAGACCAGAATTTGCTTGAAGTCCCCAACATCCGGACTTATCATCTGTCCTCTACTAGGCAGACAGCTTTCTCGATTGTGGCCCCTTATTTATGGAATGCCTTGCCAGTTGAAACCCGAACCATCCGAGAGCTACTTGCTTTTCGGAAAGCCTGTAAAACCTTTCTTTTCCGACAAGCTTTCGATGGGTGAATAACTCGTGACTATGTCTGTTCTCGTTTTTATTGTATTTTAAAGTTGGTTGTATTAATCTACTGCTGTAAACCACTCCAAACCAAATTGGGAGTGGCGATATACAAGTCAAATAAATAAATAAATGAAATTATAGGACAGCATAGATGGATATATTCCAATGTAATTAATCTGCATACTGAAATTGGATTATAGGGCAGTGTAGATCCAGCCTGATGTTTTATGCTGATCTATGGCCATAATAAAGAAAGACTTGAGATTCATCCTCAAACTGAGAAGGTCTGAGAAGGTCAGATTTCTTTCTGCAATAAACTTAACATGCAGCTTGCTTCACTACTGGATCTGATTTGAAAGTAGCAGATATTGAACTGTGTTCTCGAGTATCAAGCTTGACTTACAAAAAGACATACAAATATTACAATATGTCATAGTCTCTAGTGACTTTATTCCATGAAGGAAACTTGCTTCATGGTAAGTATTGTTCACCACTTGGAGAAGTAGGGTGCACATATTGTTTCAAACATCTGATTATAATCCACAGGCAGGAGGATCTTTATTCCAGATGTGCTCGTTTTATTACAGAGCCAGATCCCACAATTGAGAGCAGGAGAATCACTTTTTTTTTTGCAACAAAATAGATTTCTGGCTGTTAGACCACTACCAACAGCCACCAAAAGTACAAATGTTGAACACCTCTGTCTTAAAGCTACAATGCAAGACAAAATGAATTTTATAAATTTACAAATACACCCATACACATAATCCTAATTAGTTTTATTGATTTGTGGTCATATCAGGCTGGCGCTGAGTGGTTGGAAAGGTGGTAAACGTTACAACTAGTTCTCAAAGGAAAGTTGCAGTGCATCGTAACCTTAGTTACTTATTTAATAAATAAATAAAAAATTAAAATGTAGTTTGATAAAATATATGCCTGACTTACCATTAAGCCACCGGGAATCGTGCTGTTCTGTCCTGATTGGGTGGTGGTGTCCCAGTGTGCGGAAAATGGCAAAATCTCTCCCCATGAAGTCTGCTGCTGTTCCAGAATAAAGTTCACCATCTGTAACATTGCATAAAATTGCCCTTAGTATGAGTCAGTGAGCTCACCATAGCAATGTATTATAAAGCAACGAACAAGAATGCCAATGCGTGACATATACTTCCTACTGAAAGTTATTTGCATGACTGGAAATCTAGCCTACACCTGCCTTTAATTTACGGAGCTTGCCTTTTTATATTTTTTAGTCCAGAGCTACATTCTGGGTAGACTTTTACAGCATGATTTTGCCTTAGAGGAGACAGTGCTGAATACAATATAGGCGGTGCGGCTTTATTACAAACATACAGGTTAAGCAGACTAGCAAACATTTAAATCAGTTGTGTTGAGTTTAAATTTGAATGCTAGTCCTGATTTAATTAAGTGATGACGTTGCGAGGAGGTGATTCAGAGTGGAGAGAAAGCACACATGTTGTCGTGTGACAGGAGAGTATAGGGAGGTTTATTGTTTATTACACTGAATTCTGCCACCAACTGGTATAGTGGAGGCCAATTGTTATATGTAATCTATGGTAACTGCCACCAACGTGAGATATGAGGTATTACTGTGAGATATGGCAATACAGACGCAGAATGGATGGAAATGAGACTGTCTTCAATGAAAGATAACTGGTTTATTGAGTACAAAGCGTGTGGTTGCAAGTTGTAACCTATTTTATAGAACTTTGAATAATACTTGGTTAGTTAAACATTTCACCCTTCCAGGTTACACAGTATCTTACTGAGGTGAAGCTCTTGTTACTAAACAATGTTTCAGTACAGGAATATCTTCCCTATTTGATCTTTCCTTGATCAAATAAATTAACAAGCTTATCCTTTAGCCTTTGCCTTGACTAAAGAAAACTGGCTATGTTTCTCCTTTCAACCTCCTTAGACTGAGAAACCTCCAGTAGCTATTCAGGCTTCCCCAAAGCCACAATTCTTTGCTTCACACTTCACTCTCCCACTCTACTCTTCACTTCTTCTCTTTTACTCCTCTCAGATACAAAATCAACTCCCAACTGACTTTCAAACTGTCTGTTTTCAAAATTCTCTCTACTTGGCTCCTCCCACTTCTCCTTCTGCCAGCTTGCCTTGGTCTCCATGGTAACGCTGACTGAGGATCTCTGAAATAGGCTGCTCCGGTGTTACTGTAGCTAGCTAACCGAAACACACATATATATACAGTTTAAAACATGCAAAGTATTAATAATTTCTGCACAACGTCATTAAACAATTGATCCATATTCTGCTTATAATCGGCAACTGCATTTAAACCTATATTGATTAATCCCCAAAGTGAAAGTAATATGATCATAAGCAAGAGAGGGCTGGGCTGTGATAGCTCATCAACACAGGGAAAATGAAATGGATCATGCCCATGTCACTGCCTTTATCGCTCCCAGAACTCTGTGTGATGTTTTATTATTATTATTATTATTATTATTATTATTATTAAACTTTATTTGTACCTCGCTAGCATCTCCCGAAGGACTCGATGTGGCTTACAAAGGCCGAGGCCTCAACATAACAACAACATAAAACAATACAACTCAAAGCAAATCAAAAACATAAAGCAATATCAACAAAACATTACATCATAAACATAGTAAAACCAAAGCCAGGCCAAGTAGTGGGTACAGATTAAAAAGTGCTGGGTGTGATAGGCGGCATATTGGATTTCAGGGCATGTGCAATGTGCAGAGGATCTTAAAACTCTAATAAAGTGCTTCTGGGACATAGTGCTGAAGGCACATCGGAACAACCAGGTCTTCAAACTCTTCCTAAAGCCTGCCAACGTGGGTGCTAATCTGATATCTTTGGGGAGGGTGTTCCAAAGTCGGAGGGCAACCACAGAAAAGGCCCTATCCCTTGTCCCTACCAACCGCGCTTGCGACGCTGGTGGGATCGCGAGCAGGGCCTCCCCAGATGAACGAAGGGAGCGTGTGAGTTCATAGACAGAGATGAGGTCACGCAGGTAGGCAGGTCCCAAACCGTTTAGGGCTTTGTAGGTAAGCACCTGCACCTTGAATTGGGTTCGGTAGGTAAACGGCAGCCAATGGAGCTCCTTAAACAGGAGGGTTGACCTCTCTCTGTAAGGAGCGCCAGTTAACATTCTGGCCTCCGCCCGTTGGACCAGTTGGAATTTCCGAACCGTTTTACCACTTAACTACACAGAGAAAGGTATGCTTCCTTGATGGAGCTTGCTGGGTGCCATCATGTGACACAAGGCTACTTCCTATGGGGCTCCATAGAGGAAGCATCCTGACATTATGCTAGGATGCATCTCCGAGAACACAGGAGGGTTTTTGTGTTCTCATCCAGAAGAACGGAAGGAAGTTGAGTGGTGATGCTTTCTCCCATATGATGGGGAAAGCAGAGCAGTGGGCAATGTAAGGAATGGGATGATGGCTCTCCCTGCTGCTCACTGGATTTGCCATACTGCATGGTGAATCCCTTTGTTACTGCTTGGCTTATTGACCTCATGTGATGAGGTCCCCAGTGTCATTCAGACATCATGTGACCGGGAAGGAGGAGGAGATCAGCTCCCTCTTTCTTCCTAATTGCATGAGTGTCTTTGCTGATATTATGATGGTACCCATGACCATCAGGAGCTCACATGGAACTCCACAGCAGACTGGGAGTGGTAATTATGATATGGAAAGTAGTGCCAATTCAGTCTAGGTCTAGTTGGACTATGTAGATTCTAAGCGGTTCTGGCCAATTTTACTTCTCTGAACGTATCTCTCGCTACGATCCACCAAGGGCCCTAAGATCAACTGGGGAGTCCCTGCTCATTGTCCCCCCATTATCGCAATCATGGTTGGTGGGGATTAGGGACAGGGCCTTTTCTGTGTTGGCCCCTCGACTGTGGAACTCCCTCCCAAGCGAAATCAGATCTGCTTAATCGCTCCTGACCTTTCAGAAACAAGTGATGTCCTGGCTATGGGATCAGATATTTGCAGATTAGGGTGACCTGCTGGCATGACGGTTTTTATGGAACTGACTGACTGACCCTTGGACGATGACTTAAACCGGTGACTTTTGATTGTTGAATGTTTTATACTGTTTTTATACTGTTTAAACTGTTTAATATTGTTTTATTGTTATATTGTATTTAAATTGCACATTTATGTTTTTGGTTGTGGGTACCATGGGGTGCCGTTTTATTAGCTGCCCTGAGTTCCTCTGTGGAGGTCAAGATAGGACGGGATACAAATGTCTGAAATAAATAAATAAATAAACCACTGCCACAGCAGGTTCAGAAATGTGAGTGTGACTACAGAAATGCTCAGGACAGTCCCTGGACTGTTGAAGTTGCAGAAAGAACCTGGTGGCACACAACTGAATGATCAATTTTCTTTTGAGTTGTTGTAGGTTTTTCTGGGCTATATGGCCATGTTCAAGAGCAGTGGTTCTCAACCTGTGGGTCCCCAGATGTTTTGGCCTTCAACTCCAAGAAATCCTAACAGCTGGTAAACTGGCTTGGGTTTCTGGGAGTTGTAGGCCAAAACACCTGGGGATCCACAGGTTGAGAACCACTGTTCTAGAGGCATTTTCTCCTGACGTTTCGCCTGTGTATATGGCAAGCATCCTCAGAGGTAGTGAGGTCTGTTGGAAGTAGGAAAATGGGTTTATATATCTGTGGAATAAACAATCAGGCACATCAAATCACTCTCAACAAAAGATTCCCCCCAGACACGTCCAAGCAATTAAATGCTAATCAAGGTGGTCAGTTGAAACATTCACACCTAGCTCCAGCAGACAAAAGTCCTTTGTCCCACCGTGGTCATTCCACAGATATATAAACCCATTTTCCTACTTCCAACAGACCTCACTACCTCTGAGGATGCTTGCCATAGATGCAGGCGAAACGTCAGGAGAAAATGCCTCTAGAACATGGCCATATAGCCCGGAAAAACCTACAACAACCCAGTGATTCTGGCCATGAAAGCCTTCGACAATATTTTTTTCTTTTATTATGTGAGGAATACAGTTAACATTGCATTGAATACACTGACCAAAGCTTTTGTTCCAGCCTTTTAGAGTCCAGAGAGTATTCAATAAGGAAGCTTGCCTCTTCAAACCATAAATCATAGGATGAATTGACTGCTTGTTTTCAGGTATTCAATTTGTCATGGTCATAGTGAGTGCCCTAGACAGAATTTCATATTATTTTGGAAACAAGCTTCTTATTCCAAAGCATGTTCTGATTTTCCATGCCAATTTTAGAAGCTATTTCCATGGCAGGGCAACCATGTCTGATCATGCCTGCTGGGAATGTTCAGGTTCCTTCCTTTGAAAGGCTAAAAGCATAGCATTTTCCACTGGGTCTGCAAGAACTATGTATCATAAAAGACAGGAAGGGAGAAAACCTGATAGTGGAAATGTCTGGAATGAGAAGAAGATTAAAAGCAACTAGGCCTCTTCTGCCCAGCAGAAGGAACAATCAGAATCCAGTGAAAGTTAACCGCACATTAATTACCTATTTATCATTTTTCTGTCTCATCTGCCACTTGCTATTTTTTAAAAGAAGAGACAATCACTTAATTATAGCCCTTAATATGTATTGCACTTGAGAAAATGCCTTTGATGCCTCGGTTAGCCTTTACTTAACTTTACCTCCATTTGCTTGTCAGCCTGTCTCACGAGATTTAGGATAAATCAATATAAATCAAGGGAAAGGCAAGAAGCCTGCTTTTATTCCCTAGCTGTCAAAAGAAAGGAAAAGGTCATCCAGAAAGAGAGATTCATAAAGCCCGAAACATATATGTTGATCATGATTTCACAGCATTTCAGAACAGGCTTGCTGAATGTTGTTTAATATGCTAACAAATGGCTGACATTATTATAGTGTGTGTGTGAGAGAGAGAAATATATGTCCATTATGTTCAATCTATATAAATAAAAATGTAATGTTCGTTTGTGGGATTAACAGAACTCAAAAACCACTGGACAAATTGACACCAAATTTGGACACAAGACACCTAACAACTAGGCTTGGTCGGTTTCGTTCGTTAATTTCGTAATTTGTTATTAATTCGTATTTAAAGTAGTTTACAATCCAATATTGAGCCATGCAGGAATAGTGTGAGGAGTAAATTAGATTCGAAACAATTTTTTCAGTTTATTTCGTAATTATTTCGTAATTATTTCGAAATTATTTCGTAATTATTTCGTAATTATTTTCGCATGTCTGGTGCAAGTTTTATAGTTGTTGTTTGTTTTATCACACCGACAGTCAACAACAGAGGGAGAGGGAAGCTTCAGAAGTTCCCCCTGTCCCATTTGGAGGTTTTTTTAGCATATTGCGCAATCGCGTCCGCCATTAACGAATCAATTCGTAATTTTACGAAATTTCGTAAATTTCGAAATTTTTAAAAACAAAATTTCAGAATTCTTAAAAAAAAAAAACGAAACGCGATGGACCCCTAAAAAGGAAGCGAGTATAGAAACAAATTTTTCCATTGTTACCCAGGCCTACTAACAACCCAACGTATGTCTTTCACTCAAAAAAAATGATTTTGTCATTTGGGAGTTGTAGTTGCTGGGATTTATAGTTCACCTACAATCAAAGAGCATTCTGAACCCCACCAACGATGGAAAACAATACAATCATAGAATCATAGAATCAAAGAGTTGGAAGAGACCTCATGGACCATCCAGTCCAACCCCCTGCCAAGAAGCATTCAAATCACCCCTGACAGATGGCCATCCAGCCTCTGATTAAAAGCTTCCAAAGAAGGAGCCTCCACCACACTCCAGGGCAGAGAGTTCCACTGCTGAACAGCTCTCACAGTCAGGAAGTTCTTCCTCATGTTCAGATGGACTCTCCTGTCTTGTAGTTTGAAACCATTGTTCCACGTCCGAGTCTCCAGGGAAGCAGAAAACAAGCTTGCTCCCTCCTCCCTGTGGCTTCCTCGCACATATTTATACATGGCTATCATATCTCTTCTCAGCCTTCTCTTCTTCAGGCTAAACATGCCCAGCTCCTTAAGCTGCTCCTCATAGGGCTTGTTCTCCAGACCCTTGATCATTTTAGTTGCCCTCCTCTGGACACATTCCAGCTTGTCAATATCTCTCTTGAAATGCGAATTGGACGCAATATTCCAGGTGTGGCTTAACCAGAGCATAATAGAGGGGTAGCATTACTTTCCTAGATCTAGACACTATGCTCCTATTAATGCAGGCCAAAATCCCATTGGCTTTTTTTGCCGCCACATCACATTGTTGGCTCATGTTTAACTTGTTGTCCATGCGGACTCCAAGATCTTTTTCACACGTACTGCTCCCAAGCCAGGCATTGTCCCCCATTCTGTATCTTTGCATTTCGTTTTTTCTGCCTAAGTGGAGTATCTTGAATTTGTCACTGTTGAACTTCATTTTGTTAGTTTCAGCCCATCTCTCTAATCTGTCAAGATCGTTTTGAATCCTGCTCCTGTCCTCTGGAGTATTGGCTATCTCTCCCAATTTGGTGTTGTCTGCAAACTTGATGATCCTGCCTTCTAGCCCTTCATGTAAGTCATTAATAAAGATGTTGAACAGGACCAGGCCCAGGACGGAGCCCTGCGGCACTCCACTCGTCACTTCTTTCCAGGATGAAGAGGAAGCATTGGTGAGTACCCTCTGGGTTTGTCCATTTAACCAATTACAGATCCACCTCACCATAGTTTTTCCTAGCCCACATTGTTCTTAAAATGAAGAACAATTTTAACAAATATAAATTTATTAGTATTTCAGTGGGAAGTGTGGGCCTGCTTTTGGCTGATGAGTTAGGATTGTTGTTATTGTTGTTGTGTGCTTTCAAGTCATTACATACTTAGGTCCTCAAAAAACTCTGATGTTGACTAGGGGAATTCCAAACAAACAGCCATTTTAGATTAAGGGAATAAATATGTATGTTTTTCCCCCAAAATACATTTCAGTTGTTTTTTTCTTAAAAAATCAGAATTGTCCAAAATCTGAATATAGGAAAAAGGAAACGTGGGCGAAGCTCCATTTGGCTTTGGTCGTGTCAGGAGCGACTTGAGAAACTGCAAGTCGTTTATGGTGTGAGAGAATTGGCCGTCTGCAAGGACGTTGCCCAGGGGACGCCTGGATGATTGGATGTTTTTATCATCCTTGTGGGAGGCTTCTCTCATGTCCCCACATGAAGAGCTGGAGCTGATAGAAGGAGCTCATCCGCCTCTCCCCAGATTCGTACCTGCGACCTGTCGGTCTTCAGTCCTACCGGCAAAGGGGTTTAACCCACTGCGCCAACAGTGATACATACTACATTACCACCCGCCTAACAGTAAAGTATGCTAATCTGGATGGACATAATTCACTATTGTTTTTCTACACATTTTCCATTGATATGAAATTGAAATTGGAAAGGAACTTCCTAAGCTTCAGTTCAGTTTGATGGGTTTTTGAAAAGTAGGCCTAACTGTATAATTAGGATTACAGAGCAGAACTTCAACTGTATTCATTAATAAATGACATCTATTACAAAAGTGGCATATACAAATTATACTAGCTTTACTGATTGTTCTTGGCCTTTAAAACAGATTTTCGCACTCTCACTGGATTAACCTTTAAGCTTTTACTGCAATGTGCAAATTGGCTTGCACATAGTACCTGAGCTTTGAACAGCTCATTAATAATGAATAGCAACTAAGTGATGTTCAAACCTCATCCACAATTGGCAGTTTGTTCAATGCACTAAAGTAACAGCTGGGTACTGTTAATTATGATACCAGTTATCATTAATGAATAGCTCTTTGAAATAATGAAAATCAGTTACAAGTAGATTAAGAACCATTTAAGATAATTAAAATAACAATTGCTCTGAAATATTTTTTTTTAAAAAAACCAAATATTTTAATAGCAATAAAATAAAATGTATAATAGTACAGGTTGAGTATTCCTTATCCAAAATGATTGGGACCAGAAGAATTTTGGATTTCAGTTATTGGGAAGTGAGGAGAAGCCATATGCCTGCAATTAACTACATTTTTCAGAATGCATTGGGCTGCAGAAGTCCACCGTGGCATTTAGAGTCAGACTAATTATAAGTAATAAAATTATTTAATCTGCCAAGAGGACTATAGTAATAATAGTATAAGCCTGTGCTAAGTGGTAATTATGTGGTTGTGTATCATAAAGACAGATATTTCGCTTTTTGGAGGGATAAATTGTTTTTGTCTAAATTTTAAAATACCGCAAAAATCTGTAGATGTGTGAATCTTTCTGAAACTTCTGGGGATTTTTGCCCTGCATATGAAATGCACTGTATATAAAATTCAAGTATATAGCTCTTGTAGTTTTTTTAAAAAATGTTGTTTAAAAATAAAAATTCCCCAAAATTCAATGGTTATATGAAACATTATGAAACTTGATGGGCAAAGAGTGGTAAATATGTTCTACCATTGTAGGAAGTTGCACTCCAATAGTTGTAAAAAGGATGGTGATAGGAGGCACTGAAATTTCCTCAATAGTAGTAAAGATTGCATTGATGCACATGCACAAATGTGGTTTAGGAAGCAAGAAGCCAAATGCCTGTCATAAACTACATTTCCCAGACTGCATCGGCATTAGAAGGCACCAATCAGAATAGTGGAGAGAGAGTCTGTCTCTCCCTAATATCAACCACAGCATCTCCAAAGTGGAGGACTGTGACTGATCTCTCTCTAATTAGTAAGTCAATCTCTGTGCTGGGTTGGAAAAAAATAATGACCTAAATTGGTTGGAAGGACTTTGAGCACTTCCTCTAACTCAAAAGCAGAAACATATTAATTAGATGTCAGGAGAGTTCGGATGGTGGCTTTCTGCCCGGAAGACGGGAGTCAGTCTAGATGCCCCTTGATGATGTCTGCACTATGATTTCTGTCCCTGGATTATAAATGGCAATTACTAATTGATTCTGTCATTAAAAGAAACATGGCAAAAGTTTATTACACTACAAACATTTTGCTTTCTTGAGTCTCCACAAATTTAACATGGTTCTTGCCAGAAAAACAAAGTTTTGGGAGTATAACTATTACTTTGAAAGTAAAGACCACACGATGAAACAATAAATAACATTTTCAAACCAGGAGCAGATTTTTTAAAATATTAAAAATGTTGTGTGTGTGTGTGTGTGTGTGTGTGTGTGTATATATATATATATATATATATATATATATATATATATATAAAAGCTTTGAAAATTTGTCAAAAATCCATAGATAAGTGAAATGTTCTGAAACTTGATGGGCTAACAGTGGTAAATGTGTTCTACCATTGTACAAAGCTTCACCTCAATATCTTTAAAAGTGAGGGAGATAGGAAACCTCTGAAATTTCCCCACTGACAGCAATGATTTCCTTATTGCTCATGTGCAGTTGCCATTAACAAAATAATAACAAAATGTCTTGTTAGCGTTTCAAAATGTTCAATTACTGAAACATTAGAAACACTCCCATCATCAGAGGTCGCAACGACCAGCCCAACGCGACTTACTCTTTATACCGAGTCCTAGAGAAGTGCACTTGGAAAGTACCAGACGCAGGATTTTTTTCTATTTCTGCCCCTGCCTTATGGAATTCCTTGCTGTCCTATATGAGAGCCATGTGTGACTTAGGGCCTTTTACTCTAGCACTTAAGTTCTGGCTTTTTACTAGAGCATTCGATCTCTGTTAATTTTTAAATTCTGTATGTATGTATTTTATCTTTTACAATTTAGCTGTAAATCACCTAGAGCATTCTCGGATGGAGGGTGATTAATAAGTAATTGAATATGATAATGATGATGTTTTTGATGTTCATCTTCCTAATGAATTATTGTATTTTGTTATTGTATTTTATTTTGTTATTGTAATTTATTTCCTGATGCATTTTGGTTTTTGTATTCTGTATTTTATTGTGTTGTATTGTATTTTTAAAAGGGCTTGGCCTCATGTTAGCTACGCCAAGTCTCCACTGAGGAGATGGTGGCGGGGTATAAATAAAGATTATTATTATTGTTATTATTTATTTATTTATTTATTTACTTACTTTGCTTATATACCACTGTTCTCAGCCCGGTGTACAACATAGGAAGAACAAAATTCAAGACACAATATAAAAACAATTCACAATCCAGCATTATACAAAAACATCGTCATTACTACAAAACCCATTCAGCGCCGTCTCATCGTCCAAACCACAATCCAGTATCATTTTCCGTTGTTCCATTCCTATAGTCATTACCAATCATTGCACTTCTTGTTCGAACGCCTTCTTGAACAACTTATTCCTTCTTATTCCTTTTATTTTAATCATACAAGACTCTTGATAGTTTTTTTTACAATGAGGTGAAATTATATCAACTCCTTATAATGACTAAGGCCATAATTGTTCATTTTAGTAATTTATTCCTCCCCCATATATGGAGGTTAGCTTAGGATATTACTTCTGAAGGACTGCAAGCAAAATTGCTTCATATTCAGCTTATGGCATTTTCTGCAACATCAGAAGGGAACACCTACTGGGAAGCTGCAAAGCCTTGAAGATCTGAGTACAAGTCTGCCCAAGGTACTCCTTTGATATTATATAATACTATCATACAATATCAACTAGTCACATAACAGAATCTGTCACCTATGTGTCTGGCAACATTGTTAAAGTGATGTCTGAAGCTGTGTGGTTAAGTGCTGTTAACAGTATCTTTGTTAAAGATGTGCCTGCACAAGGTTAGGATTTTCACAATAATATTTCAGGGATATATAAGAGCATCATTTTTCCTGTTGGTTCTATCATGTCCAATGGTATCACGAGCATGATGCACACTGTGCCAGAAGCCATCATCAGATAAGGAGACAACAAAATAACTGGGTTTTTTTAAAAAAATGCAGCGTTTCAGCAGAATTTTGTTCTTTTCTATAAAAAAATTACTCTATTTAGATACAACAACAAAAAAAGAATTTATTGAAAACTGCAGCAGCCAAAAAATGCACGCTGTCAATGCATAATGCACCACACATTAAAAGCAATTTGGTGCATTTAAAAAACCTCACAGGGAAGTCTGAGTGAAGGCATAAAATGAACTGCAGCAGATCTCAGTATATTCTAGATTCAGGGTGAAATCAGCTATGCAAAATGCAAAGCACATTATAAAGACCCATATTGTTGAAGCACAACAAAGAATCCAGAAAACAGGCTCCTCCTGGGTCCTGCCATTCAGAATAGTGTGTTCATTAGGGCTGGGCAACCACAGAAACATTTGTTTCTAAACTCGATTCGTTTTTAGGGGTTTTTTGCGTTTCGTTTTTTAAAAGAATTCCGAAATTTTTCTTTAAAAAAGTTCGATATTTACGAAATTTTGGAAATTACGAAACAATTTCGAAACAATAACGAATCGATTCGTTAATGGCGGACGCGATTGTGCAATACGCAAAAAAAAACCCTCCAAATGGGACAGGGGGAACTTTTGAAGCTTCCCTCTCCCTCTGTTGTTGACTGTTGGTGTGATAATTTATTTTTTTATCACTGATAAAACAAACAACAACTATAAAACTTGCACCAGAAATACGGAAATAATAACGAAATAATAACGAAATAATTTCGAAACAATTTCGAAACAATTACAAAACAATTATGAAACAATACGAAATAAATTTTAAAAATTCGTTTCCATTTTTAGTTGCTCCTGAATGGTTCAATATCGAATCATAAGCTACTTTAAATACGAATTATTAACGAATTACGAAATTAACGAACGAAACCGTCCAGCCTTAGTGTTCATCCATCCTGTCCAGTACAGTCTTACCAATAGCCAGTTACATTGCAAACTACTATTAAGAGACATTGCCACCTTCTTTTCAACTTTGATCAAATTTATTTCACACCTTTTTTCCAATTCCTTCTTGTCTCTCACGCAAGAAGAAAAGTCATATGTGTTTATGTGTTTTAGAGGCAAGCCAAAGGAAACAAAATATTTTTGTCACTGCAAGTTTGTACGAAAATGGAATGTGAGAAAACTACATGCTGATGACATTATTTGGCAACAACCCATAAGGTTTGCATAATACTACCTTGTTGTTCTAATTTTTTGATGGAAGATTCATACAAATAGAACTGCAAACCTATCAGATAAGGACATCCCAAATGTATGTCATGCGACTGCAATGTAGACACTAAACGTTTCAGATGCATTTCTCTCCTTTTTGCTTTGAAAAATTAAAGAATGTAAATGATGGTAAGTTGAATGGTTCTATATTTTAAAGTGAATCTCTGGTTATTTAGATTTCTAGGGCCAGGTGATCTACGTATTCAACTTTACATTCTCCACATGAGGCTTTAAAAGTCAAAAGGACTGGATAAAAATAGTTTATTTTCATTTAGTGTTAAAACGTTAAAATACTTTTCATCTTTTGAAGAACATCTGGAGGGCATTTTTTTTAAAGTCGCTCCTTAATGCTCCAGTAAAATTAAGCAATCAATCACTTTTTAAATTCCCCATGCCTTCCTGATAATGTCATGCAGTCTTTCACATTTGAACGTTAATTTTGTTAGTGTGCTACCACACCCATATTTTCCAAAGTCCAAAACACTGGCTGTGATCCAAAGAGCATGATGCCCAAGGGCTTGAGGGACCTTACATCACCTTTTCAGATGAAATGTTACACAAAACTACAAGTGTTGGATGAGAGCAGAGCTATGCTCAATGAAGCCAGCCAGCTCTTGTTCAACTATGGTGTGTCTGCAATGTGGAATGAATGCAGTTTGATATCACTTGATATCACAGTTTGATATGCACAGTTTGATATCACAGTTTGATATGCAGTGATATCAAACTGCAGTTTGATATCACTGCAGTTTGATATCACTTTAATAGTTTGTAGTTTGGTGATGCAGTATTTAGCAGACCTTGTAAAACTACAACTCACACAATGACCAGTTCTAACTCAGCCCTACACATTGTCGAATACGGCCTTATTCTTCCTACCAATTACCCAGATTCTTTCCTGTAATCAGCCCTGGAATGAACAGTCACAGATCCATACCTAATATTATTGTTGCCTGCCATAGCATTGTACTTAATTCCCGGCCCTCCTAGAATTTTGGGGATTACACAAATCTTGGCCCGGCCTTTTAAATTTTTTAATTGCCTTCAACAGGCAGGATTACTTTTAATATATGTGTGCTATGGCGACAATTTTTATGCTTACATTTTGTTTTGTTAATCTTATGGTTATGTTGTATGTTTTGTGATGTTACCTGGGAGCTGCTCTAAGTCCCCTCGAGGAGATGGAGCGATATATAAATAAAGTTATTATTATTATTATTATTATTATTATTATTATTATTATTAATTCCATAACATTATACCATGGCTATTAGTGGTGTTAAGCTGCATTCACTCTACAGTGTAGATGCACACTAACTACTTCATCACACTAGAGAAAAAATCCACTTAAAATCCAGTTTCTGCCTCCTGCAGAATTCTGGGGTTTGTAGTTTAGGGCGGCTGTTAAAAAGTCCTCCCTAAACTACAAACTCCTGAATTCTGCCTCCCTTTCTTGGAAATTTTGGAGAATCCTGTGACTTCAGGGCTGTCTAGACAGCTTGATCAGGGCTAATTTGGCCCAATCCTCTGTCAAAATGGGACAGTAGTGGCATGATCCTTTCCATACTCTCAGCAGTGCAGGGAAAGTGAATGGATTGTGGCCATGTAGCTATTGTCTCTCCTTGTGGGCCATGGAACTCTGTGTGAGGTCCAGGCAAGTATGGACACCTCTGCTGACATCAGAATGGCATGCCTGCCCATGCCTTTGGTATGAAGATAGTGGAAATCCCCTCCTTTTCCTGATCATGAAGTCACCTTCTTCTGATATCGACAGAACACCCATGTCACCAAGCAATCTTTTTCTCCTCTTCCTCCTTTCTCTTCTGATGTCAGAACAGGGTTCCCATACAATCAACCCTCCTGTTTAAGGAGCTCCATTGGCTGCTGTTCATCTTCCGGTCCCAATTCAAGGTGCAGGTGCTTACTTACAAAGCCCTAAATGGTTTGGGACCCGCCTACCTGCATGACCGCATCTCCGTATATGAACCCACATGATATCTCTGATCATCTGGAGAGGCCCTGCTCACGATCCCACCTGCGTTGCATGCACGTTTGGTAGGGACGAGGGACAGCACCTTCTGTGTGGTAGCCCCCCGACTCTGGAGCTCTCTCCCCAAGGACATCAGACAAGCCCCAACGTTGGCAGTCTTTAGGAAGAGCTTGAAGACGTGGCTGTTCCAGTGTGCCTTCCCTGAATAGGAAACTCCTAGCATCATTTCCCAAATGCACTTTACTAGAGATTTAAGTCTGCACACTGCACCTATCTCCAAAAAACCTATCCATTTCACCTGTCATGTCCAGCATTTTTAAAAATTTTATCCATTATATTTGGCCCGGCCTCAGTTTTAAATGGGTTGTGGTGTTATTGTCTAATGTTTATTGCTATTGTTTTAATGTTATTGTTTTGTTTTATGAGCTTATTTATTGTTGTATTTGTTATACTGCTGTTTTATTGATGTGTTGGCCTTGGCCTCTTGTAAGCCTCACCGAGTCCTTCAGGAGATGTTAGTGGGGTATAAATAAAGTTAATAATAATAATAATAATAATAATAATAATAATAATAAAGAAGGAGGCAGAATATCACCCTGCCTTCATGTTGATTATGTGTGTTTTTCATGCTGATGACAGCAGAGGCAACCCTGAAAGTCAAGAACTCACATGAAGCCCTGTGGTGAAACAGAAGAGGATGCTACCCCAGTGGGTGGATATGATCTAGTGGAGTGGCTCTGAATTTGCTCAGTACAGAAGAGTCATTAGTAACTCTTTCATTAATCACAGTGGCTCTAAAAGGCATTGCCACTAAAGTATTGCTGTTGACTGTAGCCAGAAAACATACTTTTTCTGCACCAAATGCTAACAACAATATTGAAAATGATGCTCATGAAGAAAAATGAAGAGAGCATAAACTTGTATGGCCCAACCAGAAAGTACATTTATTCACATGAAAACAATTGCACTGAAGATGAGTCAAATTAGGAAGTATTTTTTATGCTAAAATTGATGTCACCACGATGAATGCAGAATTTTCAGCATTAGACTCATGATCATGGATATTCAACTCTGAATCAGGCAAGATTTTCACTATTTTTAAAATATGACTTGAGACTGATGTGTGTAGGAATCTTCATCTGGACCAAACTGCACATATTTATCTCAAGTCATCTTTAGTTCAAATTTAATACCCACATGAGTCTAATGTTGGAAATTCTGAACTTACACACTCATCAATAGAAATTATGGGTATGTAGGATTATACCTGCCTGAGCTTGCAACTTAGTGATGTTGAATAAAACCACATTTCAGCTCTTCTTGGGAATTTTTTTAAAGAAAAAGAAACAGGAACTCTGATAACTATCAGGAAAAGGAAGAAGGCAGTAACTATAGATAATACACACAATCACACACACATTTTACATAGTTACATACCTATTAAAAGAGAAGCTGTCAGCAGTTTAGGGTCATAGGGGCTTTTCCCTCTGCCATTTTCAAAATGTGAATCTTCCAGCTTAAAAATATTGTCCTGATGAAAAAAGAAGGGAAAACAAACATTTTATCAAAGCAATGATACAATAATAGTGCTATTAATGTATTGTCGAAGGCTTTCATGGCCAGAATCACTGGGTTGTTGTCGGTTTTTTCGGGCTGTGTGGCCATGGTCTAGAGGCATTCTCTCCTGACGTTTCGCCTGCATCTATACCTCTGAGGATGCTTGCCATAGATGCAGGCGAAACGTCAGGAGAGAATGCCTCTAGACCATGGCCATACAGCCTGAAAAACCTACAACAACCCAGTGCTATTAATGTGCACAAAATAGTGGACTGTTAATCAACCACATGCAGTTGAATATCATAGATAATTTTATATATATATAATTTTCTTCTCACAGAAATCAGTCAGTAATTTTAGCAAATTTTGTTCCACTATGAGAAAGTATTTGAAAACTACAGGCTTTGGGGCTGATTTACAATTCTGAATTTATTCTGTTCAAAATTTGCATTTTTTATGGCAAATAGCCTTTTCTTTAAAGCAAACAACATTATTTGTGTTGTGCAAAAATGCTGTTTTATACACGAAACAGCCCAAGATGATTTTCATATATTTAAAATATTCTTTCAATCTAGATTCACCACATACATGACACATTCATGTTCCATGAGCATGTGATTAGACCATATTCATTTTAATACAATCTATATATATATAAATGCTCTGTGCATAATGAGTTCCTTAAAAACAAAATAACCAATGAACGAAATCACACCAAATTTGGCAACAAAACGTCTCACAACACAAGGAGTGACCATCACTCAAAAATTATGATTTTGTCATTTGGGAGTTGTAGTTGCTGGGATTTATAGTTCACCTATAATCAAAGAGCATTCTGAACTCCATCAACAATGGAATTGAACCAAACTTGGCACACAGAACTCCCATGACCAACAGAAAACACTGGAAGGGTTTGGTGGGTATTGACCTTGAGTTTGGGAGTTGTAGTTCACCTACATCCAGAGAGCACTGTTGACTCAATAATGGATCTGGACCAAACTTGGCACAAGCACCCAATACGCCCAAATATGAACACAGATGAAGTTTGGGGAGAATAGACCTTGACATTTGGGAGTTGTAGTTACTGGGATTTATAGTTCACCTACAATCAAAGAGCATTCCCGAACCCCACGAACGACAGAATCAGGGCAAACTTCCCACACAGAACCCCCATGACCAACAGAAAATACTTAAGGTCATCCAGTCCAATTCCCTTCACCAGGGCAAGAAAACGTAATCAAAGCCCTCCTGACAAAGAGACATCCAGCCATAGATATAGATAGATATGATTCACACACACACAGAGAGAGATATAGTATCATAGATTTGAAAGGGACCCCTGAAGAAGGACAATTATATGTTGCATGTTCCAGGCAAACCAGACACTCTCCACATCAACACTGACAAAGAAAGAAATACTGTTTACCCACAAACATAAAGAAATTAAATATATTAGAAACCAACATTTTCTCATTACTTTATTTTCCAGATCAAAAGACTGAGCCACAGCAACGCGTGGCAGGGGACAGCTAGTTGTTTAATAAACTTTTGCATATAAAACTCAAGACCCAGAAGAAACTGGTTAACAACAATGTGTTACTTCAAATTATTATTTTCCATGAGGTCATCCAACATCCATAGTCTCATATGCATGATTGCACTAATCTATCACAATTATTTTATAGAATTATGGGAGCTATAGCATAGCAATACACAAATGAAACAGCAAAGAGGGAATGTAGGGCGATATTCACAAAAGAGCAGTTGTTCACATTAAGAACTGTGGGAAAACATATGCATAGTGCAAGGTTAATTTGCATAGTCTGAGAGTAATGTGGGATTGTTTAGGATGACATAAAATTCCAGGAATTTATGTTTTCCTTTAATTCAGTTTATCCATGTCATTAGAAGAACAGCAGGATTCACTTATTCAGATACCGCCAAAAGGTGGGTCAGAAGGAAAAGGCTTGAAATTTAGACTTGCGTCCACATTGAAATTTGAATTCAAAGAGATCTTTCAAGAAACAAAAAAAATGTGTCAAGCTTCTGATGATGAAATCAAAATTATAAAGTTGAAGAAAAATAATAACAACTATGAATCAGATGGCACCATAAAGTTTCACAACTTTATTGTGGCTTAATTTTCTACACTTCTTGTCTAAGTTATCGTTGTGTCTGCAGGAGATCTATAGTGGAGGGAATCTCTTTTGTTTACTTGGTTGTAAGCTTCTTTCTTATTTTCATAGCACCAAAAAACCACTGATTATTTTGTGATTTCTCCTGCTGACTAAACAATGAAATTCAGAAGAGATTGAACATGTGCGCCCAACACACATATGGAGTAGTAGACTAGGAAGCCATCAGAATATAACAATCTATATAAATAAAAATGTAATGTGTTTGTGGTATTAACAGAACTCAAAAACCACTGGACGAATTGACACCAAATTTGGACACAAGACACCTAACAACCCAATGTACGTCCTTCACTCAAAAACATGATTTTGTCATTTGGGAGTTGTAGTTGCCGGGATTTATAGTTCACCTACAATCAAAGAGCATTCTGAAACCCACCAACAATGGAATTGAACCAAACTTGGCACACAGTTCTCCCATGACCAACAGAAAATATTGGAAGGGTTTGGTGGGCAGTGCCCTTTGGTTTTGGAGTTGTAGTTCACCTACATCCAGAGATCACTGTGGACTCAAACAATGATGGATCTGGACCAAACTCTACACAAAGACTCAATATGCCCAAATGTGAACAATGGTGGAGTTTGCAGAAAATAGATTCTTGACATTTGGGAGTTGAAGTTGCTGGGATTTATAGTTCACCTACAATCACAGAGCATTCTGAACCCCACCAATGATAGAATTGTGCCAAACCTCCCACACAGAACCCCCCATGTGGGCCACAGCAACGTGTGGCATGGGACGGCTAGTGCACAATAAGATTCCAGAACAGACAGAGGTCTTACTACACATTGTATGCCTTTTTAAAACATCAATGGCTTGTTGGGAAAGACCAGAAAGGGGTCTATACTGAACAGGGAGAGGTACCTCTGTTCATCCACATATACTATGGGTCTGCCACTAAATTAAATCTTGTCTTTCACTTAATTAAGTTTCATTTATGGATGTAATTCCAAACAGTATTTTCAATAGGGTTAGGAGAGATGTTCATAAATGAGCAGAATCAAGGGGATGACTGTAGGGCAAACAAGTGGTGGTTGAAATATGCTTGTCTTCTTTCACATTATTTTTATGTAGGAGGTAGGGGTATCCAATTCGGGCAAAAAACATAATGTATTTGGTGCCTAGTTTTTGACTGCTCCCCCCTTCCATTTTAGTGAACTTACCAAATTTGGGAGGGGTTTCTGTTTTCATGCCAGAACTATTTGGTCCATTGCTACCAATAGGGAAACTTTAGAGGCTCATTTTCTCCATCATTTTAGTCCTATGAAACTTGCATCACTTATATCCCACTTTTACATCTGCAAGCCTACCAAGTTTCAAAACGTTTCACCGATCCACAACTTTCTTTTTTTTTTTTGGACATTTTTAAAGTTTTTACTATAACATTTATAAAAAAAATACAGGAGGGGATTCTGGGAATTGAAACCGCAAGTGCATGCCACAAGAGGAGATGAGAATGGAAACAGTCAGCCAGGCCTCTGATTGGTTGAGAAAGAAAGGGAGAAACATACAGAGAGAAAAATCCCATCATGCTGAAGGAAGGAGGAAAAGGCTCCTTCTATGCTTGTTCTGCATAAAGTGCTGCTGGGAAAGTGAGTTCCAATTTTCCTCAAGCGGGTGCAGGGGGGGGGGGGTGGCCTTCAGGAAGTGATGGAGGGAGGAAAGCAAAGGAGGAGGAGCTGCTTTCCTGATTTACGAGGCTCTCCTGCCCACATGTTGCCAACTTCAACTCAGGTAGAATGCCGCTCAGTCCACTCGTCCCCATTAGCCAAAAAGATTTATTATTTCCAATTTATTTCCAACATTTGTACCCTGCCCTTCTCAACCTCCGAGGGGGGACTCAGAGCGGCTTATACTGGCAACAATTCATTGCCACAACATACAAACAAAAAGAGCTGTGAGTTGTACCACCTAAGGCTTTGGCTGCCCTGCACCAGGCTGGTTTTCAAAGATTTGGCAACCAAATCTACCGAATTTCTGAATCTTGTACACAAAAATGAAATCACGCATACCCTAGTGTAAAGAATGAATGTTTTGAATGCATGCAGAGGAACAGAAAAGCAGGCCTGAAGAAAAACCAACATGGAGTTCTCGCAAAGCATTATGTGGGATGGCCTTGGCAGTCGAAGCGAGGAGGCAGCAAGGCATAACTGAATGAAATGGACAATAAGGTGTGTGGCCGAGCATGTAAGGAGTACAAGCAGTGTGCAGGTGTATCCCATAAGTCATGAGGCCCGGAATGCGAATGTCCTGGACTTTGGAAAGAACAAGGAGTTGAAAGGACTTGAAAGGGACAGAACAACCTGATTATTAAAAAGAAGAAAATGGATTTTTGCCTATAAATGCAGGGGACACCAAGAAGATGCATGCTTCCTGATCCACGGCAACGGGAACGTCCACACCTCCTCAGAGGAAAGCTGATCATCTTCGTCTGGAGAAGGCCTGTGTATGCGTGAGTATGTGTGAACGTGTGTGTGTATGAGAGCTCTCCTTGATGTGATTCTGATGTGATTCTGTTATGATTGTGTTTCAATAAAAGTTACATGAATAGTGTCAAAGCAAAATTTGGTCTCTAAAGTGTCTCATTGGTCTAAACTGCCTTACTATCCTTGAACATTCTGCAAAAAGACCAGGAACTTCTTTGGGTTCATAACACTAGTAAGGGGTGAATCTTCTGGCTGGGGGTTCACCAGCATTCCTGCAGTCTGCATTTCACTGGTGGCTGGCTTCCCCCCATGCTTGTTATTTAACAGACCTCATGAATTAGTTTTATTCTGTCATGAAAGTTTCTTTTTCTTCCTACAATGAGTTAGACTGATGCCTTTCATGGAATATTTCAGTGTAAGTTACCAGGTATCTGATGAAACAGTTTGGTGAACACCCTGGTGTATTTAGTTATTTACCCAATTTATACCCTACCTTTCTCTACCCCAAGGGGAACTCAAGGTGGCTTACATATGATGTAGCTGAATTAGGAAAGCTGCAAATCCCACACAGCAAGAGAGAATTTGGGAAGTGGGTTCCTCATAGCAAAGACTCTCTGTGGGTTAGGAATATGCAAAAGTTGTGAGGAGCTGTATTGGCTCCCTTTTAATATCAGTAAGACATTAAATCATAGAATCATAGAATCAAAGAATTGGAAGAGAACTCATGGGCCATCCAGTCCAACCCCCTGCCAAGAAGAAGGAATATTGCATTCAAATCACCCCTGACAGATGGCCATCCAGCCTCTGTTTAAAAGCTTCCAAAGAAGGAGCCTCCACCACACTCCAGGGTAGAGAGTTCCCTGCTGAACAGCTCTCACAGTCAGGAAGTTCTTCCTCATGTTCAGATGGAATCTCCTTTCTTGAAGTTTGAAGCCATTGTTCCGTGTCCTAGTCTCCAAGGAAGCAGAAAACAAGCTTGCTCCCTCCTCCCTGTGGCTTCCTCTCACATATTTATACATGGCTATCATATCTCCTCTCAGCCTTCTCTTCTTCAGGCTAAACATGCTCAGCTCCTTAAGCCGCTCCTCATAGGGATTGTTCTCCAGACCCTTGATCATTTGAGTCGCCCTCCTCTGGACACATTCCAGCTTGTCAATGAATTGTGGTGCCCAGAATTGGACACAATATTCCAGGTGTGGTCTAACCAAAGCAGAATAGAGGGATAGCATTACTTCCCTAGATCTAGACACTACTTACACACCAGTCATCAAACTGATATGACATTTGGAGTCAGGGTGATGATATCCAAGTGGGAGCCCTCTTAGCTCTAATCTTAAATATTAAGGAACATGTATGTATGAATTTAATATTTTTATTGTGACAGATCTCTGTATGTTTTCATAATATTGTGGTCTTTTTTATTCTATACATGTCTTATTTCTTAATTCCAGGCTGTGTACAGAAGAGGGGCTATTCCCATGATCCCTATAGGACATTCTTTGAATTCAGACCATATTTTCTCTGCCCACAAGTAAGAGCAGATGGGGAGAAGAACTTGACAAGTAGAAGTGATGAATGGGCCTCTGAGCAGGCAGGCAGAATACCTCAGCAATTCATATAATCAAAATATTTGATTATTGCTATATTATGTTGGCTTCTTATTGAACTTGTCAAATTTCTTTGGCTGCAATGTTTAAATGTTGAAGATCTGGGTAGGCATTTTAAATAACAATTAACAGATAAACAGATTGTACAACTGTCCAGAGTTTTCTCACTTCTTTTATCTGTGTGCCCAAGGTTATTTAGCAGAAGAGGAGTAACCCAAAAATGGAGTGTATGTCATGTTATCCTTGACAGATTAGTAAGGACGTCCAAAATGCCATTACCTCTGGTATTCCAGACACAAGATACCATCAAGGATATTGAACCATTCTCAAAGGACAAAGAGAATTGGAATCTCTTTGTGTAGCAACATTCAGGGTTGTCATGTATAATATATCACCTCCATTGCTGCCTGGCAAACACAGAGTGACTTTTAGCAAAAACGAATTGCTATACTGTTCAATGACTATCTTTTCAAAAAGTTTTTAAGTCTTTTGAATGTGCAACCAATATGAGACACAATCTAAAATCAGCTCAAGTGAATGCTTAGCACATTTGTCTTCCAATTTAATGTATCTCCACTATTCTATATTTTATGACATAATATAATACAAATTGTAGGGTTGCCTTTTTGAATGTTAATAACATATTGGTATAGGTAAAAGGTAAAGGTTTCCATTTGACATTAAATCTAGTCAAGTCTGACTCTGTGGGGTGGTGCTTATCTTCATTTCTAAGTTGAAGGATTTGGCATTGTCTGTAGACACCTCCTATGATTCTATGATTCTATGTGGCTGGCATGACTGCATGGAGAATTGTTACCTTCCTGTGGAAGCAGTACCTATTGATCTATTCACATTTGCATGTTTTTGTTAGCTGGGGCTAATGATGGGAGCTCACTCCATGGATTCAAACTGCTGACCGTTTGGTCAGCAAGTTCTGCAGCTCAACAGTTTAACTTGCTGCACCACTGTGGCCCCTTACTGGTATAAACTACAAATGTTTTCTATAAATTTTTAGCATTCAAATTATTCTATTTGCTTTTTGATTTTGTCAGGTTTTACAATGTATTGTAATGAGTAATGCACTGCTAATAGGCTTCTATTGGAAATGCTGAGTCATGCATTAACTGTATATAGGGAATCATTTGGGGAATGTGTTGTGGCCTAGTCCAGGTGATTGTGAATGATGTAATCCTGGGTTTGAGTTAAGTCAATGAGGTGGGAACCAATCAGTGATTGCTATGTGTAAATGAATTGTATATAAGGAAGTCATGTACAGTGTATTTTCTCTCCTTGTGCTGTGATGCTGTTTGCCGAAGGCTCGGTGTAATGTATGGAAGGAACCTGTCTACTAAGACAAGATATAACCGTGTGCTGTGGTAAGTTTGTAGTGTCATCTAGATTGGAGGGGAAAACAATAGTAAAACTGACAATGGCCAGGCATGTGCTCAAGTGTCTGTAAAAGAGTTCCAGAGTGACTGCAGTTTGTGGGAGCAGTTGACTGAAAATACTGTGCAGGAAGAAGCTACTGGAAAGTGCTGAAGTTGTGCAACTGATCTGCTGCTGAATTGTGAAATTAATCTCAACAGATTTTCTCTGTATTCTTAGATGATATAGATATTAGGCATCACAAGAAATAATAGAAATCCTAGTTCCATTCTTTTATGAATTATTGACCTAAAGGACTAAATTTCTTTCCACTTAGTTCACTGAAAATAATGTACTTCCAAGAATGCAAGATAAGTTTGTTCAGATGTCTGTAAAGGCAGAAATTGGTGTTTTTAGGTGGAGGTGAGGAATTTGTAAAATTCATCTAATTACAGTTGAACTAAATAAAATTTGTTTTAAAAATGACATGAAGTAGAATGAAAAATTCGGAATTCTTTTAAAAATCAAAACGCAAAAACCCCCTAAAAACGAATCGAGTTTAGAAACAAATTTTTCCGTTGTTGTCCAGCCCTACTTTCTAAGCATAAGGAAGAACCCTTTATAATCTCTCCCAGGCCTCACTGGTTTGGGTCTTACTCCCGATCCCAACTGCTTCTGGACATTGAGTAAACCTACCAGCCAAGGCTTGATGATACTTCAGCTGGAATTCAGTGGTTCTGTAATGCTGTCCTGTGGGAACTTCAGGGCTGTTTCCCCCTCTGGTGCTGTGAGGCTGAGAGGCTGTGAGCTCTCAGCCAGAGCCTTTGGGATCTTTTTCTTCTGTTTCTATTTCCCTGGATGGTCCCCAGATGGTTACCGGATGGTCCCCGGATGGTTCTGAGGAATGATGAGCTGTCTGTGTCCTATAGACTAGCTTCCTTGTGTATGACTGACTAAAAATGGCTCCCTTCTCTTCTGAAAACCTAAAGGGGGGCGGAACTAAGGAACCTAATGATGATGGACAGGTGGCCTGCCCTATAACTGCAAACTTTAACAGGAAGCCACCCTTCTGCAAAATCCCAAGCCTTGGGCTGCAAATAACACTCAATGCAAAGCAAATAAAGTGGGAGCTTCTGGTACAGCTGTACCTGCACAGCTTTTAACCTTTCAAGTTCTAAAATGGAGTAGGTTATTTGTAGGATCATTTTCAGATGAGCCTCTTTTCTTCTTTTTTATTGAGATGCCTGAATGTACTGGAAACTTCAAACATGCCACGCTTCCCAAACAGGTTACTTTCCTCCAAGCACTCACCACAGACATACTTGTAACCAAGAGAGAGGGAATCTGGGGAAAGTTTTACATCTTGCTGTCCTACTTAGACAAAATAGTATAGCAATAATAATCAATAATAATTGCATAGATTGCAAATGATAATTATTCATGTCAATGACATTCATGTTGATAATCTATTAGAGCTCCCATCCAGTTAAAAAAGTTATAATTTTTCTCTATTTTATAATAATGGGACCAACATTTGCATGTATGGAAAAATAATAGTTTTGAAGCAAAATACACACCTATCCTGATTTTTGCCTAAGCAGATGTGTTTCAGGAACATCTTACAACAGACACACCTTCCTTTGTAGGCTCAATGCCTTTCTTATGACAAGGCTCACCATCTGCAATTTTTCTTCAGTGCTTGCATTAAAAATTATTGTATCAGAAACACAAATTAAGTCTACTGGCTAGTTAATTAAAGCACCTTTTCTAGTGTATCAAATGTTTAATGAATTAACCTTGGTAGAATAATTAAATACCTATTACAAATCTAATATGCACCATGGAGCGAAACGAAATGCAGAACTATTTAAATATATTTAAAACGCTCTGTTTTGCAATTAATATAAGAGGCATATCAATAATACAAGAGCTTATTAAGCTGTTATATACAGCAGTTAAATTCATTCCTTAATTACAGAGAAACTGTTACATGATCTGGGGAAACCATGATGGTGATCTCCCACCTTCACGTGATTAATCCCTCAAAGTTATAAGAGGTAATGATCCATGAGGATTCATTACATGATAATTTATAGCAGTTCCTAACATCCAAGCAATGACAACATTATCTACTGAATATATGAACTCCAGTGATCAAAAGCCCCAGAAAAGCCAGCTCAATTAACTTAATAGCCATGAGACGTTAAAATATCATAAATCTGGTATTTCAGATTATTCCAGCAAAGTGGAAGCAAATGTTCAGTCACAAGGGCTGCAACCTGATTTTATATTACGGACAAATGGTTTTATCAGCTGACCGTATGTCCCAAAAATGTGTCTAGGTGTCTTGTGAGCTCTAGTATCATCCTGGCTATCACAAAAAAACATAGGCCACTTTTGAAACTTATAACTGATTTGGTGCTTCTGTAAGTTAAAGCAATAATGAATAATGGACACAATTACGCATCAATGTGCGTTTAATATCTGATACTAAATATTAAATGGCTAACTGGTAAAGTCTATATTTTTTAAAAGGTAGTTAACCCTAATATCAGACTACTATCTTCCCAGTCTTCCCTCTCTAATGAACAAGAATTCATGACAAAATACATTAGAGGCATTGAAATTGCCGCATTATCACGGGGTTTCTGCACCCTACAAAACTGGAGAAATTACACTGTTTAGCCGATATTGCACCACCTGACATTTGCCGGGGAATAGTAAACAATAGTGAAAGGACCAAGGCAATGACATCTCCAGCACACCCCGTTTGGGTATCAGCCAGCACGCCAATGACTTAAATCAAGAAATAGTTTTCTAAGACACTCGTTGGAACACTTCCAAATTGGAATCCACTCTGAGACCCCTGCGGGATGAGATAGAGCAGGGTAAAAATGCAGTAAATAAATAAATAAAATAAATAAACAAAGTAATCATTGTGTTTTTAAAATTTTCATAAGCGTTATTCTATTTTGTGACCTCTATATTATATGCAATGTGTATTCAGTGATTTTTTTCATATTATTCATTCCATGAACATTTGCTGCAGTGATGCCATGCTGCAATACATGTACCAAATGTGTCACAACTCAATCTCCCTTAAATTTATAGCCAAAAGTTGGTAACCCTTCTCTTGCAGCTTGCCTGCACTGATGAAAAAACCCAGACTCACTTCAAATCTAGCACTGGCTGTCTCGATGATGTACAGTGACTTCAAATGAATATCCTACGTTATCTAGACTTAATGCATCTTGTCCCACTTTAGACAATGCCAAGGAATACACTGGAGTTTGCAGGAAACTCCAGAATATTCTGGAACGTTGCCACCATACAGATAACTGGGTTGGTTCTATTTTGGCCCAATTGATTGTCTCTATGAACCAACAAAGGTCCATCAACCTTTCCTGGTGTTCCTCATTTTACCCTTTTGTCCCCCATTTATTTGCATTTCAACAAACTCAGTTAAAAGTACAAAAGTGATTTGCATTCAATTATATCAGTAGAGAAGTGAAGAATCTTGTCTTCCCCAACGGGTAAAAGCAAATTGTTGCAACCCTTCTAGTTTATGTGTTCTCCATCATTCATTTTTGCCATCCCGAGTACACAAGGATGTAGCTTGATAACATGCTTATGTCGAATATGTTTTCTATCAAAAATAAGAAAAGTAAAACATCCAATTCACCATGGAAAAAGAAAATGAAGGAAAACTGCCTTTTCTAGATGTCCTAGTCATCCACAAACCAGATCAACAATTGGGTCACACAGTTTACAGAAAACCCACACACACAGATCGATATCTACATAAAAACTCCAACCATCACCCAAGTCAAAAAAGAAGCTCCATTAAAGCCTTGGCAGACCATGCAAAAAGAATCTGTGAACCCCACTTTCTCCAAGATGAACTGAACCACATAAACTGGGCTTTACAGGCCAATAGATATACCACCTCAGACATCAGAAGAGCTGCAAGACCGAGAACAAACCATGAGAGTAAAGACAAAGATCCACCCAGAGGAAAAGTGTTCCTGCCATACATCAAGGGAACCACTGACTGCATAGGGAAGCTGATGAGGAAACACAACATACAAACTATCTACAGACCCACCAAGAAAATCCAACAAATGCTACATTCAGCAAAGGACAAGAGGGATCCTCTCACTTCTGCAGGAGTCTACTGTGTACCATGTAGCTGTGGACAAGTCTACATAGGGACCACCAAATGCAGCCTTGCCCAAACACGAATCAAGGAACATGAAAGGCACTACAGACTACTTCAACCAGAGAAGTCAGCCATAGCAGAGCACCAGATGAACCAACCTGGACACAGCATATTATTTGAGAACACAGAAATGCTGGACCATTCTAACAACTACCATGTCAGACTACACAGAGAAGCCATTGAAATCCATAAGCATGTGGACACTTTCAACAGAAAGGGGGAAACCATGAAAATGAATACAATCTGGCTGCCAGTATTAAAAAAAACCTCTAAAATTACAGCAGCAAAACAACAGAAAAGAAACAATCAGGGACAGCTAATCACCTCTCAACAAAAGATTTCCCCAGGCACTAACAAGCCACACCAAAAAAACTGCCAGGCCATTAAATGCTAATTAAGGTGGTCAGTTGAAACATTCACATCTAGCTCCAACAGACAAGAGTTCTTTGTCCCACCCTGGTCATTCCACAGACATATAAATCCATTTTCCTAGTTCCAACAGTCCTCACTACCTCTGAGGATGCTTGCCATAGATGCAGGCAAAACGTCAGGAGAGAATGCCTCTAGAACATGGCCACACAGCCTGAAAAAACCTACAACAACGCAGTAAAAACTCTTTATCAGGTTTTCTACTGCCCTAGTCGAAACAGATTAGAAGAGAAATATACCAGAAAAGGATGCTCCAGACCCCCAGACCAAATGTAACGAGGCAAACCGTTTTATTTATTATACAAGCAAGTGAGTAGCATAAACAGGAAAGATGACCTTGTTTAGGCTCACTGACTGAACGATAGAATAAATTAACTATTAACATGTTTATTTCAGTATGTTTTCCCATGCTCTGGTATTGACATCCTTTGCACCTATCTAGAACACAAGTCACCATATGGTAAAATCTAACTTTGGCAAAACATCGTTAACATGTCTAGGACAATGTCAAAAACAAAACAAACATCTCAGATGGAAACACATACAAATGCTTGAAAGAATAACATAATGTTAGGTCAGAAGGTTTTTCTTCTGCAGTGACGGTATTGTGTGAGACCAGTATCCTAATCTTAACTGTCAGCCTTGACTTTGCTTTTAACATCAGTCTATCTACTTCATTTGCTACTCTTGAAATAATATGGAGTTCTACTTGTCAAGTAATTCACTCCAGAATGAACACTGTAAGTGAAATTTTAAAAATAAAACAAACGACAATACCAGCAAAAAATACCCTGCTTTGACAAAATAGTTAGTATGGTCAATTCAAATGTTGCTTCTTATTTATTCATCTACACAATCTTCATAAACGTATCAAGATTAACTGTTTCCATGTTTGATACTCGAGTTGTCACTGCTTCCATTTTGCAACATTCTAAGACCCTATCTGCACTGCCATACAAAATCCAGATTATCTGCTTTGTAGGGTCGTTACGTTTGGTTCGGAAACACCTAAAATTCGGAAAAACTTACTGAATTTGGACTTTTGAACCAATTTCGAACCATGGAGGAATAGTGGGAGGAGCCATTATGAATTTGAACCACTTACCCATTGTTCGGAATTATTTTTGAATGTCTCCCACAGTTATTTTGATTTTCAGAACCATTAAGCAACTTTGGCAAAGCCTAACAGTTTTAAAATCTCGCAGTTTCCCTTCCCTGAAACTGTGAGGCCATTCAATGTTAATCAAGGTGAACAACTGCAACATTCACACTTGCCTCCACCAGACAAGAGTTCTTTCTCCCACCCTGGTCATTCCAAAGATATATAGTCCTCACTTGCCTAGATTCCAGCAGACTTCACAACCTCTGACCACTGGAGAGTGAGAAAGAGAGGCTCTCGCACCCACGTTCATACAAAGAAACAGTGCAAAGATCGAGAGAAGATAAAGGTTCCTATTCTCCCATGCAAGTCAATGGTAGCAAAATAGCCTACTGGCAGAGCTCCGCCTTGGAAACAAAAGCCTCCTCGGTTCGAATCCCGGTCAGGGACAAAAACATCAAAAACAGGGGAGGGCACAGAGGGTTGCCAAGACACCTGCCATTAACGAAGCAATTCAGAAATTTCTGATATTTACGATCTTTTTTTCCAGAAAATTTCAGAAATCATTTCAAAATCAAATCGCCAGCGCTCTGTACATCCGAAACGAGTTTTGAACCATTTTTTTTTTGGATCAAACAAGCCTACTGCTTTGGACTGAGTTATATGTATTTATTTTGTGTCAAAAATATTGCATAAATAAATTAGTATAAAACTGATAAAATAGAGGGAATACAAGTGGATAAATAATTTCAGACCAAAAATGGGCAACAGAGACTGCATTGTCTGTAGCTGTAACTGAATTATATCACAGTGTAGACTAATACAATCCAGTTCACATCAGATAATCTGGATTTTATATGGCAGTGTAGATGGGACCTAACTTCCTGTTCTTTCTCTGTTCCCGAAACTCCCAATTTAATTTCTTGTTCAGTGTTGGTAATAATTTCCAGGCCCATCTAAGGTATATATACTTTATTATACTCATCCCAAAAGGAGCAACAGTATTTTCATGGACTTGCATTTATTTCAAAATCATTTCCATGGATGCTTGCTGGAGCCAAAATCAATTCAGCTGGTCCTCAAATATGGTTGAACAGTGCTTGAAAGAAAAACTCTCTCGTGTGTTCAACATTTATTTTAAAACCTAATCTATTGAAACAAATTGGAAGGATGAACAGCTGGAACATAATTTTCTGTTCTTGATACATTGCACTTTGATATTTTCCCCTAGAGATGTCACATCTATCATGTTGTAAGAGTTGACAGGGCTGTTGGTGGGAATAACAGTACAGATAGATAAAGGTGGCGGTTGGAACAGAAGATAGCAGAAGATAATTCAAACACAAACATTCAAATGTGCTAGATAAGTAACATGGAGATGATAGGGATTGTAGGCTCTCTGAAGAGTTTAGTGTATTTCACCGATTTTCTTTGTTAAATTGAATATAGTAAGCTGCTACATATTGATTTGGGTATTGGTCCGTCTTGTTTAGTACAACCATATCTAAAATTCATTTAGCTTTGATTTCACCCAGAAATAAAATGCTGCTGAAAATTTTAATAAATTTAGATGTGGCTAGAAAAAGCCAATATGTTTTTTTCCCCTTTAGATTGCAGGCTGCCATTAATTTTATTGACACGCAGCACTGTCTGACTGTTTCCGTAATGGATTTAGAACAACTGGAAAAATAATTCACTGTCTAATCTGTGCTCTCTTGGGAAACACATAATTAACAACATTTGTCACTTTTTAATTGCCAAGAGGACAATTTGCTACTTAATAAGAACTTATTAAGTCCTCCTATTACAAACTGAAGTTTCATTTAAACACATAGCTCTTTATATGTTTTATAAGCATAAAGGAAAACATCTTTAACATACGTATGCTGTGTTTTTTAAAAAATAATACCATAAGCATAAAATTAGAATTGGTGTTCTCAAATAAGTCGTGTGGCTGAATTCTGTCTTAAAGCCCACATTATTACCATGAAACATATCATTCCTAAACTTTAGATGTGAAAGGAAAATGAGTGCCTTTGGTTTCTTTTGGCTGCATGTGGAGTGTGCACATGGGTTTCCTTGTGAGTTTGTGAGCCCTGCTGCCTGCCTGAACCAATCAGAAGAAGAAAGTACTGAGATAGAACACGTGTTCCGTGTTCTATCTCAGTACCTTTGCTGCTCTTAAGATCTTGCTTTTTTAATTTTTTAAATTTTTTATTGGTTTATGGTGCATACAGAAAACAAAACCGACACCAAAGGAAAACCGAAATAAGTAAAAAAACAAAAAAGAAAGAGAAAAAACAGAAAAAAAACCAGAAAAAAGATATACAAAAGAGTATGCAAGTTTACAGAATGGTATACAGTCAGCGCTCATTAAACATATAAAAAATCAACTTTGAATGTACAGTTATAATACATTAACATTTATTGTCCCTCTAACCCCACACCCGTGAACCCAATCCCCATGACCTCCGACACCACTCCGTATGGATCACATAACTAACCCACAACTACCGACGTGTCTTCTTTCACTGAATCCCCTTTATGGCGATCTTCAAATCTACTACTACGCAAGGCCGAACGGGGTATAGGGTTACAGCCTGTGCTGGATGGGGTCGCACTCCCCTTGAAGGCGCAGGTTCGCAGCTTGGGTGTGACCCTGGACTCATCGTTGAGCCTGGATCCCCAGGTGTCAGCGGTGACCAGGGGAGCATTTGCACAGCTTAGGCTCGTGCGCCAGCTGCGCCCGTATCTCGGGAAGTCTGACTTGGCCACGGTGGTACACGCTCTGGTCACATCCCGCCTTGACTACTGCAACGCTCTCTACATGGGGCTGCCCTTGAAGACGGCCCGGAAGCTTCAGCTGGTTCAGCGCGCGGCAGCCATGTTACTAACTGGAGCGGGTGGCAGGGAGCATACAACGCCCTTGTTGTCCCAGCTCCATTGGCTGCCGATTTGCTACCGGACCCAATTTAAGGTGCTGGTTTTGGCCTACAAAGCCCTAAACGGTTCCGGCCCAAAATACCTATCGGACCGCATCTTGGCCTACGAGCCCACGAGGACCTTGAGATCGTCTGGGGAGGCCCTTCTCTCGATCCCGCCTGCCTCACAGGCACATCTGGCGGGGACGAGGGAGAGGGCCTTCTCGGTGGTGGCCCCCCGGCTGTGGAACACTCTCCCTGCAGACATCAGACAGGCGCCCTCCCTCATGTCCTTCTGAAAAAGCCTCAAGACATGGCTGTTCGAGAAGGCATTTAATTAAGTGCTATAACAATGTGGTAAAGATGACTGGAATGGAACAAGGAATATGAGATTGGTTATGATTCCACTATGAGACGAAGCGGATTTTTAGTGTAGTTTGTAATTGTTATGTAGTTTATATGTTGTTGTAATTGTCTTTTACATGTGTGTACACCGCCATGAGTCGCCCTAAAGGGCTGAGAATGGCGGTTAATAAATGCATCAAATAAATAAATAAATAAATACTTTTGTCTTCTTTTCGAGATATCCAATTGCTAACCGCCATTTTTTAAAACAAATTCTTCATTATTTCCACCTCTACTGCTATTTGTCAGTTTGGCCATTTGGATATAATCTACTAATTTATCTCTCCAATCCTTAATAATTAACTCTTTTCCCCCTTTCCACGATTTAGCTATTATTAGTCTCGCAGCAACAAAACAATACTGACAAATTTCTTCATCTCCTGTGCTAATACGCCTCCTAAATATTCCTAACAAGCACATTTCTGGGTTTTTCTTGATTTTTTTTTTTGCTAATCATCTTGTTTGTTTCTTTCATCACTTTTTTTCCAGAATTCTTTAACTATGTTACAGGTCCACCATATATGGAAAAAAAGATCCCTTCACCTTCTTGCATCTCCAGCAAGCCCCTTGTCCTGTTTTCTCTATTTTAGCTAGTAACTCTGGAGTTACATATGTTCTGTAAAACATTTTAAACATATTTTCTCTAATTGAGCTGGCCACTGAGAATCTAAAGCCCTTATTAGGATCTTGCTTTTGGCAATTTCATTTATGAGCTGGGAAAGGACATGGGGGTTGCTTAAATATTTGGGTGGATTATTGAAGGGAGGGGATAGCCTGACTCCCTTGAGTCCCCACAGGCAAAATTCAATTCCTCCCCAGATCTAGCTGGAGGAGATTTGAGGAAAGAACACCACAATCAGGACTTTCTTAAGATTGGTGCCCTAAAAATGACAGAAGGGGGGGGGGTTAGAAGTTCCCCATTGCTACCAATGGGCTGGGTCTTCTCAGATCTTCCAGCTGCCAAACAGAAAAGCAGATTTTTCTCTGGCCAAATCCAGGAGGCCCTTGAAAAACAGATTGGGGAGTCACTGAGATCTGGTCACCAAAACCAGCATGGGGTTTGATTTGCACAACCCTATTGTTTATACCCTGCTTTATACCCAACCTTAAAAACTCTGGCATAAACACTGAGAACTGGGAAGCCCTGGCCCTTGACCGCTCCAGCTGGAGGTCAGCTGTGACCAGCAGTGCTGCAGAATTTGAAGAGACGAAAGGGAGAAGCATGCCAAGAGGAAGACACATCAAGCCAACCCTGACCGAGACCGCCTTCCACCTGGAAACCAATGCCCTCACTGCGGAAGAAGATGCAGAGCAAGAATAGGGCTCCACAGCCACATATGGACCCACAAGAATATTGGAAGACAATCCTCCTCGGAAAATGAGGGATCGTCTAAGTAAAGTAAGTAAGTAAATTGTTTATACCCTGCTTTTTCTCTCCACAAGGAGACTGAAAGTCACTTACATTGAAAGCATTTCAATACAATTTAATATCTAAAAATATACAAATATTATGGCATTAAAATTCACAGTTAAAATCCATAAAGTCATAGTCAAAGCTAAATACCACAGTATGAATCTGTTATCTATGATTATTCAACATTAGGCCCTTTCCACACTAACCCTATGTCCTGAGATCTGATCCCAGATTATCTGACAGGGAGGACTCATACAACCCAGTTTAAAGCAGATAATCTGGGATCAGATCCTGGAATATAGGGCAGTGTGGAAGGGGCCTTTCTGTAGAATAGCAGCTTTCTGCAATAAAGCTCTAAAGTAAGTTTTGAATTTGAGTAGTTATTATTGAATCAGTGTTCAGCTACAATTATTCACACATATACTGTGTTATCTTTCCGTCCAGTCTAAAATATCTATACGCCAAGAAGCCATTCCATTTATATTCTCTTAGGATACCAACGCCCCCTCCTCATGGATGAATTTATGTTCAAATATTCTTGTGCACATCTATACTGACCACTTAGGGCAGTGTGTGATGTGATCAAAAAAACAAAATATGGGAACTTATCCAGATTAATGTGGTTTTACACTGGGTTAAGCCAATTGGGGGGGGGGGGGGGACTGAACAGGAGTTAGATTCTCTCCTGAATTAGGGACTGTTGATATCGCTGAGTCATAGCATGGGAGAAGGTGGTGGCAGTTAGGGTCTCTGCCCAGTCACACTGAACTGTGTTTGATGTGGCTGCACAGTGGGGACTGTCTGGTGCCATTGTTACACTTGCTTCTATCATTTAACTTTTGGGCAGAAAGTTGTTTTGTTTCAAACCTTCATCTACACATAATTATCCCCTGTTTATTTAACATAACCACAAATTCAACATGAGGGCATTATGATATACACACATACATACATCAAAAACTGGGGACTGGAATATTTAACATAAACTGGTCCATCTACACCTACTATTATTTGAATGTGAATAAAGTCTTGCAAAATACCTTACTTTGATACTGAAGTAGTCTTATTCACATCGTAAAAATCCTTACTTTAATAATGGACAAAATTCCTGGAGAATATATATTGACGATTTCGGCACTCAAAGTTATATTTTATGAATCTCACTGAGAAGGGTTCTATTCAGAGAGGAGCAAGAGCACGTGAATGCTTTAACTCCCTAAAGCCTTGCCTTTCCAACAGCATTCAGACATCTGTTTAAAAGTATTTATTATGTCTGACACTTCTTCATATATACAGAACATAGAAAAAAAATCACACAAGTACCAAACTGATTATCGCAGGTCAACCAAATAACGTTAGGGGAATGATGTAATATATATCCCATGATATAAGAGTGCTTTTTCTATTTTTCTGCAATATGAGTTTATTGATATTAAAATTCCATACCCTTTGCTTCTATCATATTGCCATTCTTTGTAAAGCTATAGTGCTAAAAAATATGAGAGCTGACTACTCAGCTGTTCCTTGGGTCCTTTCAGACAGAGGGCTTCTATACTCCACAATTTGCAAGCATTATGCAGCCATCCTCCCCTCCCCACCAGGTGGTTTGGCATTGGTAAGAAAGAAAGATAGAGGGAAAAATAGGAAAATATGGGACGTCTGGAAATATCTGTAACGTCTGGGACAGTTTAATCTTGCAATAAAGGTCTTGTTTGGTTGTAGCTAAATGCATATGATGTCTACCTCTCACCCTGTCTTCTTCTGATAAGAACTTCTGAGTTTCTCGATACAAGTTAACATTTTGCCAAACAGTACTAACCTGACAGTACAACCTCACCAAATTATGTCTTGTACTTCCTTTTAATAGCTGGTTGTCATCCCAACTATATTTCCCAAGCATGGGTGTGTCTACATGGGTGAAATAAATGAACTCATCTAGCAATTTCTGCAAATAATCAGCACAACCTATGGCTGGTTTTGAAGAAACAGTTTTGCTTTCAGCCATTAATCCAACACAAGCAGAACCAAAATTTACTCCATAGCATCCATTCTTAGAAGTGATCTGTCAGGTTTTACAATGTATTGTAATGTAATATAGTTGAGTCATGCACTGCTAATAGGCTTCTATTGGAAATGCTGAGTCATGCATTGCAACGTCTTAGGAGAGAGGAGGGACGATTTATTATTTATTACTCTTAATGGTGCCACCAATGTGTGATGTGAGGTAGTATTGGGAGATATGGCACACTGGACGCAGAATTAATGGAGATGAGGCAGTCTTCAAACAAAAGAGAACAAGTTTATTTTGAACAAAGCGTATGGTTGCAGGCTGTTGATAAACTTGGAAATACTTTGAGAACTTTACATGTAACTTGGTTGCAATACAGTTCACACTTCTGGATGTTACAACTTGTAATTGACTTTTACTGTGGTGAAGCACTTTCTTAAACAATGTTTCCTGAGGTGAATAGCCTTCCTGTTTGATCCTTCTGTGATCAAACCCCAGATCTCTAGTTCATTTCTAACTAGTGATCTAAACAAGCTTCTATTAGTCCTCTCTAACTAATGAAACTAATTAGGTTTCCCCTTCAGCCTTCCTAAACTGAAGAAACCTCTGACTATTCACAAACACTGCTTCTCTACTTCCCACTCTCTCTCTCTCAACTGCTAACTCCGACTCCAAAACCCTAACTCTGACTGAACTTAAACTGTCGTCTTTCAAACTCCCCCCTCTAAGCTCCTCCCACTTCTCTACAGCATCGTCTCCATGGCAACGCACTCCTCTCAGCTAGGCCGCTCCAGCATTAGTGCCACCAATCCAAACACAAATACAGTTAAAATCATACAATTTATAATCAACTTCTTTACATGCATTAACTGTATATAGGACATCATTTGGGGAATGTGTTCTGGCCTGGTTCAAATGAGTGTTAATGATGCAATCCTGGGTTTGAGTTAAGTCAATGAGTTGGGAAGCAATCAGAGATTGCTATGTATAAATGTACAGAATTGTATATAAGGAAGTCATGTACAATGTATTCTTTCTCCTTGTGCTGTGATGCTGTTTGCCGAAGGCTCTGTGTAATTTATTAAAGGAACCTGTCTGCTAAGACAAGATATAACCATGTACTGTGGTAAGTTTGTAGTGTCATCTAGAGTGGAAGGGAAAACAATAGTAAAACTGACAATGGCCGGGCATGTGCTCAAGTGTCTGTGGAGAGTTCAGAGTGACTGCAGTTTGTGGGAGCAGTTGACTGAAAATACTGTGCAGGAAGAAGCTACTGGAAAGCACTGAAGTTGTGCAACTGATCTGCTGCTGTATTGTGAGATAAAGCGCAACATGATCCAGGTGCAGACAGCTGGATTGGGCTGGATTCAGTTTAATTCAGTGTCCTTATGTGAGAAGGACCCACTGCAGCTCCCCAGCAGAGCCTTGTTGATGATGTTGCTTCTGCTAATCACAGGGTTGATCACTCTGATGGGACCATGTCAGAAGTGATGATGCCAGCAAAGTTCTGCCAGGATGCTGCTTCTAGCTGGTCATATGGTAGGAAGGATGGAAGGATGGAAGGAAGGAAGGGTATCCTCATATAAATGAATTATATCCCCATATTCAATTAATAACTTACTCTTCTTGGATTCTTGGGACCAAAATATATGTGATACCTATTGACCCATGCATATAAAATGAAGAATGGCACGGACAGAATGATTTATTAAAATACATCATGGGAAGGTAGGAAACCATTATAATTTTCATCATGTAACCGCTCTACTCCTGCTATTTTGGGGTATTCTTCTGATGTAACTACAAAGAACCTGATGGTGCTTGTTGGCTTAATGAAATAATGAATTATAAAACTATTTAATTTGGCTGAGTTCAGCACTTTCTCAAAGAGATGGATTCCACATCTTTCTCTTCAATTTCACTCCCTTTATAGATTGAGAAAAAAATGAAATATGTCTAGGTTGATTATTAGACACAATGATTCAGATGTATATTTGTCAGATGTACAACAGAAGAAGTTATTTTCTATAGTGAAAAACGGATTGCCAGTATAAGACGCATACACTTCACTGTAATGGCATTTAAGTCACCATAAATCTTGCCATGTGGATGTAATCTCCTGTCTAATATCTAGGTTAAGATTGCTGTGTTGGTGGTCCACAAAAATGAGGGGGAACCTCACAGAGCTCACATTTGGATAATACTGTATATTTATTACGGCCAACTAAAAACTGGAGTCTAAAAATAGTCATTACCTTTTATAAGATCTGTGCTATGGACTAGGTTTATATTGCTTCTTTAGATGTACAGTGTTATAACTATACATATCTATAGTTCATGTTGACTTCATATAGTATTTAGTTTATAAGTTGTTTATAGAACCACTTGATATTGCGGAATAAATCATTTCCAGAGGCCAAGAATAGTCAAGAAGTAAGCCAGCAAATGTATATACATGGCAAGGTGGATTATTTCAACAGCTAATGTACTCTGTTACATCTGTAAATACTTGTGGGCCTATCTTCTTGTTTATTCTACTTGGCTTTCAAAAACAAAACTATATATCTGATGCAATATGTGTAGGAATCAAACCAGACAATATTCGCTTATCTCATTTACATTTGAAAGAGCCGTATCCCCTTGAGGAGAGAGGGCAGGTTATAAATAAAGTGTTGTTGTTGTTGTTGTTGTTATTAAATACACAATAAAACTGGTACACAGCAAACAAGATCACTATGCTGGCTTTTGTATTTGATCACATGCCGGACACTTCCCAAGTGTCTAGGACTGTGTGTGTGATGGCGCGAGGGGTGCCACCTATGTGTAGAACTGTTAGTTGCAAGATTTAAACTGTTGTATCATGCTTAATCCTCCCCTTTTACCCTGCTTATGTATAGTTGTATGGATTGGTTACTTATAGTTGTCAATCAGTACTGTTTGGCTCCATCTCTTCCTGCAGGAGGGGAGTGCTTCCTTTCTTTTCATTCTGCCATCAGAGTTTCTACCATATGGATGTGAGTAAGAGACTTGACTCTAAAAGACCCTGATTTAAATTACCTCTCAGCATCAGTTCTGAGGTTTTTTACCCTTGAGACTTGTGCTTCATGTTCAGACCAACCTGAACGACGTTGGAAGTCTCAAGCGCCTTCAAACCGGTTCTTTTGGCACCAGAGGAAGATCCTGAGTCTTCAAACATAGGCCATCTGAACTGGGGTTGTGGTTTGCTTTGGCATTCACAGCCATTGAGGAAAGAGGAAACTTGGAAAGGCTTCTCAGCTTCAAACACCTTGGACCCAGGACGAACTGAGACTGTAACGTATATTTTCCTTCACTCCTCTGAAGTTTCCAGCTCATTGCTTTAAAGAAATAACTCTTTGTGATCAAAAAAAACTTATTTTGAGTTATTTACAGTGTTTTGGGGTTTTGAGAGTTCCAGTTTCCTATAGGAGGGCAAGAAGCAATCCCCTGGGGAAAGATGCCACGTCCATGCCTCCTTCATTAACTAATATAGCCCTCGGGCACGACGGCACAGTGTGATGTATCATAAGTGGGATGCAGAATAGGTTCCCATAGTCTTAAACCAACAATCAAATATAACTTCTGTACATTTTGTACTGGCTGCCTCTATAAACCTTTAACAATCACACAAACTCTCATATTCATGCATTTTGTTGCCCTCTTCATACTGCTATATTTTGTCTATAAACTGCGACTTATAATTTTCCAAGGTCTTTAGACTACTCTCCAAACTACAACTTCCATAATTACAAAGCATTGAGTCAAGGCAGTTAAAATGGTGTCAAACTGCATTTATTGTGCCATGCAGAAGCACCTAAAATGCTGCTAACACTGTCTCCTCTGTTCCTTCACTTCAAAATGATGGCAACTATCCAAAGAAATCCCCCACTTGATTGATACATTTACTATGTAATTTTAAAATGCTACTATCACAGCATGATTTAAAATATAGTTAAAACATCATAATGCAATTTAACACCAGGATTGTGGTGCAGCTGGCTGAGTGTCAGCTGCATTAAGATCACTCTGATCTAAAGGTCATGAGTTCGAAGCCAGCTCGGGTTGGAGTGGGTTTCCAACCAATTGTGTGTAGCCTGTTGTCGACCTTTGCAACCCGAAAGACAGTTGCATCTGTCAAGTAGGAAAATAAAGTACCACCTTAAAGTGTGGGGAGGCCAAATTAACTGATTTATGAGGCCATAAAGAAGACTCCTGCAAAGCATTACAGCGGGGAAGCATGTGGGGAATGCGGAAGTGCTTCATCAGCATCGCAGATGGACGATGAAAGCGACAGCTCCCCTGGCAGCCAGAAAAAGTTAAATAGCCTCTGTGTATGTCTGTATATGTTTGTATGTCAAACATTGGCATTGAATGTTTGCCATATATGTGTACACTGTAATCCGCCCTGAGTCCCCCGGGTGAGAAGGGCGGGATATAAAAGCTGTAAATAAACAAACAAACAAACAAACACACAATTAGAAAATATTATATTTTAGAAAAGAACAACCAAATCAAAAGCAATTTAATACTGTGAATGCATCAAAAAACGACAACACTTGTCCTTTTCCCCACCCCTTTCACTTGGCTACCTATGTTTAACACCTGGAAGTTGTAAAATAAAGATCCATTTAAAAAGCAGCAGCAGCAACAAAAATATTCACACATTCCAAATCCATCTCTGTATTTTTCATTTTGAATCATTCTAAAAATGTAACTGCTCACATAGTTGCTGCTAGGATAATATTACAGCAAATACAAAAGCATCAATATTTTTCCCTGTCTCTAATTTCCAGCAAAGCCTTCCAAAAATATATGAGTACGTCCAGTAATAAAAGCTGTGAATTTCTTTACACTCAAAACCACATATTGACTCAACTATTTCTTCTTGGCTCCTTCTATTACAAATTGGTCAGCTTCAGTTTGTCCTTGAAGAGGGCAAATTAAATCAATGTGTATTATGTTAACCTATAGAGGCTGGCTACCTTTCCAGCTTCTCTTTGTAATATGGGAGAACTCATTATTTCCCTCCTTTCTTACACCCCATAAAGCATTTTTACAGCTATTATGTAGCACCCTTCTCAGAATTACATATTACTAAGCTTATGCTACAAAAGGCAGCTTTATTGTGACAGGTTCAACTGAATTTACCTTGTGTGTGATATACATTGCCCTTGCCCTCGCCCTGTGTGCATGATTGTCGCCACGGAGCAACCGCATACCACAATGGGAACAGGTAGTTCATTCAGCCTTCCACATTTGTGGGTTTCATTTGAACAGATTAGATGATTTGTGAGTTTGTGGTGACTGCTTAACTAACTTGACCTCCTTGCCTTTCTGCTGCCCCACTTCTCTTTTTCTGTCATGCCAAAAGTGCCAGTTCCTCACTCCTTTCCCCATATTTCCATAAAACTCCAATCTAGATTTTAAAATCCTTCCTCCACTTCTCCCCTTCCCATCAAAGCTCCCGGTGGCGCAGTGGGTTAAACCCCTGTGCCGGCAGGACTGGAGACTGACAGGTCGCAGGTTCAAATCCGGGGAGAGGTGGATGAGCTCCCTCTATCAGCTCCAGCTCTTCATGCGGGGACATGAGAGAAGCCTCCCACAAGGATGATAAAAACATCAATTCATCCAGGCGTCCCCTGGGCAACGTCCTTGCAGACGGCCAATTCTCTCACACCAGAAGCAACTTGCAGTTTCTCAAGTCATTCCTGACACGACAAAAAAAATCAAAGTTCCAACCATTACTGTTGTAGTAGAGTGTGCTGAGCAAGCTACAACGAGTAGTAGAAGGGCAAAGAGAGCTGCTCAGGTGTTGGATCAGGAGCAGCAAAAGAAGCGAATTAGAGAAATATTCATGACACCTACAGATACTGAGTCATTCGAAGCGTTTACAGATTCTGAAATGGAGGAGGAGGGAGAGGAATGTAGAGGTTTGAAGTGGATTACTCGGGATCGAGACTCTGATGAATCAGAGGAAGAGAGGGAAAGGAAGCAGATCCGTGAAATATTTAGTGCTCCAACTGAAGAAGAAGACTTCATGGGGTTTACAGGGAGTGATGGGACTGGGAGTGATGACGGGGAGGAGGATGGACTAGATTGGACCCATGTATAAGAGATCAGGGACATCTGTACTCAACACACCTCAAGTGAGGAGTTTGAGGGGTTCTCGGGAAACTGGCAACCTGAAAATACATGGGGTGATCTAAGTCTTGACAGACGCTGGAAGAGCTGGAGGGACGGGCAGTGGCGGGCAGCAGTGGAAGCGAAAGCACCTGAGAGCGATGACGACAGGGTGGAGTCCAGCTCCACCTCTGATGAGGAATTATAGGATAAATGTAAGGTATCAAACTATTGGAACTTTGCAGTAGGCAAAGAGTTGTTTTGAGCTTGGGACTTTGTTTACTGTTTACTGTTGTTTAGTGCCTTTACTGTCGCCTTGGGTCCTGGGACTACAGATCATTGTGCTTTCCTGTTTCACCGGTCTGGAATCCTGTAAGTGCTGACTTCTACTCCTGCTGACTTCGGATTGCTTTTTGACGACATCGCGTTTTGGATTTCTACTACAACTTTTGGACGTATTTTGACCCTGGACTGTTTTCTGACTTCGTTTTTGCTTGCTCCCACCTTGCTTTGTTGTGCTTTGTGAACTCTGTTATTTTCAAGCAGTTTGCTGAAGGTTTTTGTTATAGTGGATTATATCTGTGTATAATCCAGATTATTCTTTAAATTGTGTTTTTTGCCTAGCAATTGCTATAGACTTTGTTTTGCTGCTAGACTCACTGAATTCAAGTGTTTCTACACTATTTTTGTTTGCCAATAAACTTTGTTTGCATCTTTTACTTGTGTTTGGCTTTGTTAAGGCTTCTGGTTCACAACAATTACTCTGCTTTTCACCTTGCCATCAACATCTCATCCAGGTTCTCTCCCTTTCCTTACAAGCTTTTCACATGGGCTACAAATTGGTGGTGCAATGGTTTTTTTGCAGTTGCATCACAGAGTTTTCTGACTCCCATCACACACCAGAAAAGTACTTCCATGGCAGCTCTATGGTGAAAGTGCCAAAAAACCCTGCTTCCACCAAAAAAAAAGCCAGTGGTGAAAGATGGGAGGAATCCCATCTTTCCATAAAGACAGATGGGTTGAATCGGCTTCCTGAGGCTTCTCCCCATGTGATGAGGTAGGGGAGAAGCTGGGATGGTGCAGGGCATGGGGTGACATGTCCTCATGCTATCTGGGTGGGCACCACCAGAATCGCTGCAGTTTGTGGTGTTTGTTCTGTCGCGCGTTGGGCTTGAAACGAATTGCTTTTAAAACAGGACGTGCAACTTTAGCCCAGCGGGAAGCCAGGGGGCCCAAAGAGAAATTCGTAAGGATTTTCACCATGAACAGTCTTCAGAGGACTTGTGAAATATAACAAAGTCTTTTATTGGTGAACAATCAACAGAAACTTCTTTTGTCTTCAAAAGGTTAAACAAATGCTTCCAGGCTTTTGTGCAACTGGTGGCTTCTAACTGTTACTTTTACTCTAAAGGAAAATCCCTTTCCAAACTTCTCCCAGGCTAACTGTGAACCTAAACCTAACTGATGTGGGCTCCACTACCGGGTTGAACTGCGTCTCAAAGCACCGAGTGGACCTACCAGTAGGTCTGTAGTCACTTCAGCTGGAGTTCTTAGATATTCAAAGCTGTTTTTCCCTCCAAAATTCCTCAGAGCTTTAGGGCTGTTTTCCCTGGGAATCTTTGGGAATCCTTTGCTCTTAAGACTGTTCTCCCGCGGGAGGTTTTAAGGGTTGAAGCCTTTGTACAGGAGAAGTCTGTACACAAGCTGTACATTGACTTTCCTTGCTGAGACTGACTGAAAATGGCTCCCTTCCCTTCTCAATTGTCCTGAACAGGGGCGGAACCAAACTTAACGATGATGGAAAGGGGGCCTGCCATATAACTGCAAACTTTAACAGGAAGCCACCCTTCTGCAGAATCCCAAGCCTTGGGCTGTAAGCAAACACTTAATACAAGGCAAATAAAGTGGGAGCTTCTGGTACAGCTGTACCAGCACAGTGCTACTCGCCGATTCTGGTGGCGCATGTGAGGAGGTCCTTAGAAAAAATCTGTCTCTTCCCCTACTCATTCCTTCAGCTTCTTATCATCACAATTCAGTCTGAGGCTTCTGGTGGAATGATGGATAATGGAGTTAAGAGTGTTCTGAAGGGCAGGAGAAGAGACTGTGAGAGTAGAAAGAATGTGTGCAATAGAAGTAAATGAATGAAGATATTTAAATTCAAGCTGATGTGTTGAAGAAGTAGGGTAAATAGTAGGAACTAAGAGGAATCTGTAGCACACAGGGGCTGTAGCACACAGAGGAACGTACTTGAGTGGTTCACTTTAAAAAAAATCACAACGGTCCTGCATTCCTTACCAATGTGATGGATTTAAGAGGGGATAGAGAGTTGTTATGCTACAGAAAGTCCATTTCTGTGACTGCCACAAATTATGTTGAATTAGTTGAGACTTGATGAGATAGTCATTGAAATCTATAGCAAAATATGCTGCAGGATGTCCCTCAAAAACAAAGATTTTGCAGTTTAATAAACTCTTTCCATGTTTTTATGATAGAACCAATTATGAAACCCGGAAACAAAAACTATGTTACATAGTGTTATTATTTTTTTTTTGGAAGGGTAATGTATGCTTGCATAAATCATCCCAAGCAGAATGAGAACATCATGTGAATATAGTAGTGAATTAAAAATGCACAAAAGTTTTCCATTTCCCAGTGCATGTCTAGCATACTACCTGTTTGAACAATGACACCTAGTCAAGCAGAAAGGAAGTTGGAACAATATGGAATGGAGACAATAAAGTACTTATTTGACACATGGTTTATATTTTAAGTGTAATCACATAGCCTTTTTTTTAAGGAAGGAAAAGATCGGTTGGCAGAGAGTATAGCAAATAGTAAAATACTTCCAGGTTTCAGTGGTGATGCCATGTTTGTAACAACATGTTTCAGTGGACTTATAAAAAGGTATCATTATTGAGTAGCAGCTTTGGAAATAATCAATGCCATTTGCCATTACGGTACAACAACACTTTTTCATTTCCTTTTTGAGAAGTATAAAGGAAACCATGCAGACATTTTCATGATTCCAGCTAAAAATACCTGAGGGAAAGGAAAAACCCCAGCAGTTCAACAAAGTTAAAACTGCAGCCTGTGCTTTCAATTCTTCCGTCAAGTTAGGAGGTGTGTGAAAATCATATGTTAAGGGTGAGATTTAATCTCCAAAGAAAATCTTCAATATGCAAAGAGCATCTGGTGCCTCCTTTAGGAGTTATGTGACCATCTGCTTTTTTCCCTATCTGTTTTGTCTCTACCATACCTCCAAGTTGGTTTCTACTTGAGAAAACAAAAAGGTTGATTACATGATGCAGTGACAGTTCCACTGACCTTTCTGTTTTGACTCATCCAGTTTTAGTCCACTGAGCCTCCTTCATGTGAAGCAAACTCAGAGGGGATAAAGTAACCAGCATTCACCACATCTGCTTTGGTTTGTCCACCAGCAAAGCAAGATTACAAGATTTATGCTGCCTTCTAAGAACCTTTCACAATTATTGTATCTGTATTGTGGAATTACAGGCAGTCCCTGCTGTACAAATATCTGACTTACAAATGACTCATAGGAGTTCATCCCATGGGATAAGTAAAGTGTTTGGGATTGTTGCATTTCTCTTAAACTCCACAACACTCTGGAAATTAAATGGATGATTTTCCTACTCCTATTTATTTATTTATTTATTTATTTCGAGAGCTTCTACCCCGCCCTTCTCAACTCTCTAGGGCAGTGATTCTCAACCTTCCTAGTGCCGCGACCCCTTAATACAGTTCCTCATGTTGTGGTGACCCCCAATCATAACATTATTTTCGTTGCTACTTCATAACTGCTTTTGAGCTGTGGTGCTGGAGGAAAGTGCTGGGAGCGCCTTGGACTGCGAGAAGATCCAACCAGTCCATCCTCCAGGAAGTAAAGCCCGACTGCTCATTGGAGGGAAGGATACTAGAGACAAAGTTGAAGTACTTTGGCCACATCATGAGGAGACAGCAAAGCCTGGAGAAGACAATTATGCTGGGGAAAGTGGAAGGTAAAAGGAAGAGAGGCCGACCAAGGGCAAGATGGATGGATGCCATCCTTGAAGTGACTGGACTGACCTTGAAGGAGCTGGAGGTGGTGATGACCGACAGGGAGCTCTGGCGTGGGCTGGTCCATGAGGTCACGAAGAGTCGGAGACGACTGAACGAATGAACAACAACAACTTCATAACTGTCATTTAGCTCCTGTTATGAATCGTCATGTAAATATCCGATATGCAGGATGTATTTTCATTCACTGGACCAAACTTGGCACAAATACCCAATACGCCCAAATTTGAATACTGGTGGGGTTGGGGGGGGGGGGTTGATATTGTCATTTTGGAGTTGTAGTTGCTGGGATTTATAGTTCACCTACAATCAAAGAGAATTCTGAACTCCACCAATGATGGAGATGAACCAAACTTGGCACAAAGAACTCCCATGACCAATGAAAAATCCTGGAAAAAAATAGATGACCTTTGACCTTGAGTTTGGGAGTTGTAGTTCACCTACATCCAAGGAGCACTGTGGAGTCATACAATGATGGATCTGGGCCAAACTTGGCACAAATACTCCATATGCCCAAAGGTGATCACTGGTAGAGTTTTTTTTTGGGGGGGGGGGGGGGGAATAGACCTTGACATTTAGGAGTTGTAGTTACTGGGATTTATAATTCACCTATAATCAAAGAACATTCTGAACCCCATCAAGGATAGAATTGGGCCAAACTTCCCACACAGAAGCCCCATGACAAACAGAAAATACTGTATTTTCTGGTGGTCTTTGGCAACCCCTCTAACATCCTCTTGCGACCCACTCAGGGGTCCCGACCCCCAGGTTGAGAAACTCAGGGCGGTTTACAAAAGGCACAATTCGATGCCTAACAGTTCACGAAATGCAATATACAAAATACAATATAACAACAACAATTATAACTAGTTAAAACAATCAAATTAATACAATAACAGCAATAAAATCATCTTGTGGTCAATGTTCGCCAATTCATAAATCCATAGTCCATCCAGCATTATCATTGTCCTTTCCTACTCTGGTCGTCATTGTCCTTTACCCATCTGCCAGCTTACCCAAAGGCCTGGTCCCATATCCAGGTTTTTAACTTCCTTCTGAAATAGAGGAGGGATGTTGATGACCTAATTTCCCCGGGGAGTGAATTCCATAGGCAAGGGGCCACCACCGAGAAGGCTCTGTCCCTCGTTCCCTCCAGTCTCACTTGTGATAAAGGTGGGGCCAAGAGCAGGGCCTCCCCAGAGGATCTTAAATTCCGAGGTGGGACGTAGAAGGAGATACGTTCGGACAGGTACGCTGGGCCGGAGCCGTATAGGTTTTTGTAGGTCAAAACCAGCACTTTGAATTGTGCTCGGAACTGGATCGGCAGCCAGTGTAGCTGACATAACCAGGGGGTGGTATGCTCCCTGTATGATGCTCCCTGTATCACATCTTCTCCATTTTCTTTAGGATTTATCTGTTTGATTTGCCATCACACCGTAGAGATTTTTTTCCTCCCATTGTCCATCCAGGATTGCAATTATTTATCTTTTTAAAAAAGCATCATCCCAGATCCTAGGAAGCAGTTTAAAATTACCAAGATCTTTTCCCAAGCTTCTGCACTGGTGATCGGAGGAGACTGCCTGTAGTTGTATCAAGTCTAAAATGGCAGGCCTGTGAACTTGTGATCTTGTTTCAAGGTGAGCAGGGGGGAAAAACCATTTGTGCTTGTAGCTATTAAGGTTCAGCTTTTATATTAGCCAGATATGCCATGTTTTCTTTCACATATGAATGAATGAAACATATGGTAGAGAAAAGAAGATGGCAAGCAAGATTTAGGAATAATGGGAATGGAGAGGAATGGGAGGACCCAGAGTGTGACGGCGCGAGTGGCGCCACCTATGTGCAGAACTGTTAGTTGCAAGATTTAAACTGTTGTATCATGCTTAATCCTGCCTGTTTGGCTCCACCTCTTCCTGCAGGAGGGGAGTGCTTCCTTTTTTCTTTTAATTCTGCCATCAGAGTTTCTACCAGGTGGATGTGAGTAAAAGACTTGATTCTAAAAGACCCTGATTTAAATTACCTCTCAGCACTAGTTCTGAGGTTTTTTACCCTTGAGATTTGTGCTTCATGTTCAGACCAACCTGAATGACGTTGGAAGTCTCAAGCGCCTTCAAACCAGTTCTTTTGCCACCAAAGGAAGATCCTGAGTCTTCAAACATAGACCATCTGAACTGGGGTTGTGGTTTGCCATTCACAGACATTGAGGAAAGAGGAAACTTGGAAAGGCTTCTCAGCTTTAAACACCTTGGACCCAGGACTAAATGAGACTGTAACGTATATTTTCCTTCACCCCTCTGAAGTTTTCAGCTCATTGCTTTAAAGAAATAACTCTTTGTGATCAATAAAACTTATTTTGAGTTATTTACAGTGTTTTGGGTTTTTGGGAGTTCCAGTTTCCTATAGGAGGGCAAGAAGCAATCCCCTGGGGAAAAGATACCACGTCCATCCCTCCTTCATTAAGAACAATAGCCCCCAGGCATGACGGCACACAGAGGCTTGTTGGAGAAGTTCACATTACCTTGTATGGACTGCAAACCACTTAACAGAAGGTGAAGAACCTCATTTTTGAAAGTCTGAGGTTGATCTATCGTATCAAAGGAACAAAGCAGAATAAATCTAAGTTCTTCTATTCTGCTGTTTAGTATTCTTGACTGAATTTCTTAGTAACAAATTGACTTCTAAAGACCTAATAGTTATTCCATTAAATAAATGCATTGGGAAGGCATCAGTGAAATGATATTACTGAGAAGAGGCCTTCACATTAACCATTAAATAACTGAGTAACCTCCAGCAACTAAAGAGTAATCATATATCTGTGACATGCATGACTGCCCTGCACTTTGACACTCCCTGAGTGTTTTAACATAAGCATTAGCTTGGTTGCAAGGTAATTATTAGTAACCACTATTGCGAAGTAAATTTCATTTGCAGAGTGCACTGGCTTCTGCTGATAAATGATAAACCCACAACAGTTGTTTTCCCCCACTGGATCCATCAAAAGATTCCAGGATTAAATTACATAATATGTTAACTCAAAGGCTCTATTGCTTTCAGAAATAAAGCACTACTGTGATTGTGGTGAGAAGCAGGGTGGCATGATAAAGGCTTCAGTCAAGCAATTGTCTGGACCAATAATAAAATAAATGCATTATTATTATACTGACAAAAAAACATAGCATGTCACAGCAAATGAGATCTATATGCTGGATTTCATATCAAAAAATCACAAGCCGAACACTTCCCAAGCATCTAGGACTGTGTGATGTATTTTTGAATGATGTGAGCAGATCCAAGTAAGGTGGCCTTTTGCAGTTAACAGATCGTGATTTTGTCAATGTTTATTGTTTCCAAATGTCGGCTGAAATCTTTTGGTACAGCACCCAGTGTGCCGATGACCACTGAGACCACCTGTACTGGTTTATGCCAGAACCTTTCCAGTTCAATTTTGAGGTCTTGATAACGGCTGAGTTTTTCCTGTTGTTTTTCCTCAATGTGACTGTCACGCGGTATGGCAGCATCCATAATCCAAACTTTTTTTCTTTTCCACAATCGTGATGTCTAGTGTATTGTGTTCCAAAACTTTGTCAGTTTTGGAACACAGTAATTTTATGTGTTCATTTTCCACTACCTTTGCAGGTTTGTCATCCCACCAAGTCTTTACTGCTGATAGGTGGTACTTGTTACATAATTCCAGTGAATCATTTGGGCCACAGAGTTGTGTCTCTGTTTGCAGTCCGTCTGTGCAATTTTCTTGCAACAGCTGAGGAGATGGTCCATGGTTTCATCCGCTTCCTTGCACAGTCTGCATCTTGGGTCATCAGCTGATTTTTCAATCCTGGCCTTAATTGCATTGGTTCTGATGGCTTGCTCCTGGGATGCAAGAATCAGGCCTTCTGTCTCCTCCTTCAGTGTTCCATTTGTGAGCTATAACCAGGTCTTCTCCTTGTCAACTTTTCCTTCAATTTTGTCAAGGAACTGCCCATGCAATGCTTTGTTGTGCCAGTTGTCAGCTCTGGTTTGTAGTGCAGTTTTCTTGTACTGGTTCTTTGTGCTGTGCTTTGAGAAGTTTCCAATTATTGACTTCCATTACAGCAGGTTCTTGGCTTTCCTTGACATATTCTGTCAGGGCGTGTTTTTCTTCTTCGACTGCTTGTTTTACTTGTAAAAGTCCTCTGCCACCAGAGCTTCTAGGCAGATAGAGCCTGTCAACATCACTGCGAGGATGTGGTGAATTACGAACGGTCATGAGTCTTCTTGTTTTTCTGTCCAAATTGTCCAGTTCCGCCTGTGTCCGGTTTATGATGCCCATTACAATGGTACACTGGTCAACACAAAATAGATATGAACTGAGGTGAATAGAGAATATGTCGTGATCCACACAAAAGCTGAGGAATGGATCGTCTAAGTGCTAAGTGCATATATTTTAAAGGTCTTCCAGAGAAGATAGTCAAAATGATTCATCAAACAGAAAAATGGAAAGCAGAAAGCAGGTGCTTCCACATCAGTCCAAGATACATTTAAAATGCTATTTCAAAAAACCTGTCCATGTATCATATTGTTGTCTTTGCATTAAATCACTTGGTCAACAGATGCTGGGTGACTTTTGTTTCTTCTGCAGATCAAAGAGTCCAGTCAGGTTCCTCTGTAATATTCTGAAGGTGTGGGAGATGAAACTTTACATATGCTGTACAAGAACAAGACTGGGGTAATGTTTCCAATTCCTTTTTTTCCGCTCTGAATTGACAGTCCTACATTTTGTGGATAGCAAAGATTATCCAAAATCTACTAATGATGGAGAGACAAGGTTTTGTACATCACATGTAATTCAAAATTCAGGGAACGATTCTGTGAAAGTATAGAAAATTACAGCCAAAGTAATATTGCTCAGGTTTTTTTTATTATTTCAGTCATGTTTGGTAATGTTATGTCAATTCAAGTAATTTCTTACTTATGGTGACCCTATAATGGAGGGTTGTTGTTGTTTTTTTTGCTTTCCTCTGAGGCTGGAAGATTGTGACCCCTTCTACACTGCCATATAATTCAGATTATCAAGAAGATAATCGATGTTATCTGCTTTGAACTGGATTATATGAGTCTGCATTGCCATATGTAGTGAAATTGCTACTTTGTGTTAAAGTTTTGGTGTATAGCTCTATGTTTACATATGGCAGATAGGGAAGAAATGGTACAGACAGGGTAGCAACAGCAGAGATAGGATTCATTTGCATATGTGAAGCCGATTGGTCATATGCAGATTAGCGCAGGCCCAGGATTTGAAAAGGCTGCTAGGCCCAAAAGGGCAGTTGGAGAGAGAGAGCCAATCATTCCAAAGGGGCAGAGCCAAGGTTCTGAAAGAGGAAGTTAGAGTGAGAGAGTTTGAAAATGACAGTTAGGAATCTGTGTGTGAAGAGGAGAGTTGGTTTTTGAGTGCTTGTTAGAAATAAGCAGCTATGAAGATGTGTTAAAGACTTCTGATATAGAGAAGCAGTTAGTTAAATAGAGCTTGAGTTTTAAGGAACATAAAGAAGGCTAGTGTTGCCTGAGTCAGAATATAATTCAGCCAAGAGTGTGTAAAGCAAGTAACATGTTTGTGAATGTGAAACACTGAAAGTTTATTCAGAAAAGTAAACCAAGTAAATGATACTAACTGTAAGCCTCAAGATTGCAACAAAACACAAATGTAACCACAAGTGTTGGAGCCCGAAGTTATAAATAAACTGTGTTACTTTGTTATATTCAAGAGTGTTTCACTGCCTGTGACATAAAGCACAAAGATTTAACAGCACACAGAAAGTCCCAGCCAATATAAAAGAAGAAACTGAATCAGTATAAGGCAGCAAAGAGGTTTTATAATAAGGAAATAGTCTCTCTCCTTCGCCACACCATATAATCCAGTTCAAAGCAGATAACTTGGATTTTATATGGTACTGTAGAAGAGGCCTATGATTTGCCTAAGGTCACCTTGTAAATTTCCATGGTCAAGTGAGGATCTCCAGAATCATAGTTGAACACTCATGCTATTAAATCATTCTGGATCTCCATGCTACATCATTTGCCTTAATACCAGTCAAATAGCTCTTAAGGATCAGAAGATGCAACTGCTTTGCAATCACGGTGTTAATGAAGCTGCTACATATACTACTAAACCTAGATATTGCTAAATATACCGCCTACCATTAAACCATGCCTCCATATCACTTAGCTAATTATATGATTTATGTACCAGAATCTTCTACTATTATGTTTGCCCCTGAAGGAGTATTGAGATTTAAAGTAATTAGACTGGAACCCACCCATATAATCAATTCTGTTATTATGCAGAATTATTACATTATTATACAGGGTTACAACACACAATAGTTGTGTTGTGAGATAATCCTAAAAATACAGCATAGATTTATTACCTAGACACCATTTTTAATATGCTGATGAATAATATATGTTTTTGCTTTTAAGAGAGGGGAGGAGGGAGGGAGAGAAATTATGGATGCCACAAGAATTTTCAACACCAGTTGTATTGGAGATGAAAATGCTTATAGCAAAACATTTTGAGCTCCATCTCTGATGTAACAAAAGAAAAGGAAAAAAAGAAAGATAGCTAGAGGTTGTGTCTTTCTATTCAGTTGGTTACTATGGAGTCTGAAAGAGGTAAAGCAACCAGAGAAGAAAGAATTATACTTCCAGGGAACAAAAGTACACAATATTTTCCCCCCAAGGAATGGTAAAGAATTGCTGTCATCTTCTATATCATGTGCTTCCCATATGTAGCTATTATTAGCTATAAACCATCTTTTACTCTGGGAGGGCAGTGAAGCAAGGACACACACAGATATGGCACAATATGCGGATGGAGTGGAAAAGTTTGGCCCCATGAATGTGTGTGTAAATTCACTCAATATGTAAATTCACTTCTGTGGCAGTACCTTCCCCTCTTTTTTTAAAAAACTTCGTTTTCCCCCTCTTCATCGGCCTGAACAAAAATGTTCCCACAGTTCTGGGATCTGTTTCTTTGAAGCTAATGAGGCTGTTGACTTGATTTAGTTTTTCATTCATGGAATTCATTCAGCTGTGATATACTGTATACAACATGTTGTTATAAACAACAAGCACTTCTTAGCAATGGGAAGTTGGAGTAGAGTAGCATTAAGAAAACGCTGTTGATAGTAAAAGATTGTATTTCATAGACCCTACTTTTAAAAAAACAATCTTAGCTTACTTTTTGCTGCCGTGCATCATAAATAAGGGAGTATGTACCAGATCGTGACATGGTTGGAGGTTCATATTTTGCTAATTTTAATGCTATTTCTCTTATTTGGACTCAGATGTTGCTCTTAGGTGAGCTGTAGTGCCTCATGCTCATGTTAACTAGATATAGCATTAGAATCTGCCACATTTTGGTGGTCAGGGGAGCTTTTGCACAATTAAAACTTGGGCGCCAGCTGCGTCCGTACCTTGGGTGATCCACGCTCTGGTTACATCCCGTATAGACTACTGCAACACTCTCTATGTGGGATTGCCTCTGAAGACTGCCCAGAAGCTGCAATTAGTCCAACGAGCAGCAGCCAGATTACTAACAGGAGCAGGGTACAGGGAGCATACTACTCCTCTGTTACGCCAGCTCCACTGGCTGCCAGTTAGCTTCCGAGCACAATTCAAAGTGCTGGTGTTGACCTATAAATCCCTAAACGACTCTGGCCCAGTTTACCTGTCCAAACGGATTCTCCCCTATGAACCATCAAGGTTGTTAAGATCTTCTGGAGGGGCCCTGCTCTCTGTCCCACCACCCTTGCAATTGCATCTGGTGGGGACGAGGGACAGGGCCTTCTCGATGGTGGCCCCTCGGCTCTGGAACTCTCTCCCACTGGAGATTAGAACTGCCCCTTCTCTCCTGACTTTTAGAAAGCTGGTGAAAACTTGGCTCTGGAATTTAGCATTTGATGAGTGAGTCAATAACTCTTGACCACACGGACGGATGGTGATGAATTGTGATTTCATTTTGACGACTTGGCCTTATGTAATTCTTAGGGCTGGGCGGTTTCGTTTCGTAATTTCATAATTCGTTAAAAATTCGTTATTTTTTGATAATGAAGCGATAACGAACCATTCAGGAGCAACTAAAAAACGAAATGAATTTTTAAATTCGTTTTATAATTGCTTCGGATTCGTTTTGCATTCCTTTCATTATCGTTTTGAAATCGTTTCGTTATTATTTCCGCATGTCTGGGGCAAGTTTTATAGTTGTTGTTTGTTTAATCAGTGAAAAAAATATATAAATATCACACCAACAGTCAACAACAGAGGGAGAGGGAAGCTTCTGAAGTTCCGTCTGTCCCATTTGGAGGTTTTTTAGCGTATTGCGCGGTCGCGTCCGCCATTAACGAATTGATTCGTAATTGTTTCGTAATTGTTTCGTAATTGTTTCGTAATTTACGAAATTTCGTAAATATCGAACTTTTTAAAAGAAAAATTTCGGAATTCTTTTAAAAATCGAAATGCAAAACCCCCCCAAAAACAAATCGATTTTATAAACAAATTTTTCCGTGGTTGCCCAGCCCTAGTAATTATATGATTGCTTTTTAATGTATTTTATGTATTACTGTATTATGGGATGTAATGTTTTAAACTATTGTTTATGAATCTTTGTCGAGAAGACCGGTATATAAAAGTTCTAAATAAATAAATAAATAAAAAATTTGCTGGTATGCAAACATGGATTTTGTTCATGGAAAGACTCATTTTGTGTGTGTATGTGTCTGTATATATACACACACATTTTACATTAGCCACAAAATGTTTGTTATTAAGTTGCCTGAAAGCATTCAGTCACACAAAAACCTATTGTGTTTTCACAGTTTTGATTGAATATTTGGTTGCGATTTTAGTATTACTAGCATATTTGGTTGGGCAAGATGACCATTGAACACATGGGTCACATAACCTAATTAGCACGAAACGCTGCATATAGAGATTTCTGTTCTGTAATCCTGTTATAAGATGACAGCCAGGGTTCTTTTTTAAGTACAAAGCATGCCAGATCTCACACTTGAAACAATGGTATCTAGAGTTCAATATCTTTACATCATTGTAGCATCTTATCTACATAAGGAACCATTGGTACATTGAGACCGCTAAATCCTGCTCTTGAGCACCAACACAAAATGTTCTGCACATGTTGACCACCAGACGTTTGTTAGCCAAAGTCTGTGATTTGGCAGTCTGTTAAGTGTTTTTAAGAACCAGTGATATTTCAGCTAGTCATGTAAACTGTGATGTCATCACAGTTTACATGACTAGCTGAAGTATCACTGGTTCAACTTTTTGTGTGTGTGTGTCAAGAGTGACTTGAGTCACTTCTGGTGTGAGAGAACTGGCCATCTGCAAGGATGTTGACAGGTAATGCCCAGATGTTTTATCATCCTTTGGGAGGCTTCTCTCATGTCCCTGCATGAGAAGCTGGAGCTGACACATGGGAGCTCACCCCTCTCCCTGGATTCAAACTGCTGACCTTTCAATCAGCAGTCCTGCCAGCACAAGGGTTTAATCTATTGTGCCACTGGGGGCTCTATGTCATGGTTCATCACTGAGGAGTGGAGTGATAATTTTTAGGGCTGGGCGGTTTAGTTCGTTAATTTTGTAATTCGTTATTAATTCGTATTTAAATTAGCTTACGACCCGATATTGAGCCATGCAGGAATAGTGTGAGGAGTAAATTAGATTCGAAACATTTTTTTCAATTTATTTCGCTATTTTTCGTTATTATTTCGAAATTATTTCGTAATTATTTCGTAATTATTTCGTAATTATTTCGTAATTATTTCGTTATTATTTTCGCATGTCTGGTGCAAGTTTTATAGTTGTTGTTTGTTTTATCACACCAACAGTCAACAACAGAGGGAGAGGGAAGCTTCAGAAGTTCCCCCTGTCCCATTTGGAGTTTTTTTTTAGCATATTGCGCAATCGCGTCCGCCATTAACGAATCGATTCGAAATTAACGAAATTTCGCAAATAACGAAATTTTGAAATCTCAAAATTTCGGAAGTATTTAGAATTTGGAAACGCTAGCGCCCCCTGGAAATGAATCGAGTTTAGAAACAAATTTTTCCATGGTTACCCAGCCCTAATAATTTTCACTTCCATGGACCATTACCAGGTTATACCACTAGATTTTTCTGGCCCCAAAAGGGATGAATATACAACTCATTTATAGGATTGTGCCCCCCCCCCTCTATATATATATTAGCTGTACCCGCCATGTGTTGCTATGGCCAACCTTCCCTCCCTCTTTTTCTCTTTCTTTCTTTCTTTCTTTCTTTCTCTTCTTCCTTTCCTTTTTTTCTTTCCTTCTATCCTTTTTTCCTTCTCTTCCTCTTCCCTTCCTCCCCCCTTTCTTTCCCTTCCTCTTTCTCCTCTTCCTTCCTTCTCTACCTATTCTTGGACTGTAACTCCCAGCAGTCCTCCTGATCCATCCATCTACCTACCTACCTATTTATCTCGATCTAATCTATCTATCTGGAGGATTGAGGGGAGTTGCAGTCCAGGAATAGGAAATATGCAGGGATTGGGATGCTCTCAAAGAAATCCAAGGAGAAGAAAGTTCTTGTCTTGTGTTCAAATTTGTTGTCAATTCGTCCAGTGGTTTCTGAGTTCTGTTAATCCCACAAGCGAACATTACATTTTATTTCTATAGATATACACACACATACAAAAGTAAACATAACTTATAATGAACAGAGTGCAGAGAAATTTCAAAAGGAAAACTAAGTTGGCATCATCCGTTGAGTATAATTTAAACTAAAATTATGCTATATTTTAACTTTTAAAAGTCACAAAGGTGCTTGTTCTCTAATAGCATCCTCTCATCTTTGAGCTGTTAAAATTACCTGCTCACTGAAATTATTGAAGTGTGCCATAAATGTCATGCACAAGTACCTAAACGAGAGAGGAAGCAAGCTAGAATGACCTGAAATAAACCCGAATGTATAAAGTGAAAACCTGAATATCTACATCAATCACTAGATGGATCACTGATTCTGAGTAATTTTGTACACCAGAAGATTCTGGTAGCACAGTAAATTGCATTGCCCATGAGTGCATTAAATATGTCTATGAGATTACAACACTTTCATTTGGCTAAATTTGGAAATGTAAGATCTTTTATATAGAGTCCTGTTTCATCAAATACAGATTTTGGGGGAAAGGTCTTTTTGCATCTCAGATCCTAAAATCCCAAATTTTACAAGTTTCAATGCAAAGTATTATTTCTACAATTTCCGATAAACTATAAAACAAATCTGGAAGATTAGAGTCGGATGATTATATTTTACTTTGTAGGAAAGACCTCTGTATTTTATTAATATTTAGTATGGGAAACTGTATCATGGAAGACATGATAAGACAAATGTTAAGAGCTGTATGAAACATTTTGCACAGGGATCAGTAAAAGAAAATAAGTAATAATGGTAATATTACATAATTTCCAAGGCAATAGCTTCAGCTTTAATGTACATCGTAAATTGAAACTATTTTATTATTGATCAGACTAGAGAAATTAGCAGCAACATGAATCAGCCTGCATTAGTTGGACGTAATTGAAGGATACTGCAGTCAATCATTCAATAGAGCAAGTCAGCCAAATATGAGTAATTTTAATGCAGTCTTATCAATCCGCACATGCTGATAACATCGCAAGAAAGCCTATGAAAAGGTGTCTAGCCTGAACAGATAAGAGAATTTGGGCTTCCTCCAAATTCAAGATGTTGCAAAATTCTAGTGTAACAACTTTGCTAACTGGGATTCACTATTTCTAGGCAAGACATGAGCTTTCATGTTCGGAAAATCAGAATTCTGCACAGAATTTTATTTTGCACATGTAATGCTGTTTCTTGTTCAAAAAATCCTATTCGTTTGTTTTTGGGTGTCCCCCCCCCCCCCCCGCTCACTTCCATCCATTCTCATGGCATTGGGAACTTCCTTACCAGCCAAGGATTCTGTTAATCAGAATTACTTAACATTAAAAAAATTGTTATCATTTTTCATTAAAAAAAATATTATGTCCATCTTTAGCTCTAAACCTGCCCTATGGGTTAGAGCAATCAAGTATTAGACATAGATGTGAGAATCAGCAGCAATTCATTCAATGAAATTTCTGATTGAAATAAATTACAAATACACTACTTCCATCTATAAATTCTGAAGACAGTTCTACATGGCTATGCCAAATTGGGGATGGATGTCTTAACAAATGAAAATGGCAACACCCCTCCCAATTCAAGTAACTTCCTGGTACAGAATTAGTGGTCAGCCACCAATGGACTCTGAAACGTTATGACTTTTAATCAAATTGCACACCAGTGGGCCACTGAATTTAGCTTTCTGAAGTGACTTGCACTTCTAAAACAGGCACAACTTTGTTTAATGGTTGGCATGCTGGACTACAACTCTGGAGACCAAGGTTCAAATCTCTGCTCAGCCATGGAAACCCACTGAGTAATCTGAGATCTGTCATATCCTCTCAAAGGAATGCAAAGGCAAACCCACTCTGAACAAACCTTGGCAAGAAAACAAATTCCTAAAACAAACAAAACTCTTCTTTCATTAAGCCTTAGAAATTTGTAACACTTAACTATGGAGCATTTAACCATGCAAATAGAATGCTATGCCTATTCAGAAGTAGAGTATTATTATTATTATTATTATTATTATTATTATTATTATTATTTTACTGACACAAAAGCACAGTATGACACAGCAAATGAGATATACAAGGGGTATTTTTTAAGTAAGGTCCGTTTTGTTGTAGACACTAGTAGTTTGCACGCATACCGCAACGAGCATGTGCGTCGTGTACCGGCATGCCTCGGGAACAACTATGCTTAGTTTCCGCTCTGTAGCTGACCTGTACGGTTCTGTTCTGTGCTTTAAAAATGATTAAGACTATCAACTCACCCTCTGCATGTGAGGTTCGCTCAGTGATACTGTTTTTGTCAGCAAGGAACCCGCCTGCTGCAAAAATTCATCAACAGATTTGTGAAATGTATGGTGATACTGTTATGAGTGAAAGCAAAGTTTGTAAGTGGGTACGACAATTCAAAGATGGCCGTGACAACGTCCATGATGAGGACCACTCCGGTCGCCCTTCTTTGATTACAGATGATTTGGTGGCTTCAATTGAAGCGAGGATTCGTGAGAACAAGCGCTTCACAATAACAAGTCTCTCAAACAAATTTCCTGACATGTCGAGATCAGTTCTTTACAACATTGTTTCTGGATACCTAAAGTTTAGGAAACTGTGCTCCCGTTTGGTCCTGAAACTCCTAACAGAGGACCACAAAAACCAAAGATTTGAGTGTGCGATCAAATCAAATCGTCTGTAATCAAAGAAGAGCGACTGGAGCGGTCCTCATCATGGATGTTGTCACAGCCATCTTTGAATTGTCATACCCACTTACGCACTTTGCTTTCACTCATAACAGTATCAACGTACACTTCACAAATCTGTCAATGAATTTCTGCAGCAGGCAGGTTCCTTGCTGACAAAAACAGTATCACTGAGCGAACCTCACATGTGGAGGGTGAGTTGATAGTCTTAAACATTTTTAAAGCACAGAACAGAACCGTACAGGTTAGTTACAGAGCGGAAACTGAGCACAGTTGTTCCCGAGGCATGCCGGTACATGATGCACGTACTCGTTGCGGTATGCACACGAACTACTAGTGTCTACAACAAAATGGACCTTACTTTAAAAATATGCTGGATATATGCTGGATTTCATATCACAAAATCACAAGTTGAACTACTACTACTTCTTCCCCTTACTACTACTACTATTAATACTACTACTACATGCAGCTTTTTCTCTCTTAAAAAAACTCAAATCAGTCAACAGTGGTAAAAATGCTACAATATACAATACAATTGATTAAAACTGCAGCCATAAAGAGAAAAGATCCTTCTAGCTCAAACACTTTTCACATAATTGTAGAGTAAACATAAAGATATAAAAAAGAGAGTGGGGGAAGTTTAAAAAGATAATATTGTGCAGTTCTACATTACAGTATATGTTTGGCAGAAAGATTTATGCCAGCTTCTCATTTTGGATCTCTCGTTCCATAAATGTGTCCATGTGTGTGGGTTATCTTGCCTGCTCATAAAACTATAAAAAGTAAATGATCTCATATTTGCCATCTATCTGCAGACTGTCTTCTTGGCAGATCCCCAATAATTGACTGACATGCATTTTGTGGAACAGGGTTAATTAATATGTCTACCAATTCCCCAAGGAACCTCAGGAAGCAAAAATCTGTTTAATGCAGTAAGCAGTGACATACTGTGTGTGCTAGTGTGTGGTCTAGAGACAATTGATAACTGATAAAAATACATGTTGAAAAAAAAAGCATTTCAGTATTTTTCTCTAAGTTCCCACATCAAACAATCTTTTATTAATCTATATAAATAAAAATGTAATGTTCGTTTGTGGGATTAAAAGAACTCATAAACCACTGGATGAATTGACACCAAATTTGGACACAAGACACCTAACAACCCAATTCATGTCCTTCACTCAAAAAAATGGATTTTGTCATTTGGGAGTTGTAGTTACTGGGATTTATAGTTCACCTACAAGCAAAGAGCATTCTGAACCTCACCAATGACAGAATTGGGGCAAACTTCCAACACAGTCCCCCATGACCAACAGAAAATACCTGAAGGATTTGGTGGGCAGTGTCCTTTGGTTTTGGAGTTGTAGTTCACCTACATCCAGAGATCACTGTGGGCACAAACAATGATGGACCTGGACCAAACTTGTCACGAATACTCAATATGCCCAAATGTGAACACTGGTGGAGTTTGGGGAAAATAGAATCTTGACATTTGGGAGTTGTAGTTCCTGGGATTTATAGTTTACCTACAATCAAAGAGCATTCTGAACCCTGCCAACGATGGAATTTAACCAAACTTGGCACACAGTTCTTCCATGGCCAACAGAAAATACTGGAAGGGTTTGGTGGGCAGTGTCCTTTGATTTTGGAGTTGTAGTTCACCTACATCCAGAGAGTACTGTGGACTCAAAAAAAAGATGGATCAGGACCAAACTCTACACGAATACTCAATATGCCCAAATGTGAACACTGGTGGAGTTTTGGGAAAATAGAATCTTGACATTTGTGAGTTGTAGCCACTGGGATTCACAGTTCACCTACAATCACAGAGCATTCTGAATCCCACGAACGACAGAATTGGGGCAAACATCCCACACAGGACCCCCATGACCAACAGAAAATACTTAAGACCATCCAGTCCAACTCCCTTTACCAGGGCAAGAAAACATAATCAAAGCCCTCCTGACAAGGAGCCATCCAGCCATAGATATAGAAAGATAGATAGATATGATTCACACACACACAAATATAGTATAGATTTGAAAGGGACCCTTACAGAAGGACAATGCTATGTTGCATGTTCCAGGGTGGGCAAAGTAGACACTCTCCACATCAACACTGACAAAGAAACAGCAACAAATACTGTTTACCCACAAGCATAAAGATATTACATATATTAGAAACCAACACTTTCTCATTACTTTATTTTCCAGATCAACAGACTGGGCCACAGCAACGTGTGGCAGGGGACAGCTAGTTGTAAATAAATCTCCTTTCCAGGTAAAACAGCATGCCTAGAAATTAAGATATTATGGTCCGGGGGGGGGGGGGGGGGAGAATATGAAGAAGTGGAGGGAAACATCATAGTCCTTAAGTCATCACTGGAGGAATATTATTTTTTTCTACATGATGATTTTAAATGATTAAGTGTACCTGTTCACTGAAATTACGATGTCCTTATTTTCTATGGCAATCTACATTCTTGAATGTCAAATTCTTAAGGTAGCTTTCTAGTAAATGCGCTTCTAACATCAAAGCAAGAAAATGTAATAGAAGAATCAACTGAAAAACATCACCATAAATTAAATGCATGTCTTCCCAGAAAAGATCGGGAAAATCTGTTTCACAGATCTGACATGTCCTTGGAGCTGTAACAGTGAAAGTCACATTGGGGAGGGGATGGGGTAGCAAAACACATTCCTTTTTTGAAGATCATAAGTGTGTTACTACAATACTACCGCACACTGGAAAAATATACAACAGATAATGAAGCTATCAGGGAAATCCTAGTTCTTGATATATCTCACAAGTGCCAGTGAGGAGGTTTGTCTCAGGCAGCAGATACAGGGTGTTATAGAAGGTCAGTGGGTTATTCTACATTTAAATTTTTCTCATTATAGTTTGACTCTCAGGCAGATAGAGAGGTACTTGTGGGAATTTCTGTCATAACTGGTTGCCTGTATGCATTTTGCATATTGACTTGAACAGGGACAGTATGGCCATTTGCCGTTCTGCCTCAGGCAGCAAAGTCTGTTGGGCTGATGCCAGGAAAATAATTAGTACTGTTCACCAAGAAACTGACTTTTGGGCAGTTCGGTCATGAACAGAAAAGGAAGAATAAGCAGCTGATATTATAAACAAGATAGGTAATTTTATATACATATGACATCATAGAATCAAAGAATCATAGATTTATTTATTTATTGTCGTGTCAGGAGTGACATGAGAAACTGCAAGTCGCTTCTGGTGTGAGAGAATTGGCCGTCTGCAAGGACGTTGCCCAGGGGATGCCCGGATGATTTGATGTTTTTATCATCCTTGTTGGAGGCTTCTCTCATGTCCCCACATGAGGAGCTGGAGCTGATAGAGGGAGCTCATCCGCCTCTCCCTGGATTCGAACCTGCGACCTGTTGGTCTTCAGTCCTGCCAGCACAGGGGTTTAACCCACTGTGCCACTGGGGGCTCCTAATCATAGAATAATTGAGTTGGAAACAGGGGCGGCTCAACCCATTACACAAAGTAAGCATTCGCAGTATAGTTGATTTTGCCCAGGGGAAAATAGACCTTGACATATGTGAGCTGTAGTTACTGGGATGTATAGTTCACCTACAATCAAAGAGCATTCTGAACTCCACCAATGATGGAATTGAACCAAATATGGCACACAGAACTCCCATGATGAACAGAAAATATATATCAGTGATTGGTTGAGGAGGAGGGGGCGCAAAAATACTGTTTGCTTACCATTGAAAATTACCTAGGGCCGCCTCTGGTTGGAAAAGACCACACGGGCCATCTAGTCCAAACCCTTCTCTTCAGGAAAAGCACAATCAAAACACTCCCAACAGTTGGCCATCCAGCCTCTGTTTAAAAGCCTCTGCTGCATCACACTGTTGGCTCATGATCAACTTCTTGTCATGAGGACTCCAAGATCTTTTTCACATGTACTGTTTTTTAATCAGGCATCACCCATCCTGGAGCTTTGCCTAAGTGTACATTTGGTCTTGTTGAAATTCATTTTGTTATTTTTGACCCAGCTCTCTAATCCATTAACATCATTTTGAATGCTGACCCTGTCCTTTGGAATATTAGCTATTAGGGCTGGGCAACCACGGAAAAAATTGTTTCTAAACTCGATTCGTTTTTAGGGGGTTTTTGCGTTTCGTTTTTTAAAAGAATTCCGAAATTTTTCTTTAAAAAAGTTCGATATTTACGAAATTTCGGAAATTACGAAACAATTACGAAACAATTACGAATCAATTCGTTAATGGCGGACACGATCGCGCAATACGCTAAAAAAAAAACCTCCAAATGGGACAGGGGGAATTTCTGAAGCTTCCCTCTCCCTCTGTTGTTAACTGTTGGTGTGATAATTTATTTTTTATCACTGATAAAACAAACAACAACTATAAAACTTGCACCAGACATGCGGAAATAATAACGAAATGATTTCGAAATGATTTCAAAACAATTACGAAACAATTACGAAATGAATTGAAAAATTCATTTCGTTTTTTAGTTGCTCCAGAATGGTTCAATATCGCTTCGTTATCAAAAAAAATAACGAATTAATAACGAATTACGAAATTAACGAACGAAACCGCCCAGCCCTATTAGCTATCCTTCCTAATTTGATGTCATCTGCAAACTTGATAAGCATGCCATCTAAACCTTCATCTAAGTCATTAAGGAAGATGTTGAACAGTACTGGGATCAGGACTGAACCCTGTGGCACTTCACTCGTCCTTTCTTTCCAGAATGAAGAGGAACCATTGGTGAGCACCTTTTGAGTTCAGTCACTTAACCAATTACAAATCCAATTAACAATAGTATTGTCTACCCCCCCCCCCCCCACCACCATTTTATTAGTTTGTTTCCTTCTACCCATATATTACTGAACAGCTAAAACATTTTATCCAGCCAGTTATGGATCACTAAATACCACACATATAAATTTAAACTGGTGACCAGCAACATTTAATTCATTAAATAAATAAATATAGTGTCTATGTGGAATGCATTTTTGACAGCTGAAATAAGTCATAGCAAAAGGTCAAAAAACTTGTGCTTTTGTTTCACATTGATGAGCATAGAAGTGCTTACCTCCGGATGACCTCCAACTTCAATGTAGGTGCACACAGGATGGAAAGCTCCAGTTCCACAGACATACAAATGAGTTTGGTTATATGCCTTCAGCACTTTGATGAAGTTAGCACACTCTTTCTATACAAATTTAAAAGAGAATAGCACATATTAATCAAGCATATATATTGTATATCAGTCAAATTTCTTCCACAGCTTATTTATGTAGTAATAGCCATCAAACCTGAAACATCAGGTTGAATTATCCACAGGTCATTGTAAACACTGTACTTTAACTCTCATGAAAAAAAGACTAATTTCCTTCACTAAGTACAGTAGCAAAAAGTGAGAGTTTAGTCTGTCCTGGGTGAACCTATAAGAAGCACCCACATCTTCTACTGTCTCCACTGCAGAGATGCTTCTGATATTTTCAAATATCTGGGCAGGAAAATGGTGTCAGCAATAGTGAGGTGGTTCTGGCGCTTTCCCATCAACATGAAATGACCCTTGAGTTATCCACAGCTATTAACAAAATTCTACCCCCCCCCCCCCCAATTCTGTCCTTGACTTGCTGCTGACACACACACACACACACTCATACGAGGGGTATTTTTAAAGTAAGGTCCGTTTTGTTGTAGACACGAGTAATTCGTGCGCATACCGCAACAAGCGCGTGCGTCGTGTACCGGCATGCCTCGGGAACAACTGTGCTCAGTTTCCGCTCTGTAGCTAACCTGTACAGTTCTGTTCTGTGCTTTAAGACTATCAACTCATCCGCCGCATGTGAGGTTTGCTCAGTGATACATTTTTTGTCAGCAAGAAACCTGCCTGCTGCAGAAATCCATCGACAGATTTGTGAAGTGTACGGTGATACTGTTATGAGTGAAAGCAAAGTGCGTAAGTGGGTACGACAATTCAAAGATGGCCGTGACAACGTCCATGATGAGGACTGCTCAGGTTCCTTGCTGACAAAAACCGTATCACATGCGGCGGGTGTGTGTGTGTGTGTGTGTGTGTGTATATATATATATATATATATATATATATATATATATATATAGTAATTGGTATGATAAGAAACAAAGATGGCAGGGACCTAACAGAAGCTGAAGAGATCAAGAGAAGGTGGCGAGATTATACAGAAGATCTGTATAGGAAGGATAACAATATCGAGGATAGCTTTGACGGCGTGGTGAATGAATTAGAACCAGACATCCTGAGGAGTGAGGTTGAATGGGCCTTAAGAAGCATTGCTAACAACAAGGCAGCAGGAGACGACGGGATCCCAGCTGAACTGTTTAAAATCTTAAAAGATGATGCTGTCAAGGTGATGCATGCCATATGCCAGCAAATATGGAAAACACAAGAATGGCCATCAGACTGGAAAAAATCAACTTATATCCCCATACCAAAAAAGGGAAATGCGAAAGACTGCTCCAACTTCCGTACAGTGGCCCTTATTTCTCATGCCAGCAAGGTAATGCTCAAGATCCTGCAAGGAAGACTCCAGCAATACATGGAGCGAGAGTTGCCAGATGTTCAAGCTGGGTTTAGAAAAGGCAGAGGAACGAGAGACCAGATTGCCAATATCCGCTGGATAATGGAGAAAGGCAGGGAGTTTCAGAAAAACATCTACTTCTGCTTCATTGACTATTCTAAAGCCTTTGACTGTGTGGATCATAATAAATTGTGGCAAGTTCTTGGTGGGATGGGCATCCCAAGCCACCTTGTCTCTCTCCTGAGGAATCTGTACAAGGACCAAGTAGCAACAGTCAGAACTGACCACGGAACAACAGACTGGTTCAAGATTGGGAAAGGCGTACGGCAAGGCTGCATACTCTCACCCAACCTTTTTAACTTGTATGCAGAACACATCATGCGATGTGCGGGGCTTGATGAATGCAAAGCTGGGGTGAAAATTGCTGGAAGAAACATTAACAACCTCAGATATGCAGATGACACCACTCTGATGGCCGAAAGCGAGGAGGAGCTGAGGAGCCTTCTAATCAAGGTGAAAGAAGAAAGCACAAAAGCCGGGTTGCAGCTGAACGTCAAAAAAACCAAGATTATGGCAACAAGAATGATTGACAACTGGAAAATAGAGGGAGAAAATGTGGAGGCCGTGACAGACTTTGTATTTCTAGGCGCAAAGATTACTGCAGATGCAGACTGTGGCCAGGAAATCAGAAGACGCTTACTTCTTGGGAGGAGAGCAATGTCCAGTCTCGATAAAATAGTAAAGAGTAGAGACATCAGACTGGCAACAAAGATCCGCCTAGTCCAAGCCATGGTATTCCCTGTAGTAACCTACGGATGTGAGAGCTGGACCATAGGGAAGGCTGAGCGAAGGAAGATCGATGCTTTTGAGCTGTGGTGCTGGAGGAAAGTGCTGAGAGTGCCTTGGACTGCAAGAAGATCCAACCAGTCCATCCTCCAGGAAATAAAGCCTGGCTGCTCACTGGAAGGAAGGATACTAGAGACAAAGTTGAAGTACTTTGGCCACATCATGAGGAGACAGCAAAGCCTAGAGAAGACAATTATGCTGGGGAAAGTGGAAGGCAAAAGGAAGAGGGGCCGACCTAGGGCAAGATGGATGGATGGCATCCTTGAAGTGACTGGACTGACCTTGAAGGAGCTGGGGGTGGTGACGGCCGACAGGGAGCTCTGGCGTGGGCTGGTCCACGAGGTCACGAAGAGTCGGAGACGACTGAACGAATGAACAACATAGTAATTCAAGTCTTTGCATACACTTCCCCACAATGCTTCCAACAACAACAAAAAAAGTAAAACTCAATATAAACTAACAGGTTCATAAGCAAAATATACAAAACTGATAATAGAGAGCCAAAGGCATACTTCGAACAGTCACAAGCCTCCAGAATAAGTACAACTTCAATCGTCACAGGAACAGAGCATCTTCAAACTCAATCAGAGATATTTTGTTCCTCAAGCAATGTTCCTCAACACAATTGTCCAGACTGAGAAAACTTGGGACATCTTGCTGCTTGCAGTGCTTCCCCTCAACTTTAGGAGGAATGTTGGTGAGTCCTGATGATGTTCGGTGGCTCCCAGCCAAAAAAGGCAAAACGGGACTGTTTTAGCCCAGTGTGAAGAAGTCCATAGAATCATAGAGTTGGAAGAAATCACATGGGCCATCTAGCCCAACCCCTTGCCATGCAGGAAAATAACATTTCAAGTACCTTTGACAAATGACCACCCAACCTTTGTTTAAAGCCTCCAAGGAAGGAGCTTCCACCACACCTCGAGGCAGAGAATTCCATTGCTGAACAGCTCTAACAGTCAGGAAGTTCTTTCTAATGTTCAAGTTCTATAATTTGAACTCATTGCTCCAAGTCCTAGTTTCCAGGGCAGCAAAAAACAAGCCTGCTTCCTCTTTCTTATGACATCCATTCACATGGCTGTCAAGGCAGATACATATGAAATAGTCCCTCCATATCCAAAACATCTAAGTATCTGGAATGATGTGCTTTTTAAACACACTGAAAAGCTATAGAAATTGATGTCTAATTTGAGATACAAAGAAAATAATTATTTTTAAATCTAGCAAATGCCTCACTGTGGGAAATCATGCACAGTGGAAAGGGTAAACAATTTTAAGGGTGACCACCTGGAAAGACCCCTGGCTCCATCTCCATTAGCACCTCTTAAATATTTGTGAAGCCCCCACCCCTCGCAAATCAACCCATTTCTCTTTAGGCATTGATTCTGGCGTTTTCTCCTCCACCCATTTCTTTCAGTTTCTCTCAATTCCAACATTTCAACATTCAATGAGAAGTGGAGGACTGTCAAGCTCAACCAGTTGATTTGTCAGGGCAGGTGAGAAAATAACCCTCCGGGATGCCTCAGGTCATTTCCCAGACAAGTTGCAAACAATTCGGTCCAAATAAAACAATAATTCCCCTTTGAAGTAAGGCACAACATTTACACTGCTTTTCAAGTTTGGTTTCTTTTCTGACAGTAAATGTTTTAATAACATGTTGGGATGTGGAAAAAAATTCCAAAAGAAAACAAATAAGAAAAAAACAAATATGTCAAGTTTCTCTTTTGGGCTTATGCTAAATATAACCTGATTGGGAAACCAGTTTGTCTCCAATGAATATATATTTTAAAAAGTGGACTCTTGTCTATAAAAGATAATGATATAACAATATTTTGTTACTACAAAGCTGTTTCTCTAGTTGATGTCTTTCTATCTCTCCAAGTGGCAAAATATATCCAAATTCAGCAGCACAGATCAAACATCACCTTTCATCCTGTCACTTCACACATTCACTTGTATGTGATTGGAATCAAGTGATAAACAGATAAGTGGCCCCTGAACTATTGGCTCCAACACAGTAATCAGATGGAAAGTTGTGTAAATATGTCAACTTACTAGCTGTACTCTCCACGCGTTGCTGTGGCCAACCTTCCCTCCATCTTTCTCTCCTTCCTTTCCTCTTTTTCTTTCCCTTCCTATTTATCTTCTTCTTTCTTCCATCTCTACCTGTTTCTTTCCTCCCTTTCTTTGCTCCTTGGTTACATCCTCCCTTCCCTGTATTTTTCCTTTTTTTTAATTTCCTTCTTTCCTTTCTTGCTTCTCTACCTTTCTTTCTTTCCTTCCTTCTTTCCTTCTCTCCTTCTCTCTTTCCCCCTTTCCTGCCTTCATTCCTTACCTGTTTCCCTCCTTCTCTTGTTACTTCTTGACTGTCCCTTCCAACTCTATTCTGTAAGACTATTTAATTTGTATTATGTAGTAATATATAATAGTAACATATTATATAGTAATCTATATAACAATATATAAAAGGAAAGGAAGAAGGAAGGAAAAGGGAGGAGGGGAGGAGGGAAAGAAGGGAAGGAAGAGGAGGAAAGAAGGAGGGACAGGAAGGAAGGACAAATGAAGGAAGGAAAGGAAGGAGAAGGAAGGGGGAGGGACAGGAAGGAAGGAGGGAGGAACAGGAAGGAAGGAGGGGGAAGGAAAGGAAGGGGAAGGAAGGAAGAAAGTGAGGGAGGAAAGAGGGGAAGGGAGTGAGGGAGAGAAGGAGTAGAGTGTGTCAGAGGCAGCTACCTCCCGGTCTGGATGTTAATAGGGGGGAGAGAGAGAGGGAGAGAGGGAGAGAGTTAAATGTGTGCTCGTGTTGCCGGACACAGCCGAGTAGATTATGGAGGGAGGCAAGAAAGGGTTGGCGAAGAAGGGAACAGTCTCTCTCCCCTCCTCTCTCCTTCCTGCTGCTTCTACCAGGGCATCTTGGAGGAAGAGGAGGCGATGAAAGGGAGGGGGCACAGCCAAGAGGAAAAAGGCTGCTGCTTCTACTGGTGAGGGAGGGACTTGAGGAGCCCATCCACTGTCCTCCTCTTCCTTTTCCTCACTCCAATGGTGCCCACTCTTGCTTGTGTGTGTGTGTGTGTGGGCCATGCACGCACGCCTGGCTTCTAAGGCTTTAGCTGTTTTCCCACAAGGAGGAGGGGGAGTGGCCATGGGTCTCTTTGTAGACATGCAGTTTCTCCTTTGTGGACATGCAGTTCTGAAGTGCTTTCTGCTTTTTGTTTTTGTGGGGTTTTTTAGTGGAGAACATACATTGGGTTGTTAGGTGTATCATGTCCAAATTTGGTGCCAATTGCCCTGGTGGTTTTTGAGTTCTGTGAATACCGCAAACGAACATTACATTTTTATTTATATAGAAGAGTTGCGGTGGGGTTGCAATATTCTAACATGCTAGTTGGAGGTAAGTCACTACCAGCAGCTCTTATTCACACTTATGCTCTTTGGATTAGTGAAGAGCAGCACTCGAAAATTTATGAATATGACTTTACAACATATTCATAAATCTCAAAGAGAAACAAAACGGGAAGAATTTCAGGTTAATCATGGTGCTTCCCTTACAAAACCCAATCTGTTGGGTTGACAAATGCATATGCATCACTTGTTGATACAGGATTAAGTGACAATTTCCATGTGTGGAAGAACTTCAAACATAGGTTTCACATCACTTGTATAATCATACAGGAAATGTACTTCAATGGCACCAATTCACTTCAGCATATCTTTAAACAGAGTCATGAAGTTTTCAGTTTACTTTCTCACTCTAAAATATATATTTATAGTGTGGGGCACACTAATGCTTCATTATCCCAATCTGTTAGACTACACGGGTCTTTTTTAAAAAAATGGAGTTAATCAACACACAACTACAGGATTTTTCAGCTTGGCCCTGTGCTGACTCCCATCTGTTGCGAGTCTTCTGTACAAGCCTGAGTGTGTGCATAAACTGTATATGCATACTCTGTTTCCGCAAACATATCATTTAGGCATTCAAAGGTACTCTGCAGAAGGCCTAAACAAAGTGCTGATATATATTTATATCAAGAATAGTGGATTGGAAGTGGATTGGAAGTTCCACTCCTTATTGAACATGTTGTTTATTGCTGAAGTTCAAGATATCTGCACATAATAATAATAATAATAATAATAATAATAATAATAATAATCCTTTATTTGTACCCCGCTACCATCTCCCACAGGACTCGGTGCAGCTTACAAGAGGCCGAGCCTAAAGTACATCATTAGCAAAAATACAACAACAACAATACAATGCAACAATAAATAACCCATAACAAAGCAGAACAATAACAGAAACACGACACTGTTAAAAACCTGTGGCAGGGCCAAATGTAATGGTTAAAATTCTAAAAATGCTGGGCATGTCCAGGTGAGGTAGGATTGATATTTTGGGAATAGAAGGGTGTGCAGACAATTCTAGCTCTCTCATAAAGTGCATTAGGGACATTGCTTGGGATTCCTTAATCTGGGAAGGCACACTGGAACATCCATGTTTTCAAGCTCCTTCTGAAGACTGCCAGTGTTGGGGAGTGCCTGATATCCTTGGGGAGGGAGTTCCAGAGTCGTGGGGCCACCACCGAGAAGGCCCTGTCTCTCGTTCCCACCAATTGCGCTTGCGATGCCAGTGGGATCGTGAGCAGGGCCTCACCAGATGAACGAAGAGATCATGTGGGTTTGTATATGGAGATGCGGTCACACAGGTAGGTGGGTCCCAAACCATTTAGGGCTTTGTAGGTAAGCACCTGCACCTTGAATTGAGTCCGGAAAATGAACGGCAGCCAATGGAGCTCCTTGAACAGGAGGGTTGACCTCTCTCTGTAAGAAGCACCAGTTAACCTGGCCGCCGCCTGTTGAACCAACTGAAATTTCCAGGCCGTTTTCAAGGGCAGCCCCACGTAGACTGTGTTATAGTAATCCAATCTGGAGGTATATTTAGCAAAACAGTAGTCCAATCTGGAGGTATATTTAGCATGATCTGGTATATTTAGCAAAACAAGTTTGGTGGCAAGTCAACAAGTGTAATGATTTTAATTTCTTCTTCCTAGAAAAGGGGTCCTAATGATAACATGTGCACACAATCTTGCAAAGATGCCAGTCAACTAAACTGGACCAAGTCCCCACTTGTCAGTTTCAGAAGTAAAAACATGATAGATGAATTGCACTGATCACAATGGAATTACCAATTTTCCCTTTTCTCTTGACATCACTACAGCCTCAGATTTAATTAAACTATTTTCAGGCTAGAGTAACACTGACCATTGTAGTATAAGCACAAATACATACATGGACTACATGAGGACTGCCTTATTGCATATAAGTCACACTTTTTCTCCTTTTCACCAAAAAAAGTGACCACAACTATTACATGGTGAAAAAAAATCATCACCTCCTTTCAACTCCAGTGCCCCACTTGCCTGTGCAACAGTGTTATGCCTCTGCTTGTAGTCTGTCTGTGCGATCTTCTTGCAGCAGTTGAGGATGTCGCCGACATCTCTCTCCTGACTCCTTTCAGGTATGGTGTTAACATGCAGCTGACTTTGAAAGAACTCGATTGAAGAGAGTGACAATACCAGCTCAGAGGAACAAAGTGCCACAGCTGAAAGGAGGTGGGCAGTTGAGCAAGTGAAGCTTCTCCTGCTCGCCCACCCACTCCTCTTTCAGATAAGGTGCTCCACTGAATCTGGTGCTTTCTTCAACTCAGTGGTTCTGGACTCTGCTGAATGAAGTGCCATACCTGAAAGGTGAGCAGGCATGTGGGCAAGTGAAGCACTGTACTTGAAAGGCAGGTGGACATGTTGGCGACATCCTCAGCTGCTGCAAGAAGATCGCACAGACAGACTACAAGCAGAGGCATAACACCGTTGCTCAGATGATTAATTGGAACTTGTGCCACAAATACCATCTGCTTGCGACAAAGAACTGGTGGAATCACAAGCCGGAAAATGTTACAGAGAATGAACACATCAAACTCCTCTGGGACTTCCGGATTCAGACAGACAGAGTATTGGAGCATAATACTCCTGACCTCACAATTGTGTTAAAAAACCAAGTATGGATCGTCGATGTTGGAATCCCAGGTGACAGCAGGATTGCAGAAAAACAACGGGAAAAGCTGACACGATATGAGGATTTAAAAATCGAACTGCAAAGACTCTGGCACAAACCAGTAAAGGTGGTCCCAGTGGTGACCGGCACACTGGGTGCAGTGCCTAAAGACCTTGGCCTGCATGTAAACACAATCAGCACTGACAAAATTGCCATCTGCCAGCTGCAGAAGGCCGCCTTACTGGGATCTGCATGTGTGCTGTTGCACGCTGGGCCTGTGCATAAGACTGTTGACAGGACATAAATTCTGTGTGCCCAAAGGGACGCCGGGGCTGCCTCAGATTAAAGGCCTTTGGATTTCCTTAAACACAGTCTTTAGATTGCTTAAAGGTTCAACAAAGTTCTTTGTTAAAGAAAACAAACAGGTACTTTAAGGCTTTCTTAACAGTTTATTGGCTCTCTCTCAACCTTGTCCACAGGGAACAGGCACTATCTTCATAACTGTAACTAATGGGGAAATCCTTAACTTCTAATCTGGGCAGTCTGTCTTTGCCTCTGATGGCGTGGATCCCCTACACCCGGTACCAACTGCTTCTGGCTTCTGCGAGTGACCCTTATCAAGCAGAGCTTTGTAGACTTCCAGGGAAAAAGGAGTTCAGGTTTCAGTGATGGCTGACTGAAGTCCCTCAGCAAGGGAGCTGTAAGGCTGTATGATCCTTGGCCAAGCTGTGGGCTGTATAACCCCGGCCAAGTTGTAGAAGACGAAGCTTTCTACAGGAGCTCTTGGTATTATGTCCTACATGAAAAGCTTCTCTGTGTGGACTGAACTCAAAATGGCTCCTATTCCTTCTAAACTCAAAAGGGGGGCGGGACCAGGGAACCTAATTATAATTGACAGGTGGCTTACCCTATGATTGCAGCCAAAAGAAGCCACCCATCTGCAGAGTCTCTGAAACTTAGGTCACAACAAACATTCAGTGCAAAGCAAACAAAATTGGAGCTCCTGGTACAGCTGTACCTGCACAGCACGCATTATTCGCCGATACATCACACAGTCCTAGACACTTGGGAAGTGTCCGACGTGTGATCCAATTCAACAGCCAGCAGAGTGTCTGCTGTAAACTCATCTTGTTGTGTTTCAAATAATAATAATAATAATAATAATAATAATAATAATAATAATAATTAGGGCTGGGCGGTTTTGTTCATTAATTTAATAATTCGTTATTAATTCGTTATTTTTTTGATAACGAAGCGATATTGAACCATTCAGGAGCAACTAAAAAACGAAACGAATTTTTCAAATTCGTTTCGTAATTGTTTCGAAATTGTTTCGTAATTGTTTCGAAATTGTTTCGTTATTATTTCGTTATTATTTCCATATGTCTGGTGCAAGTTTTATAGTCGTTGTTTGTTTTATCAGTGATAAAAAAAAATATCACACCAACAGTCAACAACAGAGGGAGAGGGAAGCTTCAGAAGTTCCCCCTGTCCCATTTGGAGGGTTTTTTAGCGTATTGCGCAATCGCGTCCGCCATTAACGAATCGATTCGTTATTGTTTCAAAATTGTTTCATAATTTCCGAAATTTCGTAAATATCAAACTTTTTAAAAGAAAAAATTCGGAATTCTTTTAAATAACGAAACGCAAAAAACCCCTAAAAACGAATCGAGTTTAGAAACAAATTTTTCCGTGGTTGGACAGCCCTAATAATAATAATAATTATTATTATAGTTATAATCAGAGTAAGCCTGTTTTCAAATGACAAATTTATCAAGATAAATTTAGGAAGGCCCTATCACATGCTTCACACACTGCCTTTCGAACCATCATAAATTATGTGTATATAGTTAGTTCTCAATTCCAAGGGCTGAAACTCACAGTTACTCCATTAAGATTAACTCTGTGCCTCTCCAGTGAAAAAAAGTATATGTTCAGTGTTAGTCTGCCTTTAGAATACTTAGCGATTTGCAGAGCGGACCACTTACATTTCTCTACCTACAAATAAGTCGAAAAATGACAAGTAGAATTAAGTGGTATGAGAATAGACCCCTAAGGCTAAATTCTTCCATCAGTTCTTTCAGACTTTCAGAGTGCGGTTCTATTAATGTCAACAAAGTTAGTCCAAATTGATGCCAGAAAAATATGTGTCTCCACCCTCTCTTTTTAATTTGCCTCTCATCTAAAACGCATCGTATTTTAACTAAGGATTATTGAAGGGAAAAAAGAGCCAATGAAATACTAGGAGGGGCTACTAAAAGCAATAAACTTTCAACTATAAAATACATTTATTAACCACTGAATGTTTCCATTCCAGCTACAATGGCAGCAATAGTTTTTCTATATTTTACAACAGTTGTTTTTTTTTTTTACAAAAAGTGCTCTAAGCTCTGTTAGAATCTTTTACAGCCATAGTAGAATGGGTTGTTTAATATATTTTATGCCACTGAAATAAAAAAGAGTAGGAGGGTATTAATTAAACCACAGAAAAGAACTCCGTCCACCAAGGGAAAGAGTTTAAAAGGGCCGTTTTCTTGACTTTCTATTTGATACAATAAAACTTATGGGGCACAATCTTGTAAAAGTTAGCTGAAATTATGGCCCCATGAAATCAGGCTAACATTGAGGATTATATGCTTTAGTGGGATGATCCAGCTAATTCCTATGCATGGTGATGAAGAACACATTTTTTTAAAATGTAAAGCTCAATATGAGTGCTGCATTACTCTTGGAGCATAGATGGCCATAAAATTGAACAAGTTACATCCTTCAAATATCTAGGTGTAGTTTTCCAATCTAATAGTAGCAGAAGAGCTCGTGGGGATCAAGTATGCAACACCGCGCAAGAGAGCTCAATTGCCATTCTTAAATATCTTAGGACAAGAGGGGGCCGCTTCACACTGGCAGCGCTCAAGCTGTTTGAAGCTAAGTCATTAGCCCAACTCTTGTATGGTGCTTAGCTGGGCCCCTTCCCCAGTTTTGCCCCATTAGAGCTGGTTCAGTCAAAGTTTCTGAGATCGGCCTTGCAGGTCCCTCAATGCGTTTCTAATGCCACCCTGGGACTAGAGACGGGCTTTATGAGAGTGGAGGCCAGGGTGTGGGTGGCCATACTCAACCTCTGGCTCAGACTATCCCGTGCACCCTTTGGTCTTGCCCCACTAACCATGAAGGATGACTTCCAATCCACATGGAAGCAGGAGGTAGCATCAAAAATCTCCTCATTGGGATTTTCTCCAGGTCTACTACTCGCGATGGATTACAATCAAGCCAAAGCACTTATTAAACAACGTATCACAGACACAGAGCGACAACTAGACCTGGCCTCAGTTCCAACCTTCCTTATCAATGAAGACAGCAGATATTTTGCCTCCCCTATGGCATATTTAACAAACTTAGAGGTTCCCATTCATCAAAGGGATTTCACCCTGCCTCGATGCCACGCTCTCCCATCAGCTGTACTCGAAGGCCGCTACTGGAAGATCCCTTTCCCAGAGAGACTCTGCCCCTGTGAGTCAGGTCATGTAGAAAAAATAGTTCATGTGCTCCACCAGTGCCCGTTCTGCAGGGATATCCGTGCCAGGCTTATCTTACCTTTGTTATACACGCACCCAGGCCATTCATTCAGGATAATTTTATACCTCCATGCTACTTGCAGATATTAATTAAGCTACAACCTACAATGTTGCAAAGTTCTGTGCAGCAGCATACAAAATCCGTCAGGGAATAACTAGTCCCAAAAGTTAACGGTGTGTCCAGTAATCTTCTTCTCTGAATCTACAATTTGGTGATGGATCTGGGCATTGTATGTTTTTACCCTGTTTCCCCTTCCCTTCTGCTCCCTCACCCATATTGTGCTTCAGTAGTTATATTTATATTTTTAATTTACCAAACATACCAAGGTTGTATGAAAATGTGACTATTTCCTGTGCTGGTCAATGACCGAAATAAATGATTTGATTGATTGGAGTGCTGCATTTAAGCCTGAGTCACAATGAACATCTTCCGTCTTCCAGGAGCTTGGTTTGCATTGCCCTTTAGTTGCTTCAAATCGCACCCCTTTGCTTTTTCTCCAGGGTTGCTGCAGTCTTAGCAGCACCCTGAAAGTTAACTATTAACAGCAAGCCTTTTTGCAGCTATTGGTTTAAAAAGTGTCCTTTTGGTCTAGAGATTGCCTTTTTTCCTGGGGGATGAGATCTCCATTTTGGAAAAGCCCTCCTGCTTTCTTTAGTTTAGAAAAAGCCTCAGATGTGCTGGTGGCCAGCTAGGCAAGCTCAGACAAGCAATTGTGGGTATGATTGAGATTAGGGTCGAGGTTACCCTCTCACCTTTGAAACTGGCACTGAGCTTAGATAGAGAAAGACCTGCTCTTTCTAAAGGACAGTAGCTCAGTGCTGGGGTAAGGAATATCTCTGGATTTTTTTTTAAATTATCTTTATTCCATTTTGAAATTCCATTAAAATATAGATGTATAGTAAATTAAGAAAAGAGAAGAGAAAGAAAAGAAAGAAGGAAAAGAAAAAAAAGAAAAAAAGGGAACAAAAATGGATTAAAAATTGTTAGACTTCTTGGTGTCTTCCAGAGATCTGTATTTCTTTTCTCTTCTTCCTCCCTTCCCCTCGTCCTGTCTTCCTCCTCTCCTCTCATATTCTTACTCTTCCTTTTTCTTTTTCCTCCTTTCTTCCTTAACTAGATCAAAATCTTTTTATTCTTTTGTCTAAAGTATTCTGTAACCTTTTCCCAGTTTGTCTCTTGCATATTTATTCCTTTACTTCTTGATATAAGAAAGGTAAGTCTGTCCATATTCTTAATCTCCAATATTTTTGCTAGTCTCTCGTTTTCATCTGGTAATTCTCTTTGTTTCCATTTTCTGGTGTAGCATATCCTTGCTGCTGTTGCCATTAAAAACAGAAGTTTATCAGTATTTTTCTCTAATTTCAGATCATGGATTCCTAACAGGAATAGCTCTGCCTTCCATGGGATCTTTATCTTTAGAATTTCTTGTAGTTCTTTCTGTACTCCTTTCCAGTATTCTTTAGTTTTCTCGCAGGTCCACCACAGGTGAAAATACGATCCTTCCTTTTCTTTACACTTCCAGCAACTTGTGCTAGTGTTGTTATAGCTTTTCCCTAACTTTTTTGGTGTCATGTACCAACGGTAGGCTGTCTTTACCCAGTTCTCCTTTAGATCAATTGCATAGCAGTATTTAAGTTTTACCTTCCAGATTTTTTCCCATTCTTCTTGTTTGATGGTTCTCCTAATATTTTCATCCCATCTTTTTCTGTAATTTTTCCCCTTTTGTTTCCAACTTCCATTCTAATAATTTTTATATATCTTTGTTATTAACTTCTTTTTTTGAGTCCATTATCTTGTCCCAATTTTTTTTTCCTGATTGAACCCTATCTTGTCATTTTTGTGTTTTTCTGTAATTGTCCAATATTCTAGACAGGAAATTTTTCGGTCTGACGTGTTTAGTTCCTGTTGTGATTTTAAGATCATTTCTCCTCCTCCTTTTTTTAGTAGATCTTTGTATTTTGGCCATTTATGCCACCCCATACAACGTCTTTGGCCAGCTTCCAGAGGTGATACCCACAGAGGTGTATTCTTATATAAGTTATTTTTATATTTTTCCCAAACCTTCAAGATTCATGATCTTATAAAATGATTACCATTTTTTTCATTTTTATTTCCTTTATACCAGATATACGTGTGCCAGCCTTCCCTTAATTCTATCCCCTCTGGTATTAGTAGCCTCTTTTTCTCCAATTTTGCCCAGTCTTTAGCCCATATCAAGGCATTTGCCTCTAGATATAATCCTAGATTCAGAGTTGCCAGTCCACCTTTCTCTTTACTTTCTATCATGTTATCCTGGTGAATCCTCGTTTTTTTATTATTCCATATGAATTTTTTTGATATCTTTGTTCCAATCTTTTAAAATTTTCATATTCCTAATAATTGGCAGGTTTTTAAATAAAAATATCTCCGGGTTTCTCTACCATTGAGAAAGGCTTCATTACTTCATCTCCAAAACTAATCTTGAGCTTAGATAGCGGAAGACCTGCTCTTTCTGAAAGATAACAGCTCAGGGTTAGGGTAAAAGATCCCAGGATTTTTTCTACCATTGGGGATAAGTTAACTCGGTAACTGAAGGAAAAAGGAAAGAAAGAACATCTATATGGTTTCCCAAATTGACTGTTTTTGTTTGTAACTTTGTCAAGCTGTGCCAAGTCTGTCAAGGACTTTGTGAAATAAATGTTCTGTTGATGTTCAATTCTGGACTGGCCTCAGTTGCTGAGAATTTTGAGCTTCTAAGAAAGGCATCTGTGGTTCTCCCAGATAAAGAGAGAAGCACATTTTAGTTTTAACTTTATAGTGTTTGGGTGTGACGGCACAGAACGTATGTTGCCATGTGGTCATTACTTTCTTATTAGCCTGGATCAAATGGGATTCTCACATAAACTATGTGAAGCAAGAAAATAATGAATCCATGCAGCAAGTGCCTTTTATTAAACTTCTGTCATGCCACAAATGTTGTACAGCTACTATTTCGCATCCAATGGAGACAGCAAACTCTATCTCCAGAGTATAGCTGTTGTTTATTTACCAGTGCTATTCAACATCTTTGTCAATGACTTGGATGATGGATCAGGGAGCATGCTTATCGAATTTGTAGATTACACTAAATTGGAAGAGGTAGCTAATACCCCAGAGGACAGGGTCCCAATCCAAATGTCCTTAACGGATTGGAGAGCTGGGCCAAAAGTAACAAAATGAATTTCAACAGGGAGAATAGTGAACCCTATTGACATGAATTACTTTTGGCAGAAGCATACCATACAATTCTGTTGTGAGATCTAGAAAATACCTCTTCAGTATTTCTATGTAGTTAAGCACAACTATATGGTCAATTTCCCATGAAAATGTACCATAGAATCATGCTGGAGGATTAGAAAATGCTTAGAGAGTACATATTTTTTCAGATGCGAGTACGTGAAATAACAGGTAATGGTCCTGAGAATACAGGGTTTTACTGTAATTATTTTTTCTATTTGCTGGTTCAATTGATTTTATTGCTGCATTTTCACAGAAAAGTAAATTGACCATTTAACTGCAACTTTCCATTCCTGTCTGAAAACAACTTTTCGGTGTGAAAACTATGAAGCAGATGTTTTAAATGCACAAACCCATCACCTTTTGTCTTTGTTTTGGCAGTGCTGCATCACTACTTTAAATGTATATGGAATACTCCATATTTAATGTTGTATTCTAACTACTTGACTGCAATCCTAAAATGAATTTATCATGGGTTTTCTTGGCATGATTTTTTCAGAGGACTTTTGTTGTAGTAGAGTGTGCTGGTCAAGCTACAACCGGTAGTAGAAGGGGAAAGAGGGCTGCTCAGGTGTTGGAACAAGAGCAGCAAAGGAAACGAATTAGGGAGATATTCATGACACCTACGGATACTGATTCGTTCGAAGGTTTCTCAGATTCTGAAATGGAGGAGGAGGGAGACGGGAGTAGAGGTTTGAAGTGGGTTACTCGGGAGCAAGAGTCAGATGAAGAACGGGAAAGGAAGCGGATCCGTGAAATACTTAATGCTCCAACTGAGAAGGAAGGGTTCACGGGGAGTGATGGGACTGGGAGTGATAACGGAGAGAAGGATGGGCTGGATTGGACCCGTGTGCAAGAGATCAGGGACATATGTACACAAACAACATCTAGTGATGAGTTTGAAGGGTTTTCGGGAGACTGGCAACCTGGTAATACATGGGGTGATCTAAGTCTTGATAGACACTGGAAAACTTGGAGGGACGGGCGGTGGCGATCAGCTGTGGAAGCTAAGGCAGCTGAGAGTGATGAAGAGAGGGTGGAGAGCAGTTCATCATCCGATAATGAGTTATAGGATATAAGAAGGTATCAAACATTGGGGACTTTGCAGTAGGCAAAGTGTTGTATTTGGCCTTGGGACTTTGTTGCTGCCATTACTCTTGACTTGGGTCCTTGGACTTCAGATTGCTGTGTTACTATGCTTCTACAGACTGGAATCTCATAAGTGCTGACTTCAACTCCCGTTTTGACTCCAGATTGTTTTTGGACAACATCGCTTCCTGGACTTTATCTTCTGCTTGTGAACGTGTTTTGACTTGGGACTGTTTCTGGACTACGATTTTGCTTACTTCCACCTTGTTTTCTCATAGTTATTGAACACTGTGAGTTTGAAGCAGTTTTCTAGAACTTTTTGTTATCCCAGATTATATTCCAGTATAATCCGGATTATCTGCTACGTTTTGTTTTTTGCACAGCAGTTGCTGCAGTCTTTTTAGTTATCGCTAGTAACACTGAGTTAAATGTTTCTAAGCTATTTTTTGTTACATTAATAAACATTGTTTGGACTTTTACTGTGTGATTGGCTCCTTTAAGGCTTCTGGATCGCGACAACTTTGAAGCTGAGAGAGTATGAGCTGTTTAAAATCACCCAGTGGGTTTCCAAAGCCAAACATGCTTGCTTGGCATCAATTGCCACACCAAGAACCACATGCCAATAAAAACAGGAAGTGCCAACAAAAAAAAATCCATATTACTACCAAGGCCCCTTAGAGGCATGCTGCTATTAAGCACAATTAAATTTGCATTTGTAAAATGATTGCCACATAGTGTAGGAAACCTCCCTGCGGGCAGAAGGTTTGTTATGACATAGCCAAGCCTGAAATATTCTGCCAATTTTATTAGGGTTCTACAACGCCCTCCATGGAGCATTGCTATGATGGCATTTTGAAACAACTTAGCTGTGAAACTTGGCATGCATTCTTAGTCTCCAAACTGGTAACAAAGTGCCTCAGCTTCAATGCAAAGCCATTTCTCCCACTTGTCTGGCTCTGAGCCTGGAATGACTTAGCCTGTCTCAAATTGGGCTTGTCCAACTTGGCACCAGCTCATTGTTGCTGCCTTACCCTCCGGCCGACAGGATATTTGTTCTTAATGGGGAAATCAGAGCCAATAGAACTGAATGGTTAAAGACTGTGTGTGTTCTAAAGACAGTAAAATGTTGGGAAGCATGGCCAAATTTTTTCTCTGTGTGTATGAATATACGTATAAGGCATATTCATATGCCTATGCATGCACACAATATATTATTGTTAATGGTTGATGAATTAGAATTAATACAGGCTGATACCTCTTCAACTGCAATTGAAGAGGTGTTTTAGTTTTATAAGGTCTTTAGCTTTCATTGCCAAAGAATGATAGCAAGGCCGAACAGGGTATAGGGTTACAGCCTGTGTTGGACGGGGTCGCACTCCCCCTGAAGACGCAGGTTCGCAGCTTGGGTGTGACCCTGGACTCATCGCTGAGCCTGGAACCCCAGGTTTCGGCGGTGACCAGGGGAGCATTTGCACACTTAAAGCTCGTGCGCCAGCTGCGCTCGTACCTTGGGAAGTCTGACTTGGCCACGGTAGTCCACGCTCTGGTTACATCCCGTTTAGACTACTGTAACGCTCTCTACGTGGGGTTGCCTTTGAAGACGGCTCGGAAGCTCCAACTAGTCCAACGTGCGGCAGCCATGATACTAACAGGAGCGGAGCGCAGGGAGCATACAACTCCTTTGCTGCACCAGCTCCACTGGCTGCCGATTTGCTACCGGGCTCAATTCAATGTGCTGGCGTTGGCCTTTAAAGCCCTAAACGGTTCTGGCCCAAGCTACCTATCCGAACGTATCTCTGCTTATGAACCCACCAGGACTCTAAGATCTTCTGGGGAGGCCCTGCTCTCGATCCCGCCTGCATCACAGGCACGGCTGGCGGGGACGAGGGACAGGGCCTTTTCTGTGGTGGCCTCTCGGCTGTGGAACGCCCTTCCCATGGACATTAGATCAGCCCCTTCGTTAATTGTGTTTCGAAGAAAAATAAAAACCTGGCTGTTCAAACAGGCGTTCGGTTAAACAATGCAATGTACCCGATGAATATAGGAAACGGAATTATGGAAGACGAATTGGATCATGATTCTAGTTACGAGACGTTAATGTGTTGTTATTGATGTGTCATTTTGTATATTATGCTGTTAATGGTTTTTAAATTTTGTATGTTGTTCGATTGACTTTTGCTCTTGTTGTAAACCGCGTTGAGTCGCCTACAAGGCTGAGAAATTGCGGTATACAAGCAAAGTAAGTAAGTAAATAAATAAATAAATAGCTTCACCATGCTACAAATCCCAGGATTCTATAGCATTCTACTATGAAAGCTACAGTGATGTCAAAGTGCATTAATTTTAGATTGTAGATGCATCCTAAGTTTACAGGCATCATTTATGCATGATTATATAGATCAGGATCAATGCAAACAACTATTTATTTATTTGTCGTGTCAGGGCAACCAGTCAATTATATTACATTTCTAACAGAACAAAGCAAACAAACAGACAAAATACAAAATGTGTGAGTTTGGTAGTTGATTACATGTCCTTTGACCAGTATCTGGCCACTTGGAGTGCTTCTGGTGTTGCTGCAAGGAGGTCCTCCATTGTGCAAGTGGCAGGACTCGGGTTGCATTGCAGCAGGTAGTCTGTGGTTTGCTCTTCTCCACACTCAGACATCGAGGATTCCACTTTGTAGCCCCATTTCTGAAGGTTGGCTCTGCATCTCGTGGTGCCAGAGCACAGTCTGTTCAGCGCCTTCCAAGTCGCCCTGTCCTCTGTGTGCCCAGGGGGGAGTCTCTCCTTTGGTATCAGCCATTGGTTGAGGTTCTGGGTTTGAGCCTGCCACTTTTGTACTCTCGCTTGCTGAGGTGTTCCAGCGAGTGTCTCCGTAGATCTTAGAAAACTATTTCTAGATTTAAATAATCAAATTTGCAAAAGTGGCGAGAAAGCTGTATGCATTTCAAATAAAACTTGCGCTCATCTTTTGAAAAAACAAGAACCAATCTAAAGAAAGGTTGCAATGTTAGATTCTTCTGCACATAGTCCACATCTATAAGCAAAGCTTTAAATGTATTAGTGTCTGATATAGTATTTCTATACCAAACAGAGAAGCAGTAAAATTTTCTATAAAAGAAAACTATAGGAGCAAAAAACCAAAAAGATTAAACAACAAACGTTAACAGATATGAAACCCTGATTATGTTGTATTACACAGATTTTTCCCATACTGTTACAAAAATAAAGTTCCACCATCTGTCAAAACACCTGCTCTGCATGTGAAAAGAAAAGAAAAACAAAAAATAACTTCAGTGTTTCCATTAGATTCCAATCATTACCTTTTATGTATATGTTTGGAAATTACACCTTTAGGGCAAGTTCTAACAGTGTCACAGCATCGGAATCCAATGGAATGGGGAGGGGGTATACAATTGCTATAAGAAATAGGTGGTAGAGATATATTCCTGTTTCAAGCCATTTAGTATCACCAGCAAAATTATTTAAAAAATGGATTCTTCAATTAAAACCTGGATAGAAGGAACAAATAAAAATCGAATTCCCAAATTAGTATTTTATTCCCCAGAAGAGAATGGAGGATAGGGTGCTGCTAATCTACAGAATTATTTTGATGCCTGCCAATTAATGCTGGAATGCTGGAAAAATGGCAAAACAAACTACAAATTAATAGGGTAGATATACTCCCAATAGGGTTTCTTGACAATAAAAAAGAACAGACATCGGGTAAAGTCATAGCAAATTTGAAACAGAATGGAATGATTTTGATAAAAGACCTCTTGAACTCAGATGGGACAATCAAGGCTTGGGAGTCAATAAAGGGTAAATGTGGTCAAGGTAATTGGCTCCTTTGGAATGGACTGAAACAAAGGATCATTAAAGGGAAGAAAAAAGAAGGCCCTGAAACAGCCCTAGATCAAATTCTAAAATGGAAACTAGAAAAGGAGAAAGGGCTGATGGGGTTCATCTACAAGAAATTAATTGGAATACAATATAATTTAAAACAAGTTGTGATAGAAATATGGAAAGAGGATTTAAACAATAAAGTTGCAGAAATAGAAAACTGGATTGATTCAATTAAAAAGATTAAACATATAAAGATTAGAGAAACGCAAAGGAAATTATTGACTAAATGGTATAGAACCCCAATTAAAATAGCCCAGATGACAAAAACTATCACAAAACTTTGTTGGCATAGATGTGGGAAAATTGGTTCCTATTTCCACATGTGGTGGGAATGTGATAGAATACAAGAGTTCTATAACTAGGTTATGAACGAAATGGAAGAAATAATAGGATATAAACTGGCTTTGAATAAAATAGAATTTTTTTACACAGAAATTTGACAAAAAAGATAATATCAAAGCCTGGGAGGAAATTATAAAATATATGATATTAGCTGCCCAAGCAACTGTGGCGTTGGGGTGGAAAGATTATAGAAAATGGGAGGTTAAAAAACTGTATGAGTATTTAGCAGAATATATGCTTCAGGAGTACATCCATGAAAAAAGAAGCAAATACACAACATGCCGATTTATTTATTTATTTACTTACTTTATTTGTATACCGCAGTTTCTCAACCCGTAGGCGACTCAACGCAGTTAACAGGGGCAAAAATTCAATGCAACAACATACAAACAGTTTAAAACAATTAACATCATAATATACCAAGTAATTACACATCAATAAACAACACATTCGCATCTCGTAACTAGAATCATGATCCAACTCGTCGTCCGTATTTCTGTTTTCCTATATTCATTGCACTGCTTATCCGAACGCCTGTTCAAATAGCCAGGTTTTCAGTTTTCTTCGAAACACCATTAACGAGGGGGCTGATCTAATGTCCATGGGCAGGGCGTTCCACAGCCGAGGGGCCACTACTGAGAAGGCCCTGTCCCTCGTCCCTGCCAAACGTGCCTGTGAAGCAGGCAGGATCGAGAGCAGGGCCTCCCCAGAAGATCTTAAAGTTCTGGTGGGTTCATAGGCGGAGATGCGTTCGGATAGGTAACTTGGGCCAGAACCGTTTAGGGCTTTAAGATTTAAGAAAACTTGGGTGCAGAAATGGGAACGACTGATCGAAAAAGTGGAAGGAAAAGAAAGATATAATGTGCTAAATCATTCTCTTTTTACAATTGTTGAATTAAATTAAGATCTGAACTAAGGTAAATACTGTTCCCTGAAGGGGGTGGGGGAGGGGGGTGTAAAACTATCAGACACAAGGGTAAGGTGAAGGGGAGACAGATAAGAGCATTAGGAAAACAATATGCGATATGTGATATGTAATTTAGCAACTGAATTTCTAGCAATGATCGTATGTAATGGTACTGTTTTTGTGTTGAAAAAAAAAGAGATATAAGCCTCGATCTGTAACTGAATGAGGTTTCTAATCTCAGTAATAACTAAATTAGATACAGGGATGTATTGATGGAGGGGGCAGTAAGGACATTGCCCACGTGGGTAAGAATTCTGATCCATGAAAGAAATTTTCCTTCAATCACCACATTTCTAATGTCCCAGCAACTTAAAACGTCAGTTAAGTGTTTAGAAATATAATTTGGAAATTCAAAGAAAAGAATATGGCAGAATTCTGAAAATCCCACCAAACCTCCAAAATACCTCACACATTTGCAAAACCTATGTAAAGGAAACAAGGGACCTTTCCCATGTTTTGCTTGCTGCTGGACTCACGTTTGGTATATCTGCAGCTGTGTGTGAAAATCCATCTCCAACTTTGACTTTTGTGCCGAGCACTAGAGACATTCAGTGCTTCATCTGAGAAAAGCAAGATTAGTGATTTTGGCTTTTGAAAGTAATACGCTTGAAGGGATTTGAAGTGCAGCGTTTCTCCGCAAGTTTGCAAAGAAATCAGAGGACGCTGGACTTTATTAACAGCTCAGATCCTTATCTTAGAAGGGCTTGCACAATATGAATTTAACTTCTAGTAGTTGCTGTTTCATTTCTAAAATATATTTTATATTTGTAAAAATTTCATAAGTCATTTTCGAATCTATATAAATAAAAATGTAATGTTCGTTTGTGGGATTAACATAACTCAAAAATCACTGGACAAATTGACACCAAATTTGGTCACAAGACACCTACTAACCCAAGGAGTGACCATCACTCAAAAAATTGATTTTGTCATTTGGGAGTTGTAGTTGCTGGGATTTATAGTTCACCTATGATCAAAGAGCATTCTGAACGCCATTAGTGATGGAATTGGACCAAACGTGGCACACAGGACTCCCATGACCAACAGAAAACACTAGAAGGGTTTGGTGGACGTTGACTTTGAGTTTGGGAGTTGTAGTTCACCTACATCCAGAGAGCACTGTGGACTCAAACAATGATGGATCTGGACCAAACTTGGCACAAATATCCCATATGCCCAAATATGTACACAGATGGAGTTTGGGGGAAATAGACATTGACATTTGGGAGTTGTAGTTACTGGGATTTATAGTTCACCTACAATCAAAGAGCATTCTGAACCCCACCAATGATGGATTTGGGGCAAACTTCCCACATAGAACCCCCTTAACAAACAGAAAATACTTAAGGCCACCCAGTCCAACTCCCTTCACCAGGGCAAGAAAACATAATCAAAGCCTCCTGACAAAGAGCCATACAGCCATATAGATAGATAGATAGATAGATAGATAGATATGATTCGTGCACACACACACACACACAGTATGATAGATGTGAAAGGGAGCCCTAAACAAGGACAATTATATGTTGCATGTTCCAGAGTAGGCCAACTAGACAATCTCTACATCAACACAAGTATAAAGAAATTACATATATTCGCAACCAACACTTTCTCTTTACTTTATTTTCCAGATCACCAAACTGGGCCACAGCAATGCGTTAAAATATATTAGTAGTTGTTATTGGTGACATTATCTATGAAAATAGAACCTACAATGCCCTAATCTTTTTTCACTTCCCTCAGTTCTTGTCCTGTCCTTCACCACACTTAACGTATCTTGCTCCTACCCTGATAGGATTGAGACAGAGAGTGTTGTAAAGTGCCCTTTGGCTACAGAGTCTAACATGAATTTAGCAAGGGGAAGGCATGCTTGGGAAGCAATTAGGCTTTTAACAAGTAGTGCAAAATGATATTGGTCTGTCATCATTGTCCAGATTATGTATATATCAGGATCATCAGAACTATGTTTCACTACAAACGTCTCTCAGAATCTGCTTGTATTACTCAGAAACTCCTAAAACAGTTATCTAAAATTAAATTTATGATTAGATTTAGCACATTGTAGGGACTGCTCAAAACTTTCAACTCCTGTCAGTAACGGGATCAACCTCAGGAAGAAAAGGAAGTAAGAAAACTGATAACCACAAAATTAGATTTCCTCTTTCCCTTGGAACATCTCCTGGGAATATCCTGAGTACAGTGGCTGATGGGGTGTAGATGCTGATAAGGTATTTTTGGCAGCTCAGCGTCCCATTGGAGTCTTGCTATCTTTCTGATTAAGTGTTTACTGACCAGAATGATTCAAATTATCTTTCTCATTTCTTGATGTAACAAAGGTCATGAGAAGATTGAGATTTCTTCTCCTCAAGTAGGCTATCATATACAACTATAAAAATGTATTGTCGAAGGCTTTCATGGCCGCCATCACTAGGTTGTTGTAGGTTTTTTCAGGCTATATGGCCATGTTCTAGAGGCATTTCTCCTGATGTTTTGCCTGCAAAAATGCCTCTTTTGTTGTTCATTCGTTCAGTCGTCTGCGACTCTTCGTGACCTCATGGACCAGCCCACACCAGAGCTCCCTGTCGGCTGTCACCACCCCCAGCTCCTTCAAGGTGAGTCGAGTCACTTCAAGGATGCCATCCATCCATCTTGCCCTAGAATATTATTTTTATTATTATTAAACTTTATTTGTACCCCGCTAGCATCTCCCGAATGACTCGATGCAGCTTACAAAGGCCAAGGCCTCAACATAACAACAACAAACAATAACAATGCAAGCAAATTAAAAACATAAGCAATAACACAACAAAACATTACACTATTACACAATAAAATCAGGGCCGGGCCAATGATGGGTACAGGTTAAAAATGCTGGGTGTGTGAGGTGGTATGTTGGAGTTCTGGGCAAGTGCAATGTGCAGAGAGTATTAAACTCTAATAAAGTGCTTCTGGGACAGGGTGCTGGAGGTTATTCTATTCTGGGAAGGCACATCGGAATAACCAAGTCTTCAAGTTCTTCCTAAAGACTGCCAACGTGGGTGCTAGTCTAATGTCTTTGGGGAGGGTGTTCCAAAGTCGGGGGGCAACCACAGAGAAGGCCATATAGCCCGAAAAAGCCTACAACAACCCAACTATAAAAATACCTCACTACCTCTGAGGATGCTTGCCATAGATGCAGGCAAAACGTCAGGAGAGAATGCCTCTAGAACATGGCCATATAGCCCAAAATAATCCTACAACAACCCAGTGATTCTGGCCATGAAAGCCTTCAACAACTATAACAATATTTTGTAAAGAGAGAACCAGTCTATGAAAGTACTTATGCAATATTCAGAGTTTTAAGTTGCAGATTATGTCACACAATAAACCAGGAAATCCCAACTGCATCCTCCCCCGCAAAAAAAAAGGGGGTCTTCCTCCAGGAGCAAACCAAGAATGGACAACTTGGAAGTCCCTGAACTGACTCAGAAGCAGAGTGGGCAGATCAAAAGAAAACCTGGCAAAATAGCACTACCTAAAAGAATACTCCACCTTGTGTGACCATGGAGCAGAAAAGACAACTCCACATCTGTATGTTTGTCCACTATGCCCTGCCTCAAGCACAGAGAAGAAAGCTACTTTAGTGCCAATGGTTTTCCCCAAGCAATATACACAAGCAAGTGAGATTTGTTGTTAGGATCACAGCTGGGGATGGGGAACCCAAATGTCTCCTTCTACCATGCTTTGGTTCTAGTGGTCACTGGTAGTTTTCATTCATGGGGTAGTGAATTTGCTTCTTGAGCAGTCCAAATTTTTCAGGAGCTATCCAAGGACACCTCTCAACAGGTTCAACATTTTGGATACTTAAAATTTGGACTGACTCCAACATGCATTCTCAACAACCCATTTGTATAGGAGACACCAACCAAGGTTGTGTGATTCTGAAAATCAGCTAAACAAATAATAATATATTTAATGAGATACAGCGGCTCATCACTTTGAGAAACACTGTCAATTGTCATGTATTTTGGGACTTTATTGCAATACTGATTGCTGCATACATTTCATCATTCAAAAAACCTTCCATACTACTTTCACAATGTTACTTTCACATGTTACTTTCACAAGTTGTTTCATTTATTGTGAACTAACCTGAGATAATTCAAGATTTTCTTTACCTTGGCTCAGTCGTTAATCATAATGGAGACTACAGACAAAAAAAAAATCAGAAGAACAAGAACAGGAATGGAAGCAATGAAGGAACTAGATGAAATCCTTGACTGTAAAGATATGTAACTGAATACCAAAGTAAAAATGATCCATATTATAATATTTTCAATTTTTACATGTGAAGTCTGGAGAGTGAAGCAAACTTAAGGCATGAAAATCAACTCATTTGAAATGCCGTGAAGGAAAAATGTCAAAAATGTCATACCAGAAACTGTCAAAAAGGCAAACAAATGGGTCCTAGAGGAAATCAGGCCTGAACGTCTATCAGAAGTAAAGATGACTTAACTGCCTTGCTTTGGACAGAACATGACAAGACATGACTCACTGGAAATAGCTGTTAATGTTTGGTAAAACAGAAGGCAGTAGAAAAAGAGGAAGACTAAATTACAAGTGGACTAAAAGGAAGCCACAGTCCTGAAGATGAGTCTACAGGCATGAAAAATTGGAATCAACCTGGATATACTCCTGGCTGTCTTCATAACATTCCTGTATTTTTGGTAAGTAACATGGCTTATCTTGGGTTTAACCAGCCAGGGAATGTTTTGGAGATTGCTTGACACTCCAGAGTATACCATAGCTTTAGGGCCATCTGAAAAGCTGAGTTGTATCCAATACAAACTCACCCACTGTACAGATGAGACAAACAACTATCACCCTTTCCCTGCACTCAACAGCACAGGCAAAAGGGGATGGATTGTGGTTGTGTCATCACTGTTGCCTCTCTCAGCTGACCACACAGCTCTTTGTAAGCATCTTGCCATTACAGGTTCTCCGTTGTGACATCAACAGAGGTGCCTGCATCACCAGGAAGAAGGTGGTGGAGTTCAGTTCTCTCTTTCTTCCTGATCATGTAGGCACTTTTGAAGTTGTCAGATGGGATGCCTCTTCCGTGATGGCAACATGGAAGATGAGGTGATGATCCAGTGAGGTCATTGTGTTCTCTGCTCAGCTGGACTGTGTGGACATGAACATGGTGTCAGAATGGGTTTGGCAATGTGTGTGTGGATGCCCTAGGGCCATGAGTTTGTGAAATCTGTTAATGAATAGTGTTCTTGTTCTCTCACGTTAAAATTAACTCGATAGCAAGTAACAACAACAACCTTAACATCTATAGGTATATAGAGATATATTTTGGTAAATATATAAATAAATTCTGCACAAGATAAGTCAACATTTACTTAGCTTTTGCTTTTACCCTTAGAATGGAAATCTGGTGCAACTTATGAGAGAGATTGTTGAAGTATGAGTGGGCAGACTAATATTAGCCATGATGTTCACTTGGAGGTCTTCAGCCAGAAAATCACTCTGGTGATTCCCCATACCAGAAAACTCCAGTTTAAAGAGCTCCAGAGCTGCTCCAATGTTCATGTGATAGGCTCCAGAGCTGCTCACATGACAGGCTGGTCCAAGGACATATTAGGTTGGTCACATCCCTCTCATCATCACCAAGCAGTTTTCTCTGAGATACCTGCTGGCCATGTCACATTTCAAGTCACATGTCTTGGCAACAATCTTAGAGATAACTATTTGCTTGTGGTAAGCACCAGTGGGCCCATTGGTGGTATAGAGACTGACATCAGATTATACTGGATCCATTCTGATCCATCTATTCACATCTCCAGCACTGCGGAAACTCTCTGGAGCTTTTCAGGAAGTTTCAGGCTAAATCTAGGCTTAGAATCATAGAATCAAAGAGTTGGAAGAGACCTCGTGGGCCATCCAGTCCAAACCCCTGCCAAGAAGCAGGAATATTGCATTCAAATCACCCCTGACAAATGGCCATCCAGCCTCTGCTTAAAAGCTTCCAAAGAAGGAGCCTCCACCACACTCCGGGGAAGAGAGTTCCACTGTTGAACGGCTCTCACAGTCAGGAAGTTCTTCCTAATGTTCAGATGGAATCTCCTCTCTTGTAGTTTGAAGACATTGTTCCGCGTCCTAGTCTCCAAGGAAGCAGAAAACAAGCTTGCTCCCTCCTCCCTGTGGCTTCCTCTCACATATTTATACATGGCTATCATATCTCCTCTCAGCCTTCTCTTCTTCAGGCTAAACATGCCCAGCTCCCCAAGCCGCTCCTCATAGGGCTTGTTCTCCAGACCCTTGATCATTTTAGTCGCCCTCCTCTGGACACATTCCAGCTTGTCAATATCTCTCTTGAATTGTGGTGCCCAGAATTGGACACAATATTCCAGATGTGGTCTAACCAAAGCAGAATAGAGGGGTAGCATTACTTCCTTAGATCTAGACACTATGCTCCTATTGATGCAGGCCAAAATCCCATTGGCTTTTTTTGCCGCCACATCACATTGTTGGCTCATGTTTAACTTGTTGTCCACACGGACTCCAAGATCTTTTTCACACGTACTGCTCTCGAGCCAGGCGTCCCCCATTTTGTATCTTTGCATTTCGTTTTTCCTGCCTAAGTGGAGTATCTTGCATTTGTCACTGTTGAACTTCATTTTGTTAGTTTTGGCCCATCTCTCTAATCTGTCGAGATCGTTTTGAATTCTGCTCCTGTCCTCTGGACTATTGGCTATCCCTCCCAATTTGGTGTTGTCTGCAAACTTGATGATCATGCCTTCTAGCTCTTCTAGCACTTCTGCTATCATGTGCTATGCATCTAGCCTGTGTGTCAGGTGGACTCACCACAGCAACTTACTGATGAGTTCAGATTATTTTGGCTATGTAGCCTCAGTTTTATATATCTCACAAGGTTATTTTGAGGATAAATGGAGGGGGAGAATCATGAATACAATCTTGAGCTCCTTAACAAAGACAAGTTTCAAAGGAATAAGAAAAAAGAGTTTGAACCAATCTTCCAGTTGCTCTGAATAGTTTCATTCAGCCTCCACTGATAGAAAGCACACAACGGGTCTGTACATAAGACACACCTACGTAGGTTCCCCATGAAAACTGACACACAAGTGCACAAAGCAGTCCCTGAAATGCACAGTTCCAGGTCCTTCTCTCCCTCCTTTTCCCCATGCTTGCTATTTGGCTAGCATTTTAACAAACATGTTAAAATGTTGTGTTGATGTATGCCTCAGCACTTACTCTAACTTGCCTTCCAAGAAAAGCTGAATAAAATACATGTTGAGATTTTCCTTGAGATGATTGCTATCTCGCTTTGGCCCAAGTCCCATTTCCATCATGTCTGGTGGAATAGCAAATCACAGATAAATACGAAAGATTGTTTTTTACCTACTAACAAAATGATGTGCATGGGGCAATTTTGCCAGGCTGTGATATGCTTATGAACCACTTCTATATCAATCAGCCAATCTTTGAAGTCCTAGTTAAGATTCCTATGCATCCTCTAAAGATTTCCAAATGAGCCATTTCTGATAAATGTACTTCAAGAGTTCTCAGACAAAAGTGGTAAGGGAACGCATGCATAAGAAGTGTTGAAAGGAAGCGAAAGATTGCTGGAACTATAAGATGCAGTTGCTTAGCAATGTGTATATGTTGTCAACAAACATACCCCAGAAGCTCAGACTATGCAACTCCATGTGTCTCACTGTAGGAATTCATTTTTAAAGCTACTTTGATTCCCGTTTTCTCTTTCTCTCCCAGAGGAAATGTTAGGATGAAGCACCTTCACTAAAGGAAGTCTAAAATTTCCCTTCAATTAAATTTTGGCACAAAGTATCCATTGTGGGAGCAGAACTTGCCAAGTTCCCTGTTCAAAGGCAACCTCTGACACCCTTACGGGATCTTGAACTATGAAAATCAGTTCATCAGGAAGGGCCGTCTAAAGTAAGAGGAAGCAATAGGTGGGTTTTGCTACAACAGAGACCAAGTTGTTCTGCCAGAAAGTAGATAGGAGGATCAATTTACACTGCTTGACTTGTCATATCTCGATATTTGTTACAGAAGCTCCTAAGAAATCTAAATAGCTTTTTTCTTCACACTGCAAGAGGCTATTGAAAGATTTAAAGTGTGAAATCAATACAACAGTACCGAAGATTAAACACGGAAATTGTACAGGGTTTTTTCCCTAGACTCTTCTTTCTTTCTTTCTTTCTTTCTTTCTTTCTTTCTTTCTTTCTTTCTTTCTTTCTTTCTCCCTCCCAAAAGGAGGGAGTGTACTGAAATTACCAACATTATGGTTAAAAACGTAACAGATTTGTGATTCATTTGACTGAAGTAATGAAGTGTTGAACAGGATAAGCATTTCAGGAGAGCAGGTGCCATTGGGTTGTTGTAGGTTTTTTCGGGCCATGGTCTAGAGGCATTCTCTCCTGACGTTTCGCCTGCATCTATGGCAAGCATCCTCAGAGGTAGTGAGGTCTGTTGGAACTATGAAAAAAAGGTTTATATATCTGTGGAATGACATGGGTGAGACAAAAGACTCTTGTTTGCTGGAGCTAGGTGTGAATGTTTCAACTGACCACCTTGATTAGCATACAATGGCCTGACTGTGCCTGGAGCAAACTTTTGTTGAGAGGTAATTAGATGTCCTTGTTTGTTTCCTCTCTGTTGTTGTGCTGTTACAATTTTAGAGTTCTTTAATACTGGTAGCCAGATTTTGTTCATTTTCATGGTTTCCTCCTTTCTGTTGGAATTGCCCACATGCTTGTGTATTTCAGTGCCTTCTCTGTGTAGTCTGACATGGTGGTTGTGAGAGTGGTCCAGCATTTCTGTGTTCTCAAATAAAATGCTGTGTCCAGGTTGGTTCATCAGGTGCTCTGCTATGGTTGATTTATCTGGTTGAAGTAGTCTGCAGTGCCTCTCATGTTCCTTGATTCGTGTTTGGGCAATGCTGCGTTTGGTGGTCCCTATGTAGACTTGTCCACGGCTGCGTGGTATATGGTAGACTCCTGCAGAAGTGAGAAGATCCCTCTTGTCCTTTGCTGAACGTAGCATTTGTTGGATTTTCTTAGTGGGTCTGTAGATCGTTTGTATGTTGTGTTTACTCATCAGCTTCCCTATGCAGTCAGTGGTTCCCTTGATGTATTTCAAGAATACTTTTCCTCTGGGTGGATCTTCGTCTTGACTCTCGTGGCTTGTTCTTGGTCTTGCAGCTCTTCTGATTTCTGAGGTGGAGTATCCATTGGCCTGTAGAGCCCAATTGAGGTGGTTCAGTTCATCTTGGAGGAGGTGGGGTTCGCAGATTCTTTTTGCACGGTCTGCCAAGGCTTTAATGGTGCTTCTTTTTTGACTTGGGTGATGCTTGGAGTTTTTATGTAGATATCTATCTCTGTGTGTGGGTTTTCTGTAAACGGAGGTGCCATTGTGTGTATCTATGTGTGTGAGATTAATGGAATAGACAAACATTTTTATTCCATTTTTATAATACCAGAACTAGAGTCTACCCAATGAAAACAGATTGGTGAGAGGTTCAGACTAAACAAAAGGAAGCATGTCTTTAAAACAGTCTAAAAATGACAACGCCTGCTGTTTTCCCTACTTTTAAGATCTAAGCAGGAAGCTTCCCTCATATTTTCTCACTATCACAGGTGTGTTTTTGTGAGAATGTAGAAGAGAGCCTTCCTGGTGGCTGCTCTCAACATGGGAGTCCTGGCTGGCCACCTGTGTATACTCTTTCCATTGGCACGGAAATATCTTTGTTATTTAGGCAGATCTCTGGATTATAGGTTACTATCACAGAATTACAGTATATTTTAATCGGGCATGCTATATGGTACAATCCCATCCCTGTTGGACTGATACCCATTCACCTACTCACATCTGACAAAATATGTCATCACTTTCAAAGTGATGGTACTCACCTTTAAGGCCTTGCATGGTCTGGGGCTGATGTATCTGAGGGACCGCCTCACCCTCTACCAACCCCAAAGATCCCTCCGTTCTGAGGACCAAGATTTGTTGGAAATTCCCAATGTCCAGACCTTGCGTCTAACAGCAACCAGACGCAGAGCCTTTACAGAAGTGGCACCATCACTCTGGAATACTCTGCCACCTGAAGTCCGTGCCTTGCAGGACTTATCAGCTTTCCACAGGGCATGTAAGACATATCTGTTTCAACAGGCCTTTGATATTTGATATTGCTGTTTTTAAATTGTTTTAAATTGTTTTAAAATTGTGTTAGATTTTAGCTTGTTATGTAAGCTGCTCTGAGCCACAGGGGAGTGGCGGCATGTAAGTTTAAATAAATAAATAAATAAATAAATAAATAATACTGGGAGTAATAAGGAAGAACTACGAAAGAAAGGAAGTCACCTGGCCACTTTAGAACTGTAATATTTCAATGTAATATAGCCACAAAAATAAGACTGGAAAAGTAATTTATCATTTTTGACAAGCTAAAAGATTTCGAGTCCCTTTATCAGGAGAAAAGCAGGATAAAAATAGAGAAAATAAAAATAAAAGAGAATACAGAAGGTCCACAGTTCGTGTTCTTTTAAAAGAACATTGCTTTTTAAAGCTTTCTTTTAACCCCAAATAATCTCTAAAACACTATTGGTAGGATTTTATGCAGAGCTTCATTCCATTTGTTTAAAAAAAGATTTAATTTATGTGAGGTCTTCTAAGAAACAAATCCGTACATTCATCCCCACAAATAGAAACATAATCCATAAACAGAAAAGTACATTTTTTATTCTCAAGCTTGATAATATAGTTCATTCATAATCCAAGCATTAAATGAGATTCTCATAAAACATGAAAAACGCAAAGTGTAATGACACTAATTAAATCAAAATAATCCATGCTCCTTTTTCTAGGGGGCTTTAACTTGGAATCTATAGCAGCATAGAGATATTGGGGGGGGGGGGGCAACCTTAAAAGTGCATGGAAAGATAGACATAAGACTGTAGGAGCTTGTAATTTTGTATTTGCACTGCACCCAATCACCCCATTCCTCCCAAAACTATGATAGATCTCTTTACCCATGGTCCTGCCGCCCTTTCAAAAGCTTTGATCTTTGTGAAAGTGGGAATTTCATAGAATCATAGAATCAAAGAGTTGGAAGAGACCTCATGGGCCATCCAGTTCAACCCCCTGCCAAGAAGCAGGAATACTGCATTCAAATCACCCCTGACAGATGGCCATCCAGCCTCTGTTTAAAAGCTTCCAAAGAAGGAGCCCCCACCACAATCCGGGGCAGAGAGTTCCACTGTTGAACGGCTCTCATAGTCAGGAAGTTCTTCCTCATGTTCAGATGGAATCTCCTCTCTTGTAGTTTGAAGCCACTGTTCCACATTCTAGTCTCCAAGGAAGCCGAAAACCAGCTTGCTCCCTCCTCCCTGTGGCTTCCTCTCACATATTTATACATGGCTTCCATATCCCCTCTCAGCCTTCTCTTCTTCAGGCTAAACATGCCCAGCTCCTTAAGCCGCTCTTCATAGGGCTTGTTCTTCAGACCCTTGATCATTTTAGTCGCCCTCCTCTGGACACATTCCAGCTTGTCAATATCTCTCTTGAATTGTGGTGCCCAGAATTGGACACAATATTCCAGGTGTGGTCTAACCAAAGCAGAATAGAGGGGTAACATTACTTCCCTGGACTTAGACACTATGCTCTTATTGATGCAGGCCAAAATCCCATTGGCTTTTTTTGCCACCACATCACATTGTTGGCTCATGTATAGCTTGTTGTCCACAAGGACTCCAAGATCTTTTTCACACGTACTGCTCTCAAGCCAGGCACAACAATTTGACCCAATCTTTCCATGGGCTTTGAGTATAAAAATGCTGACGTGAAGAACCCTTGACTGATGATGATGATGATGATGATGATGATGAAGAAGAAGAAGAAGAAGAAGAAGCTTTATTTATATCCTGCCCCCTCTCCCCAGAAGGACTCAGGGCGGCTTACAACAAAACAAATGAATACAATAAGTAATATAACCCAGACTATAATCATATATCAATTACTAAAAACAAAACAGCACAATAATGTAAAAATTAATAAATAAATACACAATTTAAAAGGCTGTAAGGTCCTCTAAAATCAGTATATAATGCTATTTAAAACCAGCCATTCCTATGATCAGAGTATCCAGGATATAAATTATATTTCTAATAACCATTTAAAATCCTGTCCGATAGGGTGGTTGATATTTTTCGCCATTATTAAAAGCCTGCTTAAACAGCCAGGTTTTCAACTCCTTCCTACATGCTAAGAGGGTAGGTGCTTGCCTGATTTCCTTGGAGAGGGCATTCCAAAAAAATGATAATTTTTGCATTTCAGAATTTATTCTGTACACAATGTGTGCATAATTACTTTGCACAGAAAACAACATCAGGAACTCCTTTTTCTGTACAGAAAATTGTTCCCTATGCAAAATGTGTTGTTTCCTCTGTATAAAAAATGCTGTTTTATATGAAAAACAAAACAAAATAGCACAATAATGTAAAAATAAATAAATAAATAAATAAACAATTTAAAAGGCTATAAGGTCCTCTAAGGACCTTATAAGGTCCTGGTGGAGATGGGAGAGAGGGTCTTTTTGGTGGTGGCCCCTTGACTCTGGAACTCACTCCCCAAGGACATCAGACAACCCTGCCAGTCTTTAGGAGGAGCTTGAAGACGTGGTTGTTCCAGTGTGCCTTCCTGGAATAATGATCCCATAGCACTTTGTCCCTGCAAAGCACTTTACATTTTAGGTCTGCTCATATGTCTTTCCACAAACGCCACTATCACCTTTTTGTCCATGCCTCAGCACTATTTCTATTTTTAATTTTATATTTGGCCTTCCCAAAGTTTTAATTGTATGTTGTCTTATTGATAATGTTGTATGTTTATTGCCTATGTTTTTATGTTAATTGCTTGTATTGTTGTGATTATTGTTGTTATTATTGTTGTGATTATTGTTGTGTATTGTTGTGTTTGGGCTCGGCCTCATGTAAGCCGCACCGAGTACCTTGGGGAGATGGTAGAAGGGTACAAATAATTAAAATACATAAATAAACCACTCGCGCCTTCACAGGAGAACTGAGCAAATTAACAAGAATAGCAAAGAGAAAATTTAGATATCAAAAAGATGAAAAGAAATAATAAAAAATGACCAACTCAGAGTGACCACCTGAATGACAATCGACAACTCGTCTCATATTAGCTTCATGAGGTTCTTCTGCTAGCAAAGAAAGTACCCCCCCCCCCCCACACACACACACACTAAATTTATATTGGCGCTATGCTGAATATTCAAGTAGACAAAGATGGGACAGATCAAACTCAGCTATCCAAGTCAGGTAGTTGATTTATTGTAGGCTGACTTGGCAGTAAACAACAGCACCAATAGACCAGAGGGCATGCTTATAGGACAACATGGATCATGAAGAAAGGGGAGAAGATAAAAAGTTGGATTAAGTTTTAAATATACAGAGTGCTCCCTTTTGTTTTGACATACCGTGTATGCTCAAGTATAAGCTGGCCTGAATATAAGCCACGGCACCTAATTTTAAAAAACTCGGAAAACATGCTGATTCAAATATAAGTCGAGGGTGGAAAATGCAGCAGCTACTGGCAAATTTCAAAATAAAAATAGATACCAATAAAATTACATTAATTGAGGCATCAGTAGGTTAAATGTTTTTGAATATTTACATAAAAGTGTAATTTAAGATAACTCTGATTAAATCATTATTCTAACTTTCTTCATTGTAAATGTGTTTACGTATTCTTCCAATAACAATAGAGTAAAATAATACATGTAATAATAATAATAATAATAATAATAGAGTAAAATAATACATGTAATAATAACAACAGAATAAAAGGTAAAGGTATCCCCGGACATTAAGTCTAATTGTGTTTGACTCTGGGGGATGTTGCTCATTTCCATTTCTAAGCTGAAGAACTGGCGTTGTGTATAGGCGCCTCCAATGTCATGTAGCCAGCATGACTGCATAGAGCACCGTTACCTTCCCGTAGAAGCAGTACCTACCTACTCAAATTTGCATGTTTTCAAACTGCTAGATTGTTAGAAGCTTGGCCTAACAGCAGGACCTCACCCCAGTCTCCAGATTTGAACTGTCAATGTTTTGGTCAGCAAGTTCAACAGCTCAGCAGTTTAACCCACTGCACCACCAGGGGGGCTAATAACAGAGTAAAATAATAAACAACTGACTCGAGTATAAGTGAAGGGGAGCTTTTTCATCTTAAAAAAAGGGCTGAAAAACTCAGCTTATACTCAAGTGTATACGGTACTGCCTTGACATTTTATAATTATGGGGAGGGAGGATAATTGCTCTTTCTCTCTCTCACTTTCTCTCTCTCTCTCTCTCTCTCTCTATATATATATATATATATTTATGTGTGTGTGTGTGTGTGTTTGTGTGTAGAACTGTTAGTTGCAAGATTTAAACTGTTGTGTCATGCTTAATTCTGCCTTTTTACCCTGCTTATGTATAGTTGGATTGATTGGCTATTTATAGTTGTCAATCAGTGTTGTTTGCACCAGTTGAATTGCTTTCTCAAGCTCAATTGTTTGGCTCTACCTCTTCCTGGAGGAGGGGAGTCTTTCTTTTTCATTCTGCCATCAGAGTTTCTATCGGATGGATGTAAGTAAGAGACTTGGCTCTAAAAGCCCCTGCTTAAATTACCTCTCAGCACCAATTCTAAGGTTTTTTACCCTTGGGACTCATGCTTTATGTTCAGATCATCCTGGACAACATTGAGGAGACCCAAGCGCCTTCAACCCGGTTCTTTTGGCACCAGAGGAAGATCTTGTCCCTGCAACATAGGCCATTGGACTGGGGTTGTGTTTATTCCGATATTCACAGCCATTGAGGAAAGAGGAAACAAGAAAAGCTTCTCAGCTGCAAACTCCTTGGACTTCAGAGATTGTAAAATATATTTCCTTTATCCCTGTTGAAACATCAAGCTTATGCCTGAGAAAGATAACTCATTGTGAACAATAAATACCATTTCAAGTTATCTGTTGTGTTTTGGTCTTTGGGAGTTCCAGTTTCCTATAGGAGGGCAAGAAGCAATCCCCTGGAGAAAGATGCCACGTCCATGCCTCTTTCACTAAGAGTTATAGCCCCCAGGTGCAACGGCACATCTCCAAATACCCCATGTCCCATTTTGTTTTTGTTCCTGGTTAGATGTTGGATGAAACACACTATGACTTAAATTCAGTTGCTAGTACCAAAAAGATTAGACCAATTAATTTCAGACCAATTGATTTACATACATATTGATTTGCTGCTGAGCAAGTTGTTTATTTATTCCATTGTATCTTTCTCCCAGAGTGGGACCCAAAGAGGCTTTGCATTAATTGATTCAATTTTTCTATTCTAGATGGGACTATTAGTTGAACTGAAGCTCACATGAACTAAAATCTCACAATACAGTGAGGTCAAGGATTGTACTACAGAGAAATTAAATTGATTTCTTGAACATTTGATGCCCTTCCAGATTATGGTTTCTTTAATTTCTTTAATTTCATGCTTTTCCTCCTTCCAAATCCCCAAGTAGCATCTTTTACTTCCTTTTCATAACTTCTCCTCTGTGCTTTCCAAACAGAAAGCTGAGATGTTTTGGGTTTTCCATATTTATCAATCTGTGGCATGATTTTGCCACTTTGACTGTCGAGACCTCTAACTATATCAGTTTCATGGCACTTCGTGATTGACATCACTGTAGAGGGATTCATTTAGACTCCAACTGAGAGCAAATATAGCTTACTCTCCAGTATCGTTACAAAAGAAACCTTTAGTCTTAGGTCATGTTTGAGGTTACCAGTGGGGTTCATATAAGCTACATACAGTTAATATACATTTCAAATAAGCAATGCAGCTGTTGCAGCTGGTGTTTTGTTATGGAATTTGAGTGTTCAGTGTGGGATTGGTTGTGCCTTGAGATTAATAATTGCATAGTTCAAATAAAAACTATAGTTACCCCCACCCCTCAAATTTGATTTATGAAGTTCCAAGCCATCATCAATTTGAAATATCTTCTATCATGATAGGAATCTCCTGATATTCATATTATATGGAATAGTCATTATAGACCATTTCCCATTTCAGGTCTTAACTAAGGTTTATTGAGATATTTTTGACCACCAATGTCACATTTTAAAGCTTTGTCAACAGTAAAGAACACATGCAATGTAGTGAGAAACAAAAAAGAACCAAGCCTATAGTATAACTAACTGGGTGTAGTTCCAGTATTTTTAAAGTATAGCCAGAACTTAAATACCTAAATTTTGTTATGGATTTCATTGAAAAATCTTACAACTGAATGATGTTCAAGATAATACATGCATATGTCAAGTTCAAGGGTTTTAATAGTATTGGTATACTGTGCTGCCACGCGCTGGGCCTGTAATAATTGATTTTTTAAACAGGACGTGCTCTTTGTGCCCAGCGGGGTGCCACGGGTGAGAGGCCTTCAAGGATTTTCCCATACACAGTCTTTAAAGGGCTTGAAATGTTTAACAAAGTTCTTTATTATTGCTTAGGTCTTCAATAAAACAACAAACACTTCTTGGATCTTCAACAGATTAAACAAATGCTTCTTAAGTTGCGCCAAAATGGACAGGCACCTTGCTTGGAGAACTATTTCTTTCCTTAACAAGGAAGACCCTTTTTTAACCCCTCCCAGGCAATCTACTGTCTAAGCTTTGCTGATGTGGGTTCTACTACCGGTTCCAATCTGCGTCTTGGGTCCCGAATAAACCTCCCAGTCAAGGCTATGTAGATTCTCCAGCTGGAGTTCTTTGGGTCTGCAAAACTGTTTTCTTCATAAACTTCAGGACTGTTTCCCTCAGATGCTGTAAAGCTGAGAGGCTGTAAGCTCCCAGCCAGAGCTTTGGGACTGTTTTCCCCCAGAATTTCTGCCCCGGATGCTGTAGGAAATGAAGCTTTTCTACTGATGGAGCTAATCCACGTCCTGTAGCTTAGCTTTCCACTATAAGACTGAACTAAAAATGGTTCCCTCTCTTCCCATGGCCCTGGGGAAAGGGGTGGAACCAAAACTTAACAATGATAAACAGGTGGCTAGCCCTATGATTGCAAACCAAGGGAAGCAACCTTGTTGCAAATGCATGGAACCTTGAAATATATGCAAACACTCAATAGAAAGAAAATGAAGCTGAAGCTCCTGGTACAGCCATACCAGCACATATACTTTTGAATATGAGAATTTTGATTTCCTACCTATAGTCAAGCAAACTTTCCTATCTCTGTATTGTTGAAGGCTCTCAAGACCAAAATCACTGGGTTGTTTTATTTTATTTTACTGGGTTGTTTTATGTTATTTTAGCAAACACAACATACAAACTATATACAGAACCACCAAGAAAATCCCACAAATGCTACGTTCAGCAAAGGACAAGAGGGATCTTCTCACTTCTGCAGGAGTCTACCGTATACCACGCAGCTGTGGACAAGTCTACATAGAGACCACCAAAGGTAGCATTGCCCAAACACGAATCAAGGAACATGAAAGGCACTGCAGACTATTTCAACCAGAGAAGTCAGCCATAGCAGAGCACCTGATGATCCAGCCTGGACACAGCATTTATTTGAGAACACAGAAATGCTGGGCCACTCTAACAACCACGATGTCAGACTATACAGAGAAGCCATTGAAATCCACAAGCATGTGGACAATTTCAACAGAAAGGAGGAAACCATGAAAATGAACAAAATCTGGCTACCAGTATTTAAAAAGTCTAAAATTACAACATCAAAACAACAGAGAGGAAACAATCAGGGACATCTAATCACCTCCCAACAAAAGATTGCCCCAGGCACTAACAAGCCACACCAAACAACTGCCAGGCCATCAAATGCTAATAAAGGTGGTCAGTTGAAACATTCATACCTAGTATTGTCGAAGGTTTTAATGGCCGGAATCACTGGGTTGTTGTAGGTTTTTTTGGGCTATATGGCCATGGTCTAGAGGCATTCTCTCCTGACGTCAGGAGAGAATGCCTCTAGACCATGGCCATATAGCCCGAAAAAACCTACAACAACACATTCACACCTAGCTCCAACAGACAAGAGTTCTTTGTCCCACTCTGGTCATTCCACAGATATATAAACCCTTTTTCCTAGTTCCAACAGACCTCACTGCCTCTGAGGATACAGGTGAAACGTCAGGAGAGAATGCCTCTAGAACAGGGGTCCTCAAACTGTGGCCCGGGAGCCAGATACGGCCCTCCAAGGTCATTTGCCCGGCCCTCGCTCAGGGTCAATCTAGGTCTGAAACGACCTGAAAGCACACAACAACAACAACAACAATCCTATCTCATCAGCCAAAGGCAGGCCCACACTTCCCATTGAAATACTTGTTAAAAACAAATATATTTGTTAAAAATTTTCTTCATTTTAATTATTGTATTGTTTTAAAGTGTTTTTGCACTACAAATAAGATATGTGCAGTATGCATAGGAATTCATTCTTTTTTTTCTTCAAATTATAATCCGGTCCTCCAGCAGTGTGAGGGATTGAGACTTGGCCCTCGGTTTAAAACGTTTGAGGACCCCTGCTCTAGAACATGGCCATATAATCCGAAAAAAACTACAACAACCCAGTTTCGTATCTCTTTCCCCTCTTTCTCCTGACATAAATCAACTCTTTTATTTTAAATATATAGTCTCTCTCCCTCTCTCCCTCTCCCCCTCCTCTCTCTCTCTCACACACACACACACGTATAAAAGGAATCAACAGTTCACTGGGGACTAGATTATGGTTAGTGAACCCATTTTCACTTATGACCCGAAATAGTATTAGGATACAGACCTCAGCATCTGCCATTATGAATATTTTAGCAAACCATCACTGAATGTCAAGCCACTGATATATACACTAGGGGGTTAGTTCCATTCTATCCCTGCTATTCCAAACACAGTGATTTCCCCTTTGGCCAATATGGAATGTATTCGCTTTCTATATACATAGTAAATGTTTCGCATCCTTCTTTCCACTCAAATTCCATTTCCAATTTTCAGTTGGGTTTATCCCCAATACATCGCGGAAAAAGGTGAAGGCACGGGGAGAGAAAGAGAGGCAGAAAGAGGAAGAATGCATAAAATAACTGTTTTCTTTTCAACCCCCCCCCCCCCCCTTTTCACAAACCACAACAGGAGGGAGAAAATTAACATCACTTAGGCATCAATGTATTCTTGTCAGAGAAGACCCCTGAGGCCTCATGGCAACTTCTTGACATTAATGAGGCTTATTCCATTCACAATGGTTTGTCTATTCAGCATGCCCTGCAAATTGAGGGCCTCTGTCATTAGAAAAAGGAGGTCAAACTTTTAAGAGCTCTTAAATAAGGAGGAAATTATATACTCATTCCTTTACATGTAAACCAAGCCACACAAGTTTTCATGGGGGAAAGACGGGGGGGGGGGGGGAAACAAGTTACATTGAAGCCAACTCTGACAAAATAACTCATAAGTAAAAGACGGGAGAGAAATCCAAGCTTTAAAATTTAAAAAGAGAGTTCATGAAATATTGACTAGCTTTACAATAAGAGTGTGTATGTGGTGGGGAGGGGGGGGGGGTCATAAAGATTTGTACTTACCAGAATATCTTTTCCAGCCCACTTGCATTCATCCCGACGGGTATGAGATACAGGCCAAACAATCTGAAGATACAAAATAAAATCATATTATGTCATTTTATGCTCCGTCAATTTGGAATTTGTACGCAATGTCCTGAAAATGCTTTTTTGGGATTTTTTTATTGCTAAAACACTGCTATGCTACAATATTGTCTATATTTGGCCACATTGGATGGGTTTGGAGGATTCCTAGCAGAAAATGCTCTTGAATATATTATTATTTCTCATTTGTTTTTTATAGGCTATCACAGCAACCAAAGGCATTGTGGAATCAAAAAATCAGTCGTACCATCCAACACAGAAGATCTGCATCAAAGTCTTTCATAAATGGCTCAGCAAAACAGTATGCTTGGAGGATAGGTTAGCTGGCTCTCTTTGTACTGGAATAAAGCTACCCTCCATGGTTTTTGTTCTCCATTGTTGAAGTCATGTATAGAGGGAAACCCAGATAATAAGATTGTCAATGGGGTTACTGGCTTCATCATGCCCTGCTAGCAGGATTCCATCTGGTTAAATTGGCTTATTTTGGAAAAAAGAGTGCTTAATCCAATAATTCCCCCCTCCCCACACACACACCACCACCACGATTTAAACCACTAAAGCAGGAGTGAGAAGTCGTGATCTGTCCAGTGTTAACAGACTCCAGTTCCCACCAGTTCCAACCAGTAATTTCAATATACAATGCTCTGGATAATAGGGTCTGTAATCCCTTAACACCATTAATCCCATTCCTACATGAAGGCAATTCCAAGATTCTGATGACAAAACACATTGGCTGTGGAGACCAAAATCCACTGATTGTGGTAATATGAAAATACTAGGCCTGGGCGGTTTCGTTTCGTTAATTCGTAATTCGTTAATAATTTGTTAATTTTTCCAATTACAAAACGATAACAAACCATTCTGGAGCAATCATTTAAAAAAAACGAATTTTTAAACACGTTTTGTAAATGCTTCGTATTCCGTTATTGTATTCATTTCGTTATTGTTCTGAGGTCGTTTCGTTATTATTTCCGCATATCTGGGCCAGTTTTATGGTTTAATTAGTGAAAAAAAATTATAATATCACACCAACAGTCAAGAACAGAGGGAGAGGGAAGCTTCAGAAGTTTTTGGAGGTTTTTTAGCGTATTTCGCGGTCGCGTCCACCATTAACGAATCGGTTCGTTATTGTTTCGGAAATCGATTCGTTAATTTTTTACCATTTACGAAATTTCGTAAATATCAAACTTTTTAAAAGGAAAATTTTGTAATTATTTTAAATATCGAAACAAAAAAACCCCCGAAATACAAATCGATTTTAGAAACAAATTTTTGCGTTGTTACCCAGGCCTAGAAAATACCTAAATAAACTCAATGTATATATTACAAATACACATATCAAGAAAACTGCCACATTTTAAAGACTTTCTGGCACAAGAAACAGAAAAAACAAAGAAACAGAAAAAATTACACATATGAAATTTGACTTTTAGCCGAATACTTTTTGTTAGGTATCACCGACTTCGCTATAGACAATAACACAAACAAGATTTTTTTCTACCTTATGACAGCTGCAAAAATCAAATTAGCCCAATTTGGAAATCTAAAGAAACCCCCACAGTGGAACAGGGGACACTGAAGGCACTCAACATAATGAATATGGACTTACTCACTCAAAGAATTTCACCCATCAACAACAAGACGAAGAACACAGATTGGGAGAAATTTCTGAATTATCTAAAAAATGAAAATAAAGGAAATCTACCGAAATAGCAGAAGAGTAGAAGATACTACTATAGCGTGAGGACTGTGAATATAATAGACCTTGGGGCATAAGCCTGGAACTAGAGAAGGATTTCACGTTCTGGTTAACTTTGAAGTGCATTTCCATAAGTTCTATATTCCCCTTGTATGAATGAAATGAATGTATGTGTGCGTGGGTGAGTCCCCGAATCCCTCTTCTTCTCCACCCCTTTCCCCACTTTCCCTTCCCCTTTCCCCTCACCTTATCCATATCCTTGATTCCCCTTCCCTTCTTTTCCTCTCCGTATAAATGTGGTGTGAACGTACTTCTTTATCTTTATCCCACCCCCACCTCTAACCCTAGACCTCTGCCCTTTTCTTACTGCGACTTTTTAAACTATGTTCCCCCACTTTTTATGTATCTAGAAATTTTCAATAAAGAAATTTTGAAAAAACTGCCACATTCACATTAAGTAGAAACAACTGGTTCTTCTCTTGTAGTATAAAACAAAGTCTTTGTTTGAGAAAATGTCCTGTTCTTTATTACATATGAGTAAACTCCAGTAGTCACATGAATTGACTCCAACCTGCAACTGGTTCGACTCACAAGAGCCTTCGTCAGGCGGTTGGGTCTAAAAACAACACATATCATGAATGCAATCCCAATAGTGTAGCATATCTGGTTTCGTTGGGCGGTTTCGTTCGTTAATTTCGTAATTCGTTATTAATTTGTATTTAAATTAGCTTACGATCCAATATTGAGCCATGCAGGATTACTGTGAGGAGTAATTAAAAATTGAAACAATTTTTCCAATTTATTTCGTATTATTTCGTAATTGTTTCATAATTGGTTCAAAATTGTTTCGAAATTGTTTCGTAATTGTTTCGTAATTATTTCCGTATGTCTTGTGCAAGTTTTATAGTTGTTGTTTGTTTTATCAGTGATAAAAAATAAATTATCACACCAACAGTCAACAACAGAGGGAGAGGGAAGCTTCAGAAGTTCCCCCTGTCCCATTTGGAGGGATTTTTAGCATATTGCGCAATTGCGTCCGCCATTAACGAATCGATTCGTAATTTTACGAAATTTCGTATATTTTGAACTTTTTTAAAGGAAAATTTTGGAATTCTTTAAAAAAAAAAACGAAACGCAAGGGCCCCCCTAAAAACGAAACGAGTTTAGAACCATTTTTTTCCGTGGTTACCCAAGCCTAATATCTGGATGTAAAAGTAATGAAAGACAACAACAAGCTGCTAGTTAACAATTATTGCAAACCCTCAGACAGAAATGCATTTCTGCATTACAATAGTTATCACAGCATACCCCTCAAAAATAATCTACCATACGCACAGATGCTAAGAATCAAATGTAACTGCACCTTACTACAGGACTTCAAACATAACAAGGAAATACTGCAAAATCAGTTTAGAGACAAAGGCTATCCTGAATATGTGATTCATAAGGCTAGTACTAAAGCTTCCAGTGTTCCAAGATCTGCTATACTAGAGGATAAGATCAAACCAAGGGACAACAGAGTAGTATGGCCTCTCACTTTCACCAACACACTATAAAAACAGTGAAAAGGTACTGGAACTTGGTGAGAGATGTACCAGGTTGTGAGAGAGACCCCTCATTGCTCATAGGAGAACACAAAACATCAGGGATATTTTGATTCACTCAGATACAAACCCTAAGCCAGTGATCTCTAAACCTATTCTAATAGGAAACTATGCTTGTCATCACTGTTCTATATGTTCACAGTTTGTACAAACTAAGTTCTTTCAGAACCAGCACACTAAAACTCAGTATAGAATCAATCACTTTGCTACCTGCTCCACTGAAGGTGTAATATATGCCATCACCTATCCCTGCTCACTTATTTACATTGGTCAAACAAGCAGAGAAGTCAAGCTCAGGATCATTGAGCACAAAAGTAAAATCAGGAAACATTCTACTGATTCCATTCTGTATAAGCATTTTGTGGACCTGAATCACAGCCCTGAATCATTTCAAGTACAGATTTTAGAGGTGGTTACTCCACCAGGAGACACTGACTTCCAAACTAAACTTTTACAACGGGAATCCTTCTGGATCTTTACCCTGCAAACAGAACATCCAAAAGGGTTAAACAACACCAATTCATATGACTGCTTTTTATATCAGAGTAGGTTTTACCCCCAATGTATTCTGAACTGATAATGATGTCACTATCACCTGACCAATGGACTTGCTGTAGTAGTAATGGGTTGAGTTATTTTGATCCTATACTCGCCACAGAATAAAACTCCTTGCAGGGTATATTGCTCAACAAAGAATAGCTGTGAGTATTATATTATTTTTGTTTCATAGATATTATTTCTTTATGTATGGTTTATAATTCATGTCACAATGTACCTTTAGCCACTATGTTCCCTTAGGATCCACCCCTCCAGAAGACTGTTGGTGAATTTCTCACCTCAAAATATGAGCTTTTTTGATAATTTGAGTAAGTAGAGTGTCTGTATATATTCTTACAAACTTGTTATAACAAATTGTTCAATTGTATATGTGTATTCATGATATGTGTTGGTTGTAGATCCAACGCCTGATGAAGTCTCTTGTGAGTCGAAACCGGTTGCAGGTTGGAGTCAATTCATGTGACTGGCGTCTACTCATATGTAATAAAGAACAGGACATTTTCTCAAATGAAGACTTTGTTTTATACTTCAAGAGAAGAACCAGTTGTTTCTACTTAATGTGAATGTGGCGGGTTTTTTGATATGTGTATTTGTAATATATACATTGAGTTTATTTAGGTATTTTCATATTACCACAATCAGTGGATTTTGGTCTCCACAGTTTCAGGGGAACCTATTTTTCTTTTTGGTAAAACACATTGGCTGCCACCAATTGCACACAAATTCACAATCACACCCCATATTGTGTTCATTTATTAGTTATCCTGAAACATCCATTTCATTTTCTACAGTAAAAGCCCAAAGACCCTCTTAGTGAATTATTCATGTCTTTCAAAAAGCTTTTAAGAATTGCATATAGAATAAAACATGATTTTCAATAATGGCCAGGCTAACATTCAGTTGGGAGCCTTGATAATGCAATATGAATGGCAAACTGCCTGAATTGTAACCTTAGTTTTAAAGCATTTTAGCTGATAAAGCAGAGGGATTTTTACTTAGGAAAAAAATATGATAGATTGAGGCAAATTTAAGGAAGAGCTTATAATAAAGTTTGTTTTTTTCAATTTTTTTCTTTACAAAACCACTCATGTTTGAATATTCCTGGTAGCTAGAATAGAAAGAAAAAAGCAATGCAAGCCAACAAAGCCGGGTTGTCATTTTCATGAGAAATAACTCTCTTACTGGCTTTTGTTTCTCTTGCTGACTTAAACATTACTGAGACTGGTAAACAAAGAGGCAGACAAAAGTGAATGAATACTAGCCTGGAACAATATCATTTCCTTAATCTATCAAGGACACATACATGCATAAATAGTAGGCCTGGGTAACAACGGGAAATCTAAAATCGATTTGTATTTGGGGTTTTTTTTTGTTTCGATATTTAAAATAATTACAAAATTTTCCTTTTAAAAAGTTCGCTATTTACGAAATTTCGTAAATGGTAAAAAATTAACGAATCGATTTCCGAAACAATAACGAATCGATTCATTAATGGCGGACGCGACCGCAAAATACGCTAAAAAACCTCCAAAACCTTCTGAAGCTTCCCTCTCCCTCTGTTGTTGACTGTTGGTGTGATATTATAATTTTTTTTCACTAATTAAACCATAAAACTGGCCCAGACATGCGGAAATAATAACGAAACGACCTCAAAACAATAACGAAACGAATACAATATCAAAATACGAAGCATTTACAAAACGTTTTTGAAAATTCATTTTTTTAATAATTGCTCCAGAATGGTTCGTTATCGTTTTGTAATTGAAAAAATTAATGAATTATTAACGAATTATGAATTAACGAAACGAAACCGCCCAGCCCTAATAAATAGGTTTACACATCTTCAATCAATTCTCATATAAACCTCTACCCTCAAGCTTATTCACTCCTTCTGTACAGGCTGGATTCACTCTTCATCATGGAAAAAACAGGACTTCCCTGACCCTGCACAGCTAGGGCGGAGAAGGAAATTTGCCTCCTGCCCTGAGAGAGAGGCCTGGAAAGTAGATCTGGCCGGATCTACATTCCAGAGGGGGCGGAGCTATTTAACATGCTTCCGCCCCCTCTGCTGCCATTCTGAAAGAAGACTTCGACCCACCCTCCCACCGCTAACAGTATAATTCAGGTAGACAATACGGGCCGGGTAGGAATTTCCCCCCTTATGTTCTAGGGTTGTTTTTCCCACCTACCCTATACTGTTAAAAGGCAAATTGGAATTGTTGGGCGGTTAAATAGGCAATGGCAAAATTATAAAAGAAAATACATTTTGGCACATACCAATACAACCTTTGTTTAGGTCATAAACGGAAACCCTCACTGGTAGTTCTTAGAGCCAGGTGGGGGTGTACGCAAATGACTAAAAATGAGATATTCTGACCTCTAATTCCTTGGGGCAGTATGGTCGTTATGTTGCTATGCAAGGTCATCCAGGATTATTTCACCCAGAGACCTGGTGTTTCGCCCAATTGCAGCCAAGGAATAGGATGGGAAGGAACACTACCTCGACTATTTCTCACCAAAATCTTAGGTCACTTCAGGTTTGGTTGAAATACAAGTTTCCAGGTTTAAATAGGTAACATTCAATAAAGTTGCCCTAGTTTACTCCATATCATTGTGTGTGTATCTTATTTTGGGGGTTGGCAGGCAAATGTACACCTTGAAATCCGGTAGACCACCTGTTACATTCAGCACTTTTTAATCTGTACCCATTACTTGGCCCGGCCCTGTTTTTATTGTGTTACGGTGTATTGTTTTGTTGTTTTAACTGTTATTGCTTTAATGTTTTGATTTGCTTTGAATTGTATTGTTATGTTATTGTTTTGTTGAGGCCTTGCCCTTTGTAAGCCGTGTCGAGTCCTTTGGGAGATGCTAGTGGGGTACAAATAAAGATAATAAGAATAAGAATAAGAATAGCACACAATTGGCTCTCCTAGAAGGGGCATATACATCAAGAGATGCTAGCACCTGTTGCCAGTTATTGTCGATGGTTTCAATTCAGAGAATGTTTATTGATGCTATGCTTTGTTATATCTCCTTCTTTGTTGCATTTCCTAATGTGGTTTTCAGTTTTTATCAAAAATCTAATTAATTTGGGCATCAATTTAAGTGGTGACCATTTAAATGGTGTTTTAATTCGCTTGTCCCTTCCTCATTTCCATTCTATTTCCCTCTTCTCCAAATTTCTTTAAATTTTTTTTAAAATCTTTCCGTTCTGTCAAAGCGCCAAAGGAATAAAGTCCAAACTAGAAAATCAAATCTTTTGAATCTGATAAGGGGAGGAATTTTCCAATAGCATCTTCTCTTTCTAAGTTTTGCACCTTATCATATTCTTAATTTTTTCATATGTTTTCCAAAGTTTTAGTACTAAATGTTTAAAATTATTAAAAGTGTAAGAATAGGAAAGAGAGAAAATAGACATATATCACTAGAACCTTTTTTCCACTTGAGTTCTCATTAGTGTGTGTGTATAGCGATCGTTTGGAGACTAGAGACCTACAGCTTTTGTGCTAATGGTCTACAGAAAGTCCGAAACAATTGAAATAATAAATAGAGCAATAGAAAAGGGAAGGCAAAGAGGGAACAGGTGAGAATTTGAATGGCAGTGATGAAAGATTTTATTGATTTTCCCTCATTGACCTTCTCTTCAATATTGCCCTTTTATTTCTAGAAAGACAGAAGGATGGAAGGAAATAAGGCAGGAAGGAAGATCAAGAAGTGAGAAGAAGAGGCAAAATGTGACATGAACATTTTGATTTTTTTTAGAATTAAAAGAAATCACTAGTCTGGAGGAACCTAAAGATAGAAAGTCACAGATTTACATAGTTTTACAAAGACTGAACAACCTGAAACAGCTATATCAAAAGTTTGCCACATTTGCTAACATAAAATGCAATAATTCCATAGTATTTGTTGTGTGTCTGTAGTATTTGTTGTGTGCCTTCAAGCCATTTCTGAGTTATGGCAACTATAAGGCATTGCATTATTTTTGGCAGGATTTACTCAGAGTGGTTTGTCTTTGCCTTCCCCCGAGACCAAAGGTCATCCAGAGATTCAAACTCTGGTCTCTGATGTCATAATCTAACACTTAAGCCATTACATCACTCAGAGAACCCTGGAATCAGTGGTTGGTTCTGCTTTGGTTGCAGGTTTCCAACATCTAAACATAATTGACATTAGGGGTGTACATGGTGCTTTTTTTTTCAAATGGGATCTGGGACATTTGGCAGATCTGGCAGCCAAATGTCTGGAAATAAGGCAGGTGACAAGTCTCCAATCTAGGGCTGAAACAGGGCACATGGTTGCCAAAATGGCTGCTTTTGGTTTCTTTCGGCTGTGCCGTGATAGCAACCATGCACATTAGTCGTCCCATCCCCCCCCCCCCCCCCAGCCTTTCCCAAATCAATCAGAGCAAGAAAGTGGATCACATGTCTTTTTGTCAAGCTGGAGGAGCTCGTTCATTTTCCTGTAGTGTACTTTTTAGAGAGAGAGAGAGAGATTGTGTGCTAGCTAGCTCAGTGCCATTGCTGCTTAGGATCACTTGCTTTCAGACTCAATTCCAATCATTTTATTTATTATTATTTGTTTGTTTTAATATTTAATTTAATTAATACTCCACCTTTCTCACCCCATAGGGGACTCAAGGTGGCTTCAACTCCGGCAAGATTCAATGCCACTTGAAAACATAACAATAGAAATATCCTGCCAACTAAAAACAGTTAAAACAGTTGAACAAATAAAACACATAGAACAATAAATAGATTAAAAATATAAAGTGCATGATTCCATTCATCCTTGCTCATATTCAGACTGTGTCGAATTCCATGATAACTTATTCTTCAAATGATTGTGTACAGAGCCAGGTCTTTAATTTTTTTTTCTAAAAACTGGAAGAGATGGGGCTGCTCGACCTTCTAGCTTGTGTGTATGCTTGCCCCAGTTCACCTAGGTGTCTGTTTGTGTGCATGCACATGTTTGTATTCCCTCTGGCTTGTGTGTACTCCTGCACCAGGCATGTAGCTGGGGGGGGGGGGGGCTTGGGGGGCTTCAGACCCCCCCCCCCAAATTCTCATGGTGGTCCGTGAGAAGGCCTTACTGGTACATTATTTAAACTGTTATGTTTATTCATATCATGATCTGATCACCCTACTCAATATATCCCATATGCATGGGGGTATTGGGGTAACAATACAAAAGGTTTGCTAGGGTAGACCCTCTTTCACTTGGACTCAGTCCCCCCCGAAACAAACTCAGCCCCCCCCCCCCCCCGAATCGAAATACTGGCTATGGGCCTGTCCTGCACCACTCTAGTAGCTTTCCTCCCCAATGTCCAAACAATTCCTTAAATAAATAATTCTAAAAGCCCTTGTAATTTTTTGTTCACTTATTTGACTCTCTTCTTTTTACTTGTGGCTTCTTTATGTGTGCTCCTTCTCTTACACAAGAAGGTTGAACCTATCCCCCAATATAAAAAAGTAATAACTAGAAATATATAACAATAACACTGAAAATTTCCAATAAATTGTGGGATGTATGGATCTTTATGACAGTTGGCAGAAATGGTGCCCTGCTGCTGCTCCTGTACTGTCACTGTGGAGAAATTCCAAAGCATTGATAACTTTTGGAACTTTTTTTAAAAAAAGGAGATTTTATTTCTAGAAGCTTTAAGAATTTCCTAAAAATCAGTGGATGAACCAAATGTTCTGAAACTTGGGGAGCTTGCAGTGGTAGGTTATCCTCCAAGTGTGGCCATTTTCATTCTGATAGCCAGAAAGAGGAACCTCAGAAGTTCCCCCATTGCCACCAATGGTCCAGATGTTCCCTGTGCAAAAATGGATCTTCCAGTTGGAGGATTCCATAAATAGCATTTTGCCCTCCTGAATTTGGACAGCTCCCAAAAAAATGGAACGGGAGCAACTGGAAATCGGACACCAAAAATGTCATGGAGTTTACCCAAATTGCACACCCCTAATTTGACATCCATTAAACCCATTGGATTTTCTTTTAAAAAATGTTGACTTGCCATCCAGTATTTAATTCGGTAGGTTTATTCTAGTTTGAACTAGAAACTGGATTTGGGTCCAAGTTTGTACATAACAATTTGCAACTACTGAAAACAAGATCCTGAATTAAATTAATTGTAGGTATTAGACTTGGGCCCTTGTGTTTCGTTTTTTTTAATAATTCTGAAATTTTCCTTTTAAAATTTTTGAAATATACGAAATTTTGTAAAATTACGAATCGATTCGTTAATGGCGGACGCGATTGCGCAATATGCTAAAAAAACCTCCAAATAATTACGAAATAATTATGAAATAATTACAAAATAATTACAAAATAATTACAAAATAATTATGAAATAAATTGAAAAAATTGTTTCGAATCTAATTTACTCTTCACACTATTCCTGCATGGCTCAATATTGGATCGTAAGCTAATTTAAATACGAATTAATAACGAATTACGAAATTAATGAACGAAACCGCCCAAGCCTAGTAGGTATGCATAGAAATGGATTCCTGCTAAGTGAATTCAAATCTACTAGTAGATCAGGATCCTTTTTCCAACATTTGTCCAAGAAACCCAAATCAGAATCTTTCCAGAATCTTGCATTAGATTTAATCCCATATGTAAACCTGCTTCAAGAATCTGTTTCATTGTCACCAAGCACCACTGATGATTTTGTATTGCTCACAGTCCATGTGTAAACTATTCAAAAGTTCACACAGCTCATAAGATTTTGTTCCTACATGGGATCATTCTTTTTTAAAAATGAAAATTCCAGATGTTTTTCTTCTTTATACTAAGATTCTCACAGCATCAAAACAAATAGCCCATTTTAATTTATGGTTGTTGAAGAGAATAGGAAATAACCAGCTTTGTTTTCATCTGGATCCTTGGAGAATACAAATGACTATTCTCTCTTCATTCACAGGGAAATACTAAAGTGCTCATTGTCATCTTTAAATGATGTCAAATAAGCGAGAGATTTACACTAAGTCAGAGATAGTTTTCAGTGATCAGAACTATATTGGGAATCCAGTTCAGACCTGGTGTGGTTCAACTGAGTGTTGGATTAGAACTCCAGGAGACAAGGTTTCAATCCCAATATTAATTCATGAGAACACCTGGTTGACCTTAAATATTTCAGATTGTGGCACAGCTGGCTGAGTGTCAACTGCATTAAGATCACTCTGACCAAAAGGTCATGAGTTCGAAGCCAGCCCAGGTTGGAGTGGGTTTCCAACCAATTGTGTGTAGCCTGTTGTCAACCCGAAAGACAGTTGCATCTGTCAAGTAGGAAAATTAGGTACCACCTTAAAGTGTGGGGAGGCTAGATTAATTGATTTAAGAGGCCATTAAGAAGACTCCAGCAAAGCATTCCAGCGGGGAAGCATGTGGGGAATGCAGAAGTACATCATCAGCATCGCAGATGGACAATGAAAGCGACAGCTCCCCTGGCGGCCAGAAAAAGTTAAATAGCCTCTGTCTATGTCTGTATATGTTTGTATGTCAAAAATTGGCATTGAATGTTTGCCATATATGTGTACACTGTAATCCGCCCTGAGTCCCCTGCGGGGTGAGAAGGGCGGAATATAAAAGCTGTAAATAAATAAATAAATAGTCTGAGCCACAAGGGAAGGCAATTGCAAAATTATTTTGAATAAATATAACCAAGAACACCTTATGGTAAGATAGCCCTAAATGGGAGTCAACCCAAAGAAACATTAAAAAGAATTAAATTATCTTTTTGTAATTCAGTACTGGGTAGTGGTTTGACTGTTGAACTAGTGATATGTCTATTGTCTATACTGTAAAATGAATGCAGTTTGACAACATTTTGACTGCCATGGCTTAAGGGCATAGAAGTTTGGTAAGGCACCAACACTCTTTGGCAGAGAAAGCTGTGTTGTTGTTGTTCATTCGTTCAGTCGTCTCCGACTCTTCATGACTTCATGGACCAGCCCACGCCAGAGCTCCCTGTCGGCCGTCACCACCCCCAGCTCCTTCAAGGTCAGTCCAGTCACTTCAAGAAAGTTGTAGACATTGTAAAACTACAACACCAATGATTTCATAGCATGGAGCCATGGCAGTCCAAGTGGTGTTAAACTACATTAATTCTACATTGTAGAAGCACCCTATAAGTTTGAATTCCTACTCAATCATGGAAATTCACTAACTGTGGGCAATCCATATTCTCAAAGGAAACAAGGGCAATTGTCATCTGAACAAATCTTTGTCAAGAAAACCTTGTGATAGTTGACTTAGAGTTGCCGTAAGTCAGAAACAACTTGAAAGCACACAAGAATTCATGTATAGATTAGGACTAGAATCCTATGAGTGTAGTCTTGGGGAGGAAAATATCTCTGAATATCCTTTCCTCTCATTATCTTACTTTCTTTATAGCTACTGTGCCCATAAATCCTTCCTTTTGCCATCAGATAAATAGTCACACTGGTATAGTGCACAGACTGAATGCAGACTCCATGATTTCCCTATTTGTTTCATGCATACACATGATTAAACACACACACACACACACAGAGATGCACATATGCTAGCTTAAGTGAGTGTTATAAGAACACATTAAATTCTGGGCGGCTTTCTTTAGGTTAAAAAAACATATCTACTTAGGCGCATTGCTAAAATGTGCATCAACATCGGATATGAGTCTGCATCTTCATGTGAAACCATGACTTCCATCATAAGTAAAAAGCTTTTATCAATCTGTCAGTCGGCTATTAGTGTCCTATCTATTATGTTTTATTAATAGCAGGAACATACTGCAGGAAAGAATTTAGTTCCATGGAAGGGAGAATAAAATCAGCATTCAAAGAATTTTTATGGAAGCAGCCATTTTGATTAATCTGATTGTGCTTAACTATAAAACAGGTTGTCCAAAATTAGCTATTTTAAATCTAAGGAAGCAGACGGCAGCTACTACTCTTAAGTTAATAATGCTACACACATTTAATTGAGCATGAGCCTTAATGAAAACAATAGGAGCTGGATATACAGGCAGTCCTCGACTTACAAACATCCAGCTTACAAATGAGATAACCAGAAGTGAGAGAAACCTATGCCTCAGAAGGAAAACTCACTCTTGAAAGAGTTATCATGGGGATCACTGGGATGGAAAGAGAAGTGAAATCTTTTGAACAGGGACATAAAGAGTAAAACAAACACCACAGAAGGGTTATCCCTTCCCGATGCTATCCAATAGGCCTGGGTAACAATGGAAAAATTTGTTTCTAAAATCGATTCGTTTTTTGGAGGTTTTTGCGTTTCGTTATTTAAAATAATTACAAAATTTTCCTTTTAAAAAGTTCGATATTTACGAAATTTCGTAAATGTGAAAAAAATTACAAAACATTAACGAATCGATTTCCGAAACAATAACGAATCGATTCGTTAATGGCGGACGCAACCGTGAAATACGCTAAAAAACCTCCAAAAACTTCTGAAGCTTCCCTCTCCCTCTGTTGTTGACTGTTGGTGTGATATTATAATTTTTTTTCACTAATTAAACAAAAAACAACCATAAAACTTGCCCCAGACATGTGGAAATAATAACGAAACGACCTCAAAACAATAACGAAATGAATACAATAACGAAATACGAAGCATTTACAAAACGTATTTAAAAATTCATTTTTTTAAAAAATTGCTCCAGAATGGTTCGTTATCGTTTTGTAATTAAAAAATTAACGAATTATTAACGAATTACCAATTAACGAAACGAAACCGCCCAGCCCTACTATCCAAAGCTTATATAAATATAATAGCTGTAACCGCCACACATTGCTGTGGCCAACCTGCTCTCCCTCTTGCTCTCCTTCCTTCTCTTTCTCTTCCCTCCACCCCTTTTCTTTCCCTTTCTCTTTCTCCCCGTTCTTTCTTCTCTACCTATTCTTGGACTGCAATTCCTAGCAGTCCTCCTGATTGATCTATCTACCTAACTACCTATCTCTATTTAATCTACCTGTCTGGTGGATTGTTGGGAGTTGCAGTCCAGGAATAGGAAATTGGAAAAACTGGGATGCCCTCAAAGAAATCCAAGGAGAAGAAAGCTTGCATCTTGAAAGCAGTTATTTATCATGTCAGGGGCAGACCAAACAGTTGCATTGCATTTTTTTAACAACCAAACAAACAAAACACAAAGTTTGAAGCTTGGTAGTTGATTAAATGTCCTTTGACCAATAGCTGGCCACTTGAATGTGCCTCTGGTGTTGCCGCAAGAAGGTCCTCCATTGTGCATGTGGCAGGGCTCAGGTTGCATTGCAGCAGGTGGTCAGTGGTTTGCTCCTCTCCACACTGGCATGTCGTGGATTCCACCCTGTAGCCCCATTTCTTAAGATTGGCTATGCATCTCGTGGTGCCAGAGCACAGTCTGTTCAGCGCCTTCCAAGTTGCCCAGTTTTCTGTGTGCCCAGGAGGGAGCCTTTCACTTGGTATAACCCACGGATTGAGGCACTCTTAACAGATGGTCATGGAGACTCTATTACTATTAATAATAATAGTAATAGAATCCTAGAGTAGGGAGACCTCCAATGGCCATCCAGTCGAACCTCCCTCTGCCATAAGGAATAACACAATCCAAACACTCTTAACAGATGGCCATGGAGACTCTGCTTAATAATATTCTTAATAATAATAGTAATAGAATCCTAGAGTAGGGAGACCTCCAAGGGCCATCCAGTCCAACCTCCCTCTGCCATAAGGGAAAAACAGAATGCAAGCACTCCTAACAGATGGCCACAGAGACTCTGCTTATTATTATTATTATTATTATTATTATTATTATTATTATTAATCATTCCTTCCTCCGTACCTCTCTCCTTCCTCTTCCTTCCTTTCCTCTCCCATCCCTGCCTCCTTTCCTTTCCTTCCTCTTTCTTTCCTTCTAACTTTCCATCCATTCATATCCTTCTCTTCACCAGTCCTTTTCTTCCTGTCTTTTCTCCTTTCTTCCCCTTCCTTCCTTCCTCCCTTCCTTCTGTGGCAGTTTGTAAGGAGTTTGCATCCTCCCTTCACCCAACGGTCCCGAATGGGGGGAGGGGTGTGTGCAGCCACTCCTGCAGCCAGACTTCCCTTTCAATCCTCTGCTGGTGCTTGCCTCCACAATCCTCCCCACCATCCGCCTCTCCCTCTTTCCTTTCCAGAATCTCTCCCCTCCCGAAAAGAAAGAGGAGTCCGCCTTCCTGCTTGGAAAGGGACTCCATGGTGAGGCAGTCCCTTTCCCTCAACAGTTGGTGCCTCAGTCTTCTTGCGTGCGCTGGGGAGAGGGCCTTTTGCGCATGCTTGGTTAGGTACTTTTTTGTGGGGGGATGTTAAAGCTATTTCCCCTTCCTTTTTAAAGATGTTTTTGTTTGGAAGACATAGATTGGATAAGAATGTGTTTTGCTGCCAAATTTGGTGCCAATTCGTCCAGGAGTTTTTGAGTTCTGTGAATACCACAAACAAACATTACATTTTTATTTATATAGATTCCACTCTACTTTAAAAGTTAAACACCATATTATATGATGACTTCTTTAATTGTATTTTAATTTTAAATATCCTTTTTAAATTCCTGCTTCAGCATTTTGAAAAGCTGTCACAGATCCCATGTTGAGATTAAAACGGGACATAAAATAAATAAGTCAATAAAGGGAAAGTCCCACTAAGCCCTTACTTTCACTTAGCCACGCATAGTTTACAGTGCAATCTATGCATTGTTATTAGAAAGTGCAAGCCGAGACATATCTACAGCAAAAGGACCACAGGCAAAAAGTCACTTCCATTACCTTTGCACACAAAAGCTCAAAACTATGAACATTGAAACAACAATCCAGTCTCATCTGAAATGCACAAGGCATTGGACAAAGGAATCCAGTCTCCATCAATGTAACCATTCCTTACCTATGAATTTTCCATACCTAATAAATTGGAATTAGAGTCTTTGAACAGAAATAATAGAGGGCATGTCTATACTGGTCTCATTCCAAAACATACTCATTGTGAATGCACCACTCATAGTTTTCATGACAAACAGAGAATTATGGTATATATGTCAAGGAGTTTTGTTGGCTTTTTAACATCTTTAATCCAACTATGCTACTCATGGAGAGATTCCATTTTTTCAAGGGAACCTATCCAAAAACATGGTAAATTTAATTATAAATGAAATTACATTAGCTAAATCATATCAGTTTAATGGTCTATATTTTACCAGTATAATCATCCACTCTTTTTACCAAGTAGGTCCCATCATACACCGTAAGGTAGTAAGCTGAAATTCATGTACTTTATAAAAATGAACCTGGAAGACTAAAAAGCACAAGCTATTACAGCAGAACTAAAGAACATCTAGAAGTAGCTGCTGATTGATAAATCCATTTTCTAGATCTGTCTTGCATTTAAAAATGATGAACTCTAAAAGAAATACGGTTGGCAGGACAACAGGACGATACGAGATGAAGATTTCTGGAAGATTTTTGGGAAGTCACGACACCCCCTCCCCCTCCCCACCCTCACCCCAACCCCAACCCTAACCCCCCTCTCCCCCCCCCCCACATCCCCTGACATACCTTCTTTGTACATACACGAAAACTCAATAAAAATTTATTTTTTTTAAAAAAAAAGATAAATCCATTTTCTAATCTCTGATGAATAGTTGTCTTTGTGGAACATACAATCTTATTCTACTCAGGGACAATTTATGAACTGAATCCAAATGAAATAATTCATGATTTAACCAAGCTGGAATCAACAGAGCAAGTGACTGGAGCTAAAAAGTCACTAACATGCTTTGGATCCAATTTCATGTGGTCCCGAGCTTAGCTCTGTAGCAAATATTTATTTATTTATTTATTTACATTATTTCTATCCCGCCCATTTCAGCCCGAAGGCGACTTAGGGCGGTATACATAGTCGGCACAATTCGATGCCGAAACAAAATAATATCCTGGCTAAACTCTGCAGTAAATTTTTATACAAAATCCATATATTCCAGAAAGGTAGGCTTTGTTCTTACTTCACTGCTAGACTTGTGTCCAAATTTCAGAATAAACTTGATGAGTCAAGGGACTGAATGTGTCTTCATAATAATGACACCAACAACTCTCCATGTCATTAAGGCTAAACATTCTGCTTAACATCCTTCGTAGAATTAAAACATGGGTATTGCATTATGCAAGCAAATCTACAGTCTGACATGGCCACATTGAAGAGAGAGGTTTCCCCTCACAACAAGAACTATAGTAATTAATAGGCTTGGTTGATCCAGTTCATTAATTTCTTCATTCGTTATTCATTCGTTAAATAATTACCTTTAGAAGTGATATCGACACATTTTGGCAACCCAGAAGTGTATTTGCCATATTGATGCCGTGCCCCCATCTTCCTTATGACTTCCATCAGTGAATCGTAAATGCTGGGGGTGTGGCCTTTAGGAATAGCTGTTCTTACCCACGCCCACCTACTTCCTCTTTGCATCGGCGGCTTTGCGAGGTGGGCGTGAATACCTCCCTGGCAACAAGCTGCGATGCGGAAGAGCTTGGCGCCCACCTCACAAAGCCGCCGATGCAAAGAGGAAGGAGGTGGGCATGGCCAAGCACAGCGCTCCTATCTCGGAGGTCGCTGGGGGCGAGGCCTCCAAGGAGCGCTGTGCTTGGCCACGCCCACCTCTCCCTTGGACGGCTTGCCAGGGAAGAGAAAGAAAGGTGAGAGATTTAAAAACCAACACTTTTAAAATCTCTCACCTTTCTTTCTCTTCCCTGGCAAGCTGTCCAAGGGAGAGGTGGGCGTGGCCAAGCACAGCGCTCCTCGCTCGGAGGTCGCTGGGGGCTGTGCTTGGCCACGCCCACCTCTCCCTTTCTGCCACAAGGGAAGGAAGGGAAACTGCGAAATTTTAATGGTTCTGGAGGGAGGGAAGGGCACCTTCCATTAACGAAACAGAGGAAACGATTCATATTTCCTGGTAATTTCGATCTTTTTTTAAAGAAAATTTCGTAAATAATTTAAAAATCGAACCTCCAGTGCCCCCTACATACGAAACGAGTTTAGAACCATTTTTATCTTGATCAACCAAGCCTAGTAATTAATATCCTAAAATGTGGGCCATCTCAGCCTATATACCTAAGAATTTAAAGAATTTAAAAAGTAGTTAAAGCTACCTTTTGATATTCCTTGATATTGCCTAGATTGAAAGAAAATACGTGATCCTTTGCTCCAACGTAGAGTCTACTCCGCTCCTCATCCAAAAGGAATGTGTGGTAAGTGGAACTATTAACCAATCCATCGAACATGACTATATTGTTGGATTCATACATTTCTGTAAGAGGAAAGACAAGACACTTCCAGTTAATAGTTGAATGAACAAAGACCTTGGTCCCAGATAGACCATCAAACAGCATGTCCAAGTTGATATTATTGACGTGTTTTTTTTCTTAGAATATTACATTGAACTATAAATCTTGCTTCTGCATTAAAATTGCTGTTTTTGTTTTCATTAATGGTCATTTTGTATTTTTCCATGCTACTGCCACTGATGACAATAATGATGATGTGATAATAAATTGGACCATTATCATAACTAGTTTGGTTTTGATTTAACCCAGCCATAATAAATCAATGACTTCATTCAACCTTTTTAAAATTTCTAACAAAATACAGAGGTTCTTGTGGGTTTTTTTCGGGCTATATGGCCATGTTCTAGAGGCATTTTCTCCTGACATTTCGCCTGCATCTATGGCAAGCATCCTCAGAGGTAGTGAGGTCTGTTGGAACTAGGACAATCCACAAGCATGTGGACTATTTCAACAGAAAGGAGGAGACCATGAAAATGAACAAAATCTGGCTACCAGTATTAAAAAACTCAAAAATTACAACAGCAAAACAGCAGAGAGGAAACAACCAAGCACAGCTTAACACCTCTCAACAAAAGATTCTCCCAGGCTCAGCCATGCCTTCAAATGCTCATGAAGGTGGTCAGTTGAAACATTCACACCTAGCTCCAGCAGAGAAGAGCTCTTGGCCCCACCCCAGTCATTCCACAGTCATTCCATTGTCCTAGTTCCAACAGGCCTCACTACCTCTGAGGATGCTTGCCATAGATGCAGGCGAAATGTCAGGAGAAAATGCCTCTAGAACATGGCCATATAGCACGAAAAAACCCACAAGAACCTATTGATTCCAGCCATGAAAGCCTTCGACAATACAAAATACAGAGGGTTAACACAGTGACTCCCTTTATCTATAGCATCTCCCTACTTCATACAGTTAATTCACAGTACCTCTAAACCCAATCAGAAAGTAAGAAAAACCAAAATGTAAAATTTTCTTCACTATGTGTATAAACATTGCACACTGTCAGTTCCCCTTGCAAGTTGTATGTTCTCTAGGGACCTTATTACACACAGTTATACCCAGTCTCTGATGCATTTGTCTACTGGTGTCTATGGGGAATGCAAGATACATTTCATCAAACACTCATAGGCACTTGTAGGCAAAAAAATCTACCATGAGTACTTTTTGAAAAATTGGAAACAATAAACTTTAATCATCTTTAATTTCTCTGTGCATGTCAGAAATGCTATTTTTAAAAATGTGTGATGGGTAGACTCGTCTGCATCTCATCCTCTGTACCTAACACACTCAGTGCTTTCAGAGTGTGTTAGGACCCCCATCTTATGGTGACAGTCACATAAAAATCATAAGTAAAACCATAAACATTTTCCACTTTCCCATTATTGTCTCCTTTTTTACTTTTGTAAAAATTTTGGAACTGTGCAGCTCTGTAGAAATAAAATGATTCTTTTACATTTCTGCATTGTGGTAGAGGTCTTAAACTTGGTTGGTTGCTCAAGAGCCACCAAAAAAACAAAAAGAAAAAAAAAGACAGTGACATAAAGGAACATATAATGGGTTGGGAGGAACCATCCCTCTACTATAATAAGACTGACACACATTATTTTGTTAGATATGGAAAGGAAACAAGCGTGTGAGATGAGATGACTAAATATCTAGTCCTCATCTAGCATCCTTAAACAATGGGTTGCCTAATGTGTTTTCTCAGGTGTGTGTGATAAGGTCCTACAAGTATTATACCTCCCTTCATACATGAAAATGCATGAATTATTCTGTCAAAATGTTCATTCAATACAAAAGTTATTTCATTTGAAGCAGCCCTGGGGGGAAAAAGGATGGGAACAAGGAAATGGAGTACCTGGTAAGGAGTCAAGAAATCACAAGATCTGATAGATTGGCTTTCAACTTCTTAGTACGAACACAGCCACAGAACAAATGTTAACACATATTAGAATATCCTTAAAATATAAATTTTGTTAAGAACAAAACCCACTGATAGTGTAGAAGACAGTTAAACACATTGAAAGATCTGGTGGTCTACAAACATACTGTAAGAAAACATTTTTCTTGTTTATTTTCTTGTAAAGAACTATGTACGATGATAACAATATGAAAATTGATGAAAAAGATATTCAGGAATACAATTTGGGAGATAGTTATTACCAATTTTCAATGTAGATAACATAATAGTTCTGTCCATAGGCATGTGTTACTGGCATGCATCTTTGATTGTTCTATATATTGGTCATGTTCTCTATAAAAGGAAATCAATCTGTATCAAATGTGGTATTGCCTTTTTCTTCCCTTCCTTGTCTGGTGTAATAAATCAATTTCTCCTTTACAGCTAAGTTCCATTTTAGTATACTTATTGTTTTAGGATTGGGGTCCTCAAATTAGGGCCCGCAGGCTGGCCATGGCCCCCCAATGATATTTATCCGGCCCACTGGGTGCCCGCCACCTCCCTGGGCCCAACCTGCTCTTCTCCAGCCTTCGGTATGGGGCCTGGCCTCAACCAGAAGGGAGGAGAAGAGGGGGAGGCAGTGGGCAAAGCAGCTTTGGGCCCACTTCGGCCGCCACCTCTCTCGGCTCAGCCTGCTCTTTTCCTCCCTTCGGTATGAGGCCTGGCCTCATCCTGAAGGGAGGAGAAGAGGGGGAGGCGGTGGGCAAAGCAGCTTTGGGCCCACTTCGGCCGCCACTTCTCTCAGCTCAGCCTGCTCTTTTCTTCCCTTCGGTATGAGGCCTGGCCTCATCCTGAAGGGAGGAGAAGAGGGGGAGGCGGCGGGTAAAGCAGCTTTGGGCCTCTTCGCCCGCTGCCTCCCTGGGCTTGGCCTGCTCTTCTCCTACCTTCGGGATGGGGCCTGGCCTCATCCTGAAGGGAAGAGAAGGGGGGGTAGCAGGCGAAACAGCTTTGGGGTCACTTCACCTGATGCTTCCCCAAATTTATATTTTAAGTGTGGGGTTTTTTTTTTTTTGCACTGCAAATAAGATATGTGCAGTGTGCATAAGAATTCATTCATTATTTTAAAATTATAATCCGGCCCTCCAACAGTTTGAGGGACTGTGATCCGGCCCTCTGTTTAAAAAGTTTGAGGACCTCTGTTTTTAGAAGTTGGACCTTCAGAGGGTCCATGGAATGGACAATTGTTGGTAAAGTCTCAACCTCTGAGACTGCCTGTTCCACATCTTTTTCCATTAATGCCTTTCCCAATGACATGTTGATTCTCATTTTTTTTCTTTGTAGCATAACAGTACAATCAGTGACTGCTAGAGCATCCATGAAGAGCAAGTGAAGAGCATGGCAATGACACTGATTTAATCAATGTAAATTTAATCTTCTTCCTCTGAGATTTAATTAGTTTCAGCACAATTGTTATACAAACTTGATTGTTTCTTTCTGTGGGGTCATAAGCAGCACCAAAATATAGTTGAAATACTAGGGGAAGGACACATTTTTTGTACAGAGAGACGACCTTTAAAGAAAACCCAGATTGATTAAAGGAACATTAATTAATATAGTCAGTGGAATTAATAGCAATGTTCTACAAGGAAGGATGTAGACATGCTTATTTTAAGGATGGAGACATGCTGTGAGCATGACTTGGACAAACAATAACCACCTGTTTGCTTCATCATGCCCTTGATTTCTGCATGCTTTCCCCAGTTATTTTTCTTACAGTGATTTTAACTGTATTCCACCACTTGTAACAATTAGACAAGGAATTGTGTTTTCAATAATGGTTTAAAGATCATTTCACTCCTTGCTGCATGCTTTCAACAATTTTTCTTCTTCTTTGCTCTGACTTTTCTGTGGTAACCATGCAGCAGTCAGTAGGACTCTTTTACAAACATTACAGAAAGAGAATCCGCCAAATAAAAGATTTTGGTTGGGTTTTTTGATTTTCCTTTTAGCCCAGAACTTGATTGGCATAATTTTCATACTCAACAAAGCATTCACTACAGACCCCCCTTTTCAGAGTATTGAGATAACTTACAAATTTACAGGTGCTTCTTATTCAGCGTTAAAAATAAAACTTTCCCCATGCTTTATTATGAAAATGCATACAAATCAATGTCATAGAATCATAGAATCATAGAATCATAGAGTTGGAAGAGACCTCATGGGTCATCCAGTCCAACCCCCTGCCAAGAAGCAGGAATATTGCATTCAAATCACCCCTGACAGATGGCCATCTAGCCTCTGTTTAAAAGCTTCCAAAGAAGGAGCCTCCACCACACTCCGGGGCAGAGAGTTCCACTGCTGAATGGCTCTCACAGTCAGGAAGTTCTTCCAAATGTTCAGATGGAATCTCCTCTCTTGTAGTTTGAAGGCATTGTTCCGCGTCCTAGTCTCCAAAGAAGCAGAAAACAAGCTTGCTCCCTCCTCCCTGTGGCTTCCTCTCACATATTTATACATGGCTATCATATCTCCCCTCAGCCTTCTCTTCTTCAGGCTAAACATGCCCAGCTCCTTAAGCTGCTCCTCATAGGTCTTGTTCTCCAGATCCTTGATCATTGTCAAAATGAAACAAGTATGTTCTGAACTCAAGAATCCCTGTACCACAAAAAATTGTCTTGTATATTATATGACCGATAATCTGGAGCACTAAACTCAATAGGTTACACTTCTGGGTATGCATTGATAATATTGTCCTCCATATGTACAATCCTATGCAGATTTCGGGGAGTAGAAAACACAATGAACACAATGAAAATGCAGTCGACCCTCCACATTGGAGGGGTTACCGTTTGTAGAATTGATTAACATGGCATCTCTGGGAATCTTTAGGTCTTCCAGTATGACTTTATGGTCAACTTCTGTCGGAGCTTAACCATAGAAGCACACTGGAGGTTCTAGAGAGGTGATATGTCACTTTAAAAACAAATAAAAAAACCCAAATATTTATATTCATTTTTTCCACTTTCATGTGGGTTCTGCACCACTAACCCTAGTGAATGTGGAGGCCTGATTATACAACACAGTATTATTACAATATCTGGGTTGTTAAACTGGCAAAATTTTATAAAAACACAACAGAAAAATGTTGGAAATGTAAAGATAACAAAGGCACCTTTTTCCATCTTTGGTGGACTTGTAAGAAAGTAAAAAATTTTTGGAAGAAAATACATGACATCGTGAAGGAAATACTAGAAATAAGAATGGAGGAAAAAGCACAATATTATCTACTTGGAATTATAGACTTTGAAATAGAGGAGAATAAAGATAAACTCTTTTTCCATATGGCGACCGCCGCGAGATTAGTGTTGGCAAGTAAGTGGAAAAATGAGGACATCCCAACGATAGATGAATGGAGACTTAAGCTGATGGACATAATGAACATGGACAGTTTGACGCAGCACCTATTATCCAAACAGACGATAAGAAGAAAAACTACGGATTGGTCTCCAATAAGGAACTATTTGGACGGGAAGACAAAATGACAGGAATGAAGAAAGAGAGAGAAAACAAGAAGAAGGAAGAAATTAGCAGAAAGAATGCATGAACACTCACCAACTAACGGGGGGAAAGGAAAATCTGAGGTATACCACAAAGCATACTAACATACATCACGTCCCACTTCCTCTACCGCCCACACTCCTTACCTCCCCCCCTCCCCCTACCCTTTCCTGATAAGATAGGATAGAAGATACCCTCACCGCTCCGCTACACCCCCCTTCCCCTTACCCCGGCCATTAGAAAAACCTCCCCCCCTTCCCCTGCCTCCCCCCTACCCTACCCTTCTAACCCAACCCAGTCCAAATTTTATTTAAATTTAGTAGTCCAATGATTAACACCTGTCGATGTACTGCTATCAAAAACTTTAATAAAAAATATTATAAAAAAAAATCTGGGTTGTTGTAGGTTTTCCAGGCTATATGGCTTTGTTCTAGAGGCATTTTCTCCTGACGTTTCGCCTGCGTCTATGGCAAGCATCCTCAGAGGTAGTGAGGTCTGTTGGAACTAGGAAAAAGGGTTTATATATCTGTGGAATGACCAGGGTGGGACAAAGGACTCTTGTCTGCCGGAGCTAGGTGTGAATGTTTCAACTGACCACCTTGATTAGCATTTAATGGCTTGGAAATACATAGCAGAGCACCTGATGAACCAACCTGGACACAGCATATTATTTGAGAACACAGAAAGGCTGGACCACTCTCACAACCACCATGTCAGACTACACAGAGAAGCCACTGAAATCCACAAGCATGTGGACAATTTCAACAGAAAGGAAGAAACCATGAAAATGAACAAAATCTGGCTACCAGTATTAAAAAAACTCAAAAATTGCAACAGCACAACAACAGAGAGTAAACAATCAGGCACATCAAATCACTCTCAACAAAAGATTCCCCCAGGCACTTCCAAGCCATTAAATGCTAATCAAGGTGGTCAGTTGAAAGATTCACACCTAGCTCAAGCAGACAAAAGTCCTTTGTCCCACCCTGGTCATTCCACAGATATATAAACCCATTTTCCTACTTCCAACAGACCTCACTACCTCTGAGGATGCTTGCCATAGATGCAGACGAAACGTCAGGAGAAAATGCCTCTAGAACATGGCCATATAGCTCGGAAAACCTACAACAACCCAGTGATTCCAGCCATGAAAGCCTTCGACAATACATTACAATATCTGTTTGCTATATTGCAAATATCATGACCCCCAAAATATTTTTTTTACTTCCAAGATAGTCTTCTTCAGAACCTTAATAGGTTAATAGATGTTACATGGAATATTAAGCATTTCTGAAATCCTGAACTACATTTGCCATCAGTCCAAGCAGTCGTGGTCAGTAAACAGGAGGAATGGTGGAGGCCCAAAGCTGAGAAAGGCTGGCATTACGATTAGCTAATATTTCTTGAAAAGGAATCTTTCCAAAGATGTTCATGAGGGCCAGACACAAACAGAATAATTTATATAATCACATAACTGTATAAGATCAAAACACCATCTGTTAACAGTTGCAAATCAGAAGAGTCTTAAATTTACCGCAGAAACAATATCACTTTGTGCCACAAACAGGGAACATATTTAGCCAAACTAAATGCTTTAACACTTGAAAGTCTGTTTCTAAGGTTTGCTGTTCCAGCACATAGATATCTTCAAGTGTGCAACATGCAGAAATAGCAGGAAGGATCATAATACAGTCAGTAAGTCACTTGTTTGAAGGTTCCATCAAGTGAGTGAATCTTGCATTGATAGAATGAGAAATGTATAAAGTACACCCCTATTGACACTTGGCCCCTGATGGTTTTGGCCTTCCAACAGAGGTGGCCCTAGGTAATTTTCAATGGTAAGCAAACAGTATTTTGGTGCCCCCCCCCCAACCAATCACTGAGATATATTTTCTGTTTGTTGTGGGAGTTCTGTGTGCCATATTTGATTCAATTCCATTATTGGTGGAGTTCGGAATGCTCTTTGATTGTAGGTGAACTATACATCCCAGTAACTACACTTGCCACATTTGCTCCCTTTCTTGGCCCGCTTTGGGTCTGGAGGCATGCCTGAAGACCCCGGCGTGTGCACCTCTTCTCCTGATTTTCTCCTCAGTTATTGGGACCGAGAGAGAGAGAGGGGTGGAGATGCCCACCTTTCCTGAAGGTAGGCGCAAAAACAAAGGAGGGAGCAGAGGTGGGAGATACCTCCAGCCAGAGGGGCTCTCTCTCTCTCTCTCTTTCTTGGTCCCAATGGCTGAAGAGCAAGTCAGGACAAGAGGCAACTTTTGGTGTGCACGCTGGGGTCTTCAGACATGCCTCCGGACCCAAAGCAGGCCAGGCATGGCGGCTCCGCCCCTTGGCCCACCGGTGGATTGGGGAGAGGAGGCGGGTGGAGTGCCGGGGGATCAGGAAAGGGGTCATGGGGAAGGGATCAAACGCGGAGAACGATTGAGCGCCGGCTCTGCTCGTGCACCCGGTGGCCAGGTGGAGCAGAAATGAAAGGGGCTAGGCGAGGCTCAAGGGCCTGGCCCCTTTGGGAAGAGGATCGTCCGGCAGGGAGGCAAGAAAGCCGAGGCTCCCCCCGGACTGCTAGTACTGTTGTGAGCTGAGGGGGCACTCCTTAAGTGGCAGTCAAGGGGCATTTACAGAGGCGGCTCTGTGCCCCTGGCAAAAAAAGTGTTCTGCAACCGCTTACTTCATGTAATGGACGAGCCGCCCCTGCTTAAGAGCTTAAGTCACTTAATGACCAAGCTCTTAACTCAAATTGCTGTTATCTCAAAGCAATTTTTCCCCATTGAAATGCAATTGATCCGTTCTGGCAACCCAAACCCACTCTGTCCCCATTTTTATGTGTTTTTAACTAAAAATGTACTTTATAATTAACAAATAATGTATACATTCTTATTCACATGGAACAATAAACACAGAAAGATAATTTTAAAATGGTAGAAGCACAAAGTTATGGCAAACAAGCACAAATCACAAAGCGAAGAGGCAGAAGAATAATTTTCTTCATACAGTACTCATTCCAGCTTCCATCCCTCTCCTGCTCTCTCTCTCCCTCTCTCTCATCACAAAGCCAAACATGCTAGGAATAAAAACCACACATAATTAACAAACTCAAATGCCTCAAAGTGGATGAGAGCAGAGCGGACAGCAATCTCCCAAAGTGGACAAGAGCACAAGGCATGGCAGCACAAGGCACAGAAGCCCTGTATTCTGGCACAAGCACTCCTTCTGGCTCTAGCTCTTAAAACACTGCTCATATGTCATATTGTGTTATTGGATCTCACAGCAGCCTTTGACACAGTCGACCACAATCTCTTGACCCACCGCCTTGCTGTTGCTGGAGTCAGGGGGACAGCTTTAAACTGGCTGTCCTCCTTTCTTCACAACCATGGACAGTGAGTGGAGAGGGGAGGCCTGGTCTCTGAGAGGTCCCCTCTATCTTGTGGGGTTCCTCAGGGGGCCATTCTCTCCCCTCTGTTGTTTAACATCTATATGCGACCACTTGCTCAGCTGGTTCGAGGTTTTGGGCTTAAGTGTTATCAGTACGCCAATGACACTCAGCTGGTGCTGAAGATGGAAGGCCAACCGGACTCTGTACCCGATTGTTTCCATCAGTGCCTCGAGGCCGTTACTGGATGGCTGTGTGCCAGCAGGTTGAGGGTGAATCCAGCAAAGATGGAGATCCTATGGCTGGGTGGACCGGGCAGTGGGGACATCCATCTGCCCACCCTGGATGGCGAGGCGCTATGCCCGTCATCATTGGTAAAGAGTCTGGGAGTCCTTTTGGAGCCTCTGCTGACAATGGAGGCCCAGGTCTCCGCCGTGAGCAGAACCGCCTTCTTTCACCTGCGGCAGGCTAGACGGCTGGCCCCCTACCTGTCCAGGGACGACCTAGCTATGGTGATCCAGGCCACGGTCATCTCAAGACTGGACTACTGTAATGCCCTCTACATTGGCCTTCCTCTGTCGGTGATCCGGAAGCTCATGTTGGTACAAAATGCAGCTGCTCGGCTTCTTGCGGGAATTCCAATGAGATTCCACATAACACCAATCTTACTACAGCTGCATTGGTTACCAATTGAGCACCGGATCACTTTCAAAGTGATGGTACTCACCTTTAAGGCCTTGCATGGTCTGGGGCCAATGTATCTGAGGGACCGCCTCACCCCCTACCAACCCCAGAGATCTCTCCGTTCTGAGGACCAAAATCTATTGGAAGTCCCCAGTGTCAAGACCTTGCGTCTAACGGCAACCAGACGCAGAGCCTTCACAGCAGTGGCGCCATCAGTCTGGAATGCTCTGCCACCTGAAGTCTGTGCCCTGCGGGACTT